>NC_045446.1:29487922-29500747 GCF_002776525.5 Piliocolobus tephrosceles | reverse complement strand
TTTTTTTTTTTAACTTTTATTTTAGGTCCAGGGGTACATGTGGAGGTTTGTTACATAGGTAAATTGCACGTTACAAGAGTCTGGTGTACAGATTATTTTGTCACCCATGTAATAAGCATAGTAACTGACAGCAGTTTTTCCATCCTCATCTCCTCCCACCCTTCACCCTCAAGTAGGCCCCAGTGTGTGGCCTACTTGAAGGCTCCCTTCTTTGTGATTGTATGTACTCAATGTTTAGCTCCCACTATAAGTGAGAACATGCGGTATTTGATTTTTCTGTTCCTGCACTAATTCACTTAGGATAATGGTTTCCAGCTCCACTCATGTTGCTGCAAAGGATGTGATCTTGTTCTTCATTATGGCTGCATACTAATCCATGGTATGTATGTGGTATGTATGTGCCACATTTTCCTTATCCGGTCTACTGTTGATGGGTATCTGATCCACATACAGTAATACATGTGTATTTCTGATCTGTAGCTTTTATCTGCCAGGGTTTATCAAAAAACTACAACATAAATGTTTTATTAACAAAGCAGCTTTTCTTTCTTCTTGTATTAGAAGTTAAATAATTATGTGTTTGCTTTAACTAGATTTGGGGTATTATTCCGGTATTAACACAGAATGAGACTTCTCAAAATCTGAAACAAAGTTTCACAACTTGAAATCTTGAAATTAGAATAACTTTGCTATTATGAAATATGAATTAATTTGGTTCATCTGAGACCATCAATCTGATTATTCCACCAGCCTGATAAAGATCGTAGTGTTATTAAGCTGCAAAGTCATACTTGTTCTTTACTGTGATTTAAGATTGCACTATTCACTTTTGCCCCCTATAGGCTGAATAAGATTTCAAAACATACACTGGTTGTATGGAGGATATCTACCACCTTAAAAAACATTTAATAATTACTCAATAAATGTTTGTTGATTAGTTATTCAAATTGTGATAAAATGAACGTTTTCTCTTAAAATTAATTCCATTTCACAAAACAGTAATTAAGAAGAAGAGACATTGAGGTTAAAGAATCCCTTTATCATACCTGAATTCGTTCCTTTTGCACTCCTGAAGGAGCAATGTAGATTTCATCGCTGGCAACACAAAACATACAAATTGGTATTTATTTATTTCCTGCTTTTGCACAAAGAAAAGTATATCTTCACAGTCCAATCATGCATGTTCTTTATAAATCAAGCAACAGAGCCAGTTGCTTGATTTAATCATAGATTTTGGCTGCATAGAAAGAAAGTCAAACTATATCAATGCCTTTGTAGTGCTGGTGGCATAGTAGAATTATTAGTTGTTGCTTCTGTCTTCCACGTTTTCATATATATTTATTCTTTTTATAGTGCAAAGTTGGTGGTAACCAGGTTTTTATCCACTTAGGGGAATAAAAATCTGAAAACGTAGTCTTCAGTGTCTTTAAACATGAAAAAGCAGAGTTTAACCTATGTGAAATATAGTTATTCTAAAATCCAATCTGGAAAATATGCTCAATAGAAGTATATTTCTGTCATGCAAAGAATCAGGTTTGATTTATTGTTCGAAATGCTCTTATTAAACCATGAAGTTCAGAGACCTCTGCTGGATGGTTTCTTAAATTACTGTATTAACACTGGGCTACTTTTTGGATAGAATCACATGCTTCCCATTTGAAAAGCCATACATATCTTGGAAAAAATTTAGTAAAAAGTTAAAACAACTACAAAGAGTTCAAAATACAAGAATGGCTACATGTGAAGATTTCTTTGTTACAAGATGTTGGACTAAGGAAGATGCTATAGCCTACCATTTACCACAAGGTGCTCTCAAATTTGATTTGGAAATTAATTTCAAATCTTGTCTAAAGTCTCTCCACCCTCAACAACTAAACAAATGTCCCTTGGCTCACGTATCAGATTTTTTCTCTTCTCGTTGGATATCTTTGATAAATTACCAGTTTCAGTTGCCGCCAGAGAATATTAATGAGCTGCCACATATATGTAAACCAAGAAAATGCCAGTACCTGCATGCTCTAGTTTCTGCCAGTAAGGCACAGACATAGGGACATTGAACACATATCAAACATTTCATAGTGCAAATGAGGATGATGGCCTATATATCAAGCTGCTGAAGTTCAGGTTACTAATAAACCTGTAGGCTTGGAATTGATAAAAATGTAGGGTGAAACAGAAGTTTCTTTAAGGTTCTATTGATGAAGTCTGGAAAACAAATGTCTGATAATGTGAGTGGAAATCCAATGCACTGTGAGCTGCGTGCCAGCATTCGCTTTCATGAAGTGGTTATTGTTTCCAAGTTCTGCGACATAAGGATAACATAAAGGGACATTCCTCTGGAACCAGTGAGAATGGGTTGGGATCATACTATTAACAAGGGCTCTTTGTGAATACCAGTGATCCAAATCTTGTGTCCTTGTGTAACATGGAAGAAGCTCTAGACTCATGTATGGTACGTGGTCCACTCACCTGCATAGATAAGTGGACTTGTGAGTCTTCTTATGTGGGTAGAAATTTATGCAGTCCTGAGAATAGATTCAAATAAAGTACAAAATGGTCTGCTGGTAAGTAAAACTAATCTAGAAAGTAGGGTATTCTGTTTATTCAGTGACTTGGTATGCTGAGTCCTGTAAATGTCTTTGTAAAACTGAAATTAATTTAAACTTTGATGAACTTTGGGTAATTAAAACATTAGCCAAATATGTTTTAGAAAAACACATTTATACCTACAAAGAACGAGATATCTGGATAAAAATATAAAAATGACAGTGTTTCTCAGAATAGAAACACGCCATATACTAAAGTGAAATATCTACTTGGTGCTTTAAGCCACACACAGAAAGCATTCTGAATTTCAAGTTACTAAATTTTGGAATATACTTCTCTGTACTCCTGCATTTTCACTGTGGTAAGCAAGGGCCAATCCCCAAGAGGTCAAAATACATCTATGTTCAGTTGCTTCTATTTTTATTTGCTTTCTGGTCATTTAAAAAATAATTTAAATCTTACAGTGCTTCAATTATTTTGTCTACAATATGACTTTATTAATTGTAGTCCTAATCACACGCAACAGGATCAGTCTCTCCGACACCTGTCAATATTACTCTGTGAAAATAGGAAATTATAAATTTGAAAGATAGGGATCTAACCTAAACCCAGTGGCTATTGAGTATCCTGGAATTGCCTTGATTACTATTATTTTTTAGGTCCTTTATTTCCTTCTTGTGATTTAATTTTTGGTACCACACACTTGTGGCATAAGCTGGAATGGCCAAGTCAAACCTTGGAATCAGTAAATCATTTTATGTTCCCAAAGAGCTTATTGTCTATATTATTCTGGAATCATAATTTATTGGGTTTGCACTTTATTTCAAATTTATTTGCCCTAAGCATCAAAGAGCCAAACTTTCACTAACAACATGAGAATAGTATTGCTGATAATGCTAGTGACTTATTAAGTCATTTAAATAGTAGGGGGAAAAAACAACATTTTACTACAAAATATTCATTTTACTACGTGAAGCACAAATTTAATAAGATTCCAAATACAGTGCGATATGACTGTGGCTCTTTCCATCCATGATCTCCACACCCATTAAGAACTAAGTATAAAGTATTTCACATATATGATGAAAATTTGCTATAAACTGATTGTAGTGCTATAAAAACCCATTTAATTTTAAAAGATGTGCCAATGAGTGGTTTATGGTGGCCACATACAATGGTAGTGCATGGATTAGTAAAATTCTACTACAAAGAACATAGTTCTTCATGTCTTTTTGATAAGAAAAGTTTCATCTTGAGTCCTGCATTCACCTATTTCTAACTTGGCCGGTTTTTTTAAAAGAGCCAGTTGGAAATGGTTATTTTAGCTCATTTGATAGAAAGCTTTATTTTATACATACACAAACTATTTCTGAACATGTAGATAAAAAGCAGTTAACTAAAGGCAGCATTTAGAATATGATTTATTATAAATAATACAGTTGAGAAACTGTATTACTGGGACTCAACTTCTTTTTTTTTTTTTTTGGGGGGGACGGAGTCTCGCTCTGTCGCCCAGGGTTGGAGTGCAGTGGCCGGATCTCAGCTCACTGCAAGCTCCACCTCCCGGGTTTACGCCATTCTTCTGCCTCAGCCTCCTGAGTAGCTGGGACTACAGGCGCCCGCCACCTCGCCCGGCTAGTTTTTTTTGCATTTTTAGTAGAGTCAGGGTTTCACTGTGTTAGCCAGGATGGTCTCGATCTCCTGACCTCGTGATCCGCCCGTCTTGGCCTCCCAAAGTGCTGGGATTACAGGCTTGAGCCACCGCGCCCGGCGGGACTCAACTTCTAAATGGATACATGAAACAAGAATAAATGTTGTTATCGTGGAGTTTGCTGTGAATAGGCCATCTTGAAAGTTTTGGCAAAATAATGTGAAAGCTCGAGCAATGCTGTATTTACACATCAGCAGCTAGGCTGATGGTAAGAGAGGAGGCACAGATGGATTTATTGATCTACCATGTGGAACATAATCTTACTAGACTGAGAGTACACTTATATCCCTAACTGTGCCAGAATGAAAATTTCATGAGTTAACTCAGTAATTTAAAGCAGATAAAATTATAATGGCACCATCCTGTGGTATGCCATAGACTCCCTTTTGTTCAAAATGACTTATATCCCTAAGTGTGCTAGTTGCTAACAGAGGCACCTCTTGTCATTTCCCAACGTTCAATGAAAATTTCATGAGTTAACTCAGTAATTTAAAGCAGATAAAATTATAATGGCATCATCTTGTGGTATACCATAGACTCCCTTTTGTTCAAAATGTTCTGATTATATTTAACATTCCATTCGTTAATATGCAATGCAGCCTCCTTGGGGGCATGCCTATATATACTTATCAGCACATAAATATTTTAATAATCCAATTTTGTTAAAGAAAGTGAATTAGAATGAAGTAATAAATCAACATCACTCAATTTAACACACAGCCTCCAGACAACAATATTCCTAACACATTTCAGGAGGAAAAAAAGATTAATCCTATGCTGGAAATCCTTGAATGAGATTCTATAATCTTAATTTCATTGATAGCAAGTTACTTCTTACTAACACTTACGAATACTTACTTTATTTCTTTATCTTCTTGAATAAATGACACTAAAGAAATACAATGAGCAATTGAATACTATTTATCCTTCCTGCTTCAATTTAAGTCCAGTACATCTTATTTTGTCCTCTGAGGAATACAGATTAGCAGGTATTATATTCATTAATGATACAGATGCTTAGAAAGCATACTCCCTTTCTTTTGATTCAATAAAAAAATTATTAGGATTTTTAATGATTAGTCATCTGTATTTAAGTGACTTTAAAATATGTATCTGGGAGTCCGAGGCAGGTGGGTTGCTTGAGCCTAGGAGTTCAAGACCAGCCCATGCAACACAGTGAGACCCAGTCTCTACAAAAAAAAAAAAAGAAAAGAAAAAATTAGCCAGGTGTGACATGCCTGTAGTCCCCGCTACCCAGGAGGATGAGGTGGGAGCATTGTTTAAGCCTGGGAAGTCAAGGCTGCAGTGAGCCATGATTGCACCACTCCAGTCCAGCCTGAGTGACAGGGCGAGACTCTGTTTCAAAAAACAAAGTACCTGAACTTTTGAAACAAATCCTATCTACCTAGAGAGGATCCGCTGGAATTTCAGGTGTATGAACATACTTGGTAGCATGTTATTTAACTCTGGTACTCAAAAACTGAGGACTAAATTATTGTGATCTGAAATTGTGGTTCTTCAATATTTAGGTATTTGATATATCTGCAGCTTTTGTACATTGCTTCCATTCAGTTATACAAACGTCCACTTGTCCATTTAGAAACTAAAGACCTTCAGTATCACATAAAACTGACCATCAGTTGTTCTTTGGATATAACACATTAGACTCGCTGTGGTCTACTCAAATGGAGAGTTCCTAGTAATAAAGGCTGCCAGAAACTTACCCATGCTTCAAGCTAATTCCTCCTCCAGTCCCAGTGACCCAGCCCAAATGGTAAAACTGTTTGCAAAGTTCTGGGATCAGGTATCTTGGATGCTCCTTGTCCTTAAAAAGAAGGCAATGATTTTTAAAACAGACATCATTTTATCAAGTAACTATTCCAGCTGGTGTTTCTAATAAGAAGCTAATTTAAGAAAGTTTAAGAAAACATACTACAGAAAGAGTACAGTGAGGGAAAAAACTATTACAGACATATTTTGTTTTTAATGTTTAGAAAGTGGATCTACTACATTATTTGGCAACCTGGGATTATTCAGTATAGGGCCATATAGTCCAACACTAAGGAAAAGGCTGCAAAAACAAGGTGCGGACATGCCCAGTATACATTACAAAGCATCAACTAAAATGGCTGAAAGAAAACAGAATCTCATGCTGAAGGAACAGTCTGTCCAGAACATTTATTTACACAAAGCACCTTATTTAACTAAGGCTTGAGGATACATATATATGAGATATTATGATAGTTACATGTTCAACACATACTCTGTGTGTTGGTTCAATTGTATTTTTATTCCAAAAAAGTCCTTTTTCCCATAATGATTTTAGTTTCTCTTATTGCAAAAGCAATATATACTCATTATAGAAAATATAGTGAAGCAAATTACAAAAAACACCAAGAAACAATCTCAGTTAATACTTGCTTAACCCATTTTACAAAGATATGTGTTTATGAGTGTGTGTATGTGTATGTATACAGACAGATAAATACCAAGCCTTATTTTTGTAAGTCCAATGATTACCTCTCTAGAAAAAAAAATCCATACCATTTTCTCCTGCTTTTTTGTGGTTTAAATTAATGAAAACAAACAAAATAAATAAAGAAGAAATACAATGAATTCCATTTTGGGCAGTCTGATATGCAATCCTTATCTTGAAAATAAGTACAAATGCTGAATAAATTATTTTTAAAAATATTTCAAAACAAGTTGTTGAGCTGGCAAGAAAGTAAGGTTTCACAGGGGCCATAAAAAACGAGAATGAGACTCTCACACTAGTTAGAACAGCGATCATTAAAAAGTCAGGAAACGATAGATGCTAGAAAGGATGTGGAGAAATAGGAATGCTTTTACACTGTTGGTGGGAGTGTAAGTTAGCTCAACCATTGTGGAAGACAGTGTGGCGACTCCTCAAGGATCTAGAACCAGAAATACCATTTGACCCAGCAATACCATTACTGGGATTCTACTATAGACACACACGTTATGTTTACTGCAGCACTATTCACAGTAGCAAAGACTTGGAATCAACCCAAATGCCCATCAATGTTAAACTAGATAAAGAAAATGTGGTACATATACACAATGGAATACTATGCAGCCATAAAAAAGGATGAGTTCACGTCCTTTGTAGGGACATGGATGAAGGTGGAAACCATCATTCTCAGCAAACTAACACAGGAACAGAAAACCAAACACCACATGTTATCACTCATAAGTGGGAGTTGAACAATGAGAACACACGGACACAAGGAAAGGAACATCACACACTGGGGCCAGTTAGGAGGCGGGGGGCTGAGGAGGGATAGCATTAGGAGAAATACCTAATGTAGATGATGGGTTGAGGGGTACAGCAAACCATGGCACGGGTATACCTATGTAACAAACCTGCACGTTCTGCACATGGATCCCAGAACTTAAAAGTATAACAAGGCAACAACAACAAATGAGAATGAGACTACCTGGGAGAGAAGTGAGCTCCAAAGCCAGAATGTTCCTGAAGGTATTGCAAAACTCTGGTGACCTGGAGCTTCAATTCTGATAGCCATGTAAGCCACTAGAAGCACGAGATAAAACCCAGGCACTGATCAATTCGAGGAAACCTAATGAAAAATCCCCACATAAACTGGAGACCCCAATGAGGTCCACCTTCAAGGTAACAGTGAACAAAACAAGATTCACTGTGGAGAAAATCACAACAAGGAAGCATGCCTTTACAGGTCCTGTCACTGGGTAAAGGGGGAAAAACATCTCTGAGTTCAAAAAGGGATCATTATTTAACAGGCTGAATTCTCAGCTACTTAACTGAATACTTGAAATTGTGGTGTTTTTCCCTAGATTCAGTGCTAATGTTCTACTTACTCATTTTAAGTACTACAAATGATGACTGATGGAGTAACCTTCAAAATATAAAATCAGTAACATGAGAACCTAGAAATTGCTAAAAGTTCTGATTCAACTTAGACTTGAAGTTAGCTGACTTAAAAGTCAAATCTACATTACTGGATTTATTGCTTACATGACTTTGGGTGTCAGTTTACTTATCCCTACAATGAAAATGCTGTGAGGATTAAAATGAGCTACAATGGACATAACGCAATCAGCACAATATCTGACACTGTCAATGTCAGTTTCCTTCTCATTTTAAAGAGCTGAAAATTCTTGAATTAAAATAGCAGATTATAGGAATTATTAAGAAATTACTTTAGACAGAGAGGGTAAGGTTGGTAAGGTTTTGTTTTCTTTTAATAATGCAGCTTGGTAAGGTTTTTTTTGTTTCTTTTAATAATATAGCAGCTTAAAGGGCCAGGTTGGCAAGCTTTGATATGCAAATGCCAGCCATTAGAAACTGGGTCCATCCAATATGGTGATTCCTACCCTCTTCTTGTCACCGTGTGTGCCAAGCACCATAGTCACCCCAGATATCTTCACGTGTGCAGAACATCATGGAGGCCTGTATTTGAATATTAAAAGGCTAGTTTTCGCGTGGGCTACATGAATGACATATCTGGTCAAACCAATCCCCTGGGCCGTATGAAAATCAGACACTACCTCCTCCAGCCTCCTAATACAACCCAGAGTTTTCTGCTGCATGTGGGGTTTTCTCTCTCTGCTTGGAGCCACCCTCCGTCTCTGTACAGGGGAGCTTCTTTCTTACCTATTAAACTCTCCATTTCTAAAACCACCCCACGTGCGTCCGTGTCATTTATCTAAATTGGTGCGAGAAAAAGGGCCCTGGTGTTCCCTCAGTCATCGGAGCCGTATCATTTTGGTGCATTGGCCGGGAATCTGAGGTACAACATTTATCGGAGTGGTGAGTATAGGAGCAAACCTAAAACCTGTTCTATCATTCTGAGGGGCTCTTGGCCTCTATTTTAAAATCAAATCAAATCACAGATGGCACATATACACCATGGAATACTATGCAGCCATAAAAAAGGATGAGTTTGTGTCCTTTGTAGGGACATGGATGCAGCTGGAAACCATCATTCTTAGCAAACTATCACAAGAACAGAAAACCAAACACCGCATGTTCTCACAAATAGGTGGGAACTAAACAATGAGATCACTTGGACCCGGGAAGGGGAACATCACACATCGGGGCCTATCATGGGGAAGGGGGAGGGGGGAGGGATTGCATTGGGAGTTATACCTGATATAAATGATGAATTGATGGGTGCTGACGAGTTGATGGGTGCAGCACACCAACATTGGCACATGTATACATATGTAACAAACCTGCACGTTATGTACATGTACCCTAGAACTTAAAGTATAATAAATAAATAAATCAATCAAATCAAATCAATCAACAGACATCCTTCAGCTAGATAAAAATACGCTTATCATGACTGCCATTCTAAAGCCTCAGATGTTAAGCTTCCAGGTGAGAACATGGAGAATCCCCCAATACCCACGGGTCATTGGGAATGTTGGCCGTGTTTCGAATCAGTTTCCTTTCATGGGGAAATGTTACCATTGCGTGAGGCTGGGAAAAGTTCTGGGGCAACTGCAAATTTCTGGCCAGGGCACACCCTGGCGTTATTCAAAAGCCTATGGATTGGACCCAGCCTCCAACAGCCCATTTCGGGTTTTGGCAGAGAATCCCCAGCTATCCTGTCACAAAACTTTCCTTCTTTTTCTATCCACGGTCTCTTACTCTTTCTCTGTGTCGAATGTGCAGGAATTTAGTAACCAGGAGTTTAGCTCAGGAATGCTGTTGCAATCTTCTAGGAACAGAGGGTTCCTTTCCTCCCCCTCCTCCCCGCCCCCACCCAGACTGAGCGTCTCTCTCTCTCTCTCTGCCCTTGGTCTGGAGAGTGCAGGGCATTTCCAGGTCTCTCTACCGCTTCTCTGGCGAGCACATAGTATGTCTTTTTCTTTTTTTTTTTTTTTTGAGGCGGAGTCTCGCTCTGTCGCCCAGGCTGGAGTGCAGTGGTGATACCTCGGCTCACTGCAAGCTCCGCCTCCTGGGTTCACGCCATTCTCCTGCCTCAGCCTCGCGAGTAGCTGGGACTACAGGCGCTCGCCACTGCGCCTGGCTAATTGTTTGTATTTTTAGTGGAGACGGGGGTGTCACCGTGTTAGCCAGGATGGTCTCGATCTCCTAACCTCGTGATCCACCCGCCTCGGCCTCCCAAAGTGCTGGGATTACAGGCGCGAGCCACCCGGCCCAGCCGCCAGCACATAGTAGTTCTAAACCAACAGTGCCACCTAGTGGAAACAGAAATCCTCTTCATGAGGCACTTTTTTTTTTTTTTTTAAACGGTAACACTGCAGCTTCCTTTTTCACCACTAGAAATCGGGCTCTAAGCCTCTTCCGTGAACAGGAAAATTCTGCTTTCAACAGATAGGGGTTAAATGTCTTCTGTGTGGCCAAATTTTGGTCTCAATATTGTCCCATAAGCCGGAAAATGGTCATTTGGTTCCTACGTTCCTTAAAGGCACCGATTCTGTCTCCGATTAAGGTAGTACTTAACTAGTAAGGTGATTTTTAAGTCCAGAAGTTAACCGGAACCATTTTTCTAAGGGTAAATGCTTTAGCATTGGCCATAATAGCAGGATATAGAGTTCAATCTAGCACACCGCCTCCATTAAAGGGGCCTTGCCCCATTACCTAGTTTTTCTTGAGATCCATTTCTTTTAGGGAGTTACACAGGTCACATAAGTCTAGGAGGTCGAAGGGAAATAATAAGCAGAGGACTAGGGCTACTTGGGGAAGTGCAACTAGGCCCAAAAGTCTAGTTGCTCTGGTGCCATGGCTTGGAGGGTCATGCCTACAGTCATGGGCTGCACATTTAACAGGGAGGTGGGATCCAGGAACCAGGGAGGGAAAATAGTTGGGGGATGCCCCCACTGTTTTCTTCTCCACCCTGGGTCATATACAGAAAGGAAGGAGACTAAAAGGACGCTTTTATTCTCACTTCTCTTTCTAAATGGGTAACAGATTGTCTTCAGCATGCAGTCCCCTGGAGTGGATTTTAAAACACTGGGACTGCTTCGACCTTGAGACTTTGAAGAAAAAGTGCCTCATAGTCTATTGCACAAGGGCATGGCCTTCTTACCATCTCGAGGACAGACAAACCTGGCCTTCTTGGAGGAGCCTTGATTTTAATATCATCCAAAAGTTAGAGCTTTTCTGTAGACAGAAGGGCAAATGGACTGTGGTCCCCTATGTATAGACGTTCTTTGCCCTGTGAAACCCAGACCTGTACAAGTTCTGCACAACTGACCCAGTTCCTTTACCAGCCATGGCAGGCAAGCCCATAGGCCTTCCCCAGAGCTAAAGCAGGTTCTGAAGGAGCAATCTGAGACAGCTATTGAATGTCCCAACCCTTCCAGTCCCCTCCAATTGTACCATCAGCTCCTCCAGCTCCACCATCTCCAGTCTATCCTACTCTCCCCACTTCACTCTTACCTCTGCAGGAAATGCTTGATGGGAATGGTGCCATAAGGGTTCAAATTCCCTTTTCATTACAGGACCTTAAGCAAATAAAGGGAGACTTAGGCCAATTTTCTGACAACCCAGATACTTATATAGAAATTTTCCAAAATTTAACTCAGGTATTTGACCTCACATAGAGGGATGTTATGTTGCTGCTATGTTAGACGCTCATTGCAGCTGAGAAGCAGGCAGTTCTGCAGGCAGCAGAAAAATACGGAGATGAGTAACATGCCTCCAATAGCAGACCAAGGAGACAAAGAGGAGCTAGGGAAGGTGAGGAAGAAGTGGAAACTCCATTCCCACTAGGAAGGGAAGCAGTTCTGACAGACATCCCTGACTGGAACCCCAATAACTCAGGAGGTGAATGGAAAAGGAAGCACCTTCAATGTGTGTATTAGAGGGCCCATGGAAAACCAGGGCCAAACCTCTCAATTACTCTAAACTGTCTATGATAGACTAAAGACCAGATGAGAATCCCACAGTCTTTATGAAAGGCTGAGAGAGGCACTAATAAAACATACCTATTTATCCCCTGATTCAATCAAGGGACAGCTCATTCTCAAGGACAAGTTTATTACACAGGTAGCTCCCGATATTAAAAGGAAACTATAAAAGCAAGCTACAGGGCCAGGTAGTACCCTAGAAAACCTCCTGAGAAAGCCACTTTGGTCTTTTACAATAGGGATCAGGAGGAAGCCCAATAAAAGGAAAGGAAATACAAGAAGACAACAGAGGCTCCAGTAGCAGTGGTGCAAGCTTGCAAAGTCCAGGATCCCCAAGGTGCATCCACTAGCTGTTATTGATGTGGCAAGTCAGGGCATTTTAAGAAAGAACGTCCAGGTAGCAAGACAAAGCCACCTCGACCCTGTCCAGCCTGTGGCGGAGGCCACTGGAGACAGAACTGCCCCCAGAGACGGAGGTCACTGGCTTCAGAACCAGTCTCACAGATGGTCCAGCAGGACTGATGGGTCCCGGGGCCTGAATCCCTGGCTCCAGCAACTCAGACTGCCACTACAGCACAGGAACCTCTGGTGATTCTGGAAAAGGAAGAAGGAAGAAAAGGAAGAAAAGGAAGGAAGGAAGGAAGGAAGGAAGGAAGGAAGGAAGGAAGGAAGGAAGGAAGGAA
>NC_045446.1:29325667-29487912 GCF_002776525.5 Piliocolobus tephrosceles | reverse complement strand
GAAGGAAGGAAGGAAGGAAGGAAGGAAGGAAGGAAGGAAGGAAGGAAAAAAGGAAGGAAGGAAGGAACTCCTTCTGGATACTGGGGCCAGTCTCTCTCTTCTCCTCTCTAAACCTGGCCTCCCCTCTTCCCATAGTATGACTGTAAGGGGCGTCTCAGGAAAAACTCTAACCTGATATTTTTCTCAACCTCTTAACCTGCAGATGGGGGGACCTACTATTTATACATGCTTTTAAAATCACGGCTGAAAGTCCTGCTCCTTTATTAGGGAGATAGTCTAGCTTGCATGAGGGCCAGCATCTGTATTAGTCCCAGGACAAACTGTCTCCCCCTGATGGAAGCTAACATTAAACTACAACTGTGGGCAACTCAAGGAAGAATAGGTCGAGCTATAACCACTAGGCCAGTCCAGATCTATCTTAAGGATCTCACTTCTTTTCCTAACCAGAGACAGTATCCCCTGGGCCCAGAGGCTAAGAAAGGGCTAGAAGCCATCATTAATAACCTAAAGATGCAGGGCCTCACCTCCTCAAGCCCTTTCATAGCCCCTGAAACACCCCGATATTAGGAGTGCAGAAACCCAATGGGGAATGGAGACTAATTCAGGACTTTTGCCTCATTAATGAAGCTGTAGTTCCAATCTATCCAGTGGTACCTAATCCCTATACCTTGTTAACTCAAATACCTGAGGGAACTAGATGCTTTACAGTCCTAGATTTAAAGGGTGCCTTTTTCCGCATACCGTTACATCCTGATTCTCAATATCTGTTTGCCTTTGAAGATCCCTCTGGCCAGACTGCCCAGTTAACATGGACAGTGTTGCCTCAGGGATTTTGAGATAGTCCTCATCTGTTTGGACAGGCACTGTCACAAGACATTTCTGAATTCTCTCATCCTCAAGACAGGGTCTTGCATTAGTTGTTGATATTCTGCTCTGTGCCCCAACTGAGGAAGCTTCTCAGGAAGGCACTGAAGCTCTTCTCAACTTCTTAGCTAACAGAGGATATAAGGCTTCAAAATCTAAGGCCCAGCTCTGCAAAACCTCAGTGAAGTACCTAGGATTAGTACTGTCCAAGGGGACCAGAGTATTAGGGGAAGAGAAGATTAAGCCTATTTCCTCCTTCCCTCACCCCCAAACCCTCAAGCAACCAAGAGGATTTTGGGGCATTACAGGATTTTGTAGACTATGGATATCTGGGTATGGTGAAATAGCCCGTCCATTACATAACCTCATAAAAGAAGCTCAGGGAGCTAAAACTCATCTTTTAACCTGGGAATCTGAAGCTCAAAACACCTTCAACCAGCTAAAGCAAGCCTTGCTCAAGGCGCCAGCCCTCAGCCTTCCTGTAGGGAACGGCTTCAATCTGTATGTATCAGAAAGGAAGGGAATGGCCCTGGGAGTTTTAATACAGGCCCGAGGACCAGCTCAACAGCCAATGGGTTACCTAAGTAAGGAGCTTGATTTGGTGGCTAAAGGGTGGCCAGCAGGTCTCTGAGCCATTGCCTCCGTGGCTCTACTGGTCTCAGAAGCCTCCAAACTAATCCTAGGAAATGATTTAACTGTTTACACCCCACACAACATGGCAGGACTACTGCACTCTAGCGGGGAGCCTTTGGGCTAACAGACAGCCAACTCCTTACATATCAGGCCCTGCTGTTAGAAGGTTCCAACATCCAATTAAAGACTTGTTCTCATCTAAGTCCAGCCACCTTCTTCCCTGAGGAAACTGGGGAACCTGAGCATGACTACGAACAAATCATAGTACACACCTATGCAGCCAGGGAAGCTACCGGAGAAACTTCCCTAGAGAACTCAGTCTGGGTTCCTCTTCACAGATGGGAGCTCTTTTGCAGAACAAGGAATATGCATATGCAGTGCATCTCTCCCTCCAGGCACAAGTGCTCAATTAGCTGAGCTAACAGCTCTTACAACAAAAATCAAATTAAGCAAAGGAAAGATAACTAACATTTACACTGATTCCAAGTATGCTTTCCTGGTTCTCCATGCTCATGCTGCCATTTGGAAGGAAAGGCATTTCCTTACCACCAATGGACTTCCTTTAAAATATCACCAGGAAATTAACAGGTTATTATCTTCAGTTTTCCTTACACAAGAAATAGCAGTGATGCATTGTAAGGGACATCAAAAGGGAACAGATGACGTAGCCGAAGGATACAGATTAGCTGATCAGTGGCAAGGAAGCCTCAAGGCATCAACACACTTCATACCCCTCTAATCTGGGAAGGCTCCATAAGAGAAATTAAACCTCAGTACTCCCCTACAGAAATGCAATGGACTACTTTGTCTCGAGGGTATACCTTTTAGTCTTCAGGATGGCTACAGTCAGAGGATGGCAAACACCACTTGCCAGCCTCCAGCCAACGGAAAATCCTTAAAACTCTTCACCAAGCTTTTCACTTGGGAAAGGATAAAACTTATCAATGTGCCCAGAGATTGTTTTCGGGAGAGAACTTACTAAAAACAATCAAGCAAGTTGTTAATACTTGTGAAGTCTGTCTTAAAAATAATCCCCTGAACAGGTGACTCCTTCCTCCTCAAACCCAAAGAACGGCAAGTTACCCAGGGGAAGACTGGCAAATAGACTTCACCCACATGTCAAAGACAAAGGGCATTCAATACCTGCTGGAACAGGTAGACACCTTCACAACTGGGTAGAAGCATTTCCATGCCATACACAAAGAGCCTCTGAGGTAATAAAAATGTTAGCTAATGAAATAACTTCCTGCTTTGGTCTACCGAAGTACCTTCAAAGTGACAATGGGCCCTCGTCTAAGGCAGCTGTCACACAAGGGGTCTCGAAAGCACTAGGCATAGAATATCATCTCCACTGTGCTTGGAGACCCCAATTCTCAGGAAAGGTAGAGAAAACTAATGATATTATCAACAGACACCTCAGCAAATTATCCCAAGAAACTCACCTTCCTTGGATCCCTCTTCTTCCCATGGCCTTACCACGAATAAGAAATACCCCTTCAAAACTAGGTCTTAGCCCTTTTGAGATGCTGTACAGAGGGGCTTTCCTTACCAACGATTTTCTATTAGATTGGAAAACCTCTGAGCTAGTTAAGCATGTAACCTCTCTGGCTCACTTTCAACAGGAATTAGCACAACCAGCAAAAGCCCAACCCCAGGAAACTGGACTACCTCTAATTAATCCAGGAGATTTGGTACTGGTAAAGGCTCTCCCTTCTCTCTCTCTCTCTCCCTAAGCCCAAGCTGGGAAGGACTTTACACTGTTCCTCTTTCAAGCCCCTAGGCAATAAAAGTTACAGGAAACCACTCCTGGATATATTATATTCGTGTGAAAGCCTGGAGACCTGAGGGAGCAACCCCTGACAGCCCAGAGGAACGCCTTGAATATCAATGTAAAGAAATAGGAGATCTTAAGCTGAAAATCACAAAAGATAAGTAACTGAATGAAAATAACTCATCTTAGTCTCACCCCTACCTCACCAAATACTTCTTGTCGTTTCCTCCTCTCCTTTTGAGATTCGCTGCCAAATATTATAACTTCTTTTTGATGGAAATTATTTACTATGCCACCCCTGCAGGATTGTTTTACTCACTCTACTATTTGCAGTAGGACTATATGCTGTAGCACCCTCAGGGTGGCATATCAGACAGAGAATCTCAATTACTGTAGCATTCTGCTTAATTATTATCCTCATAGCAGGAATAACAGTTACGAAAAGGAAGTAAATACGAGCATTTTACTATCACTCAGTCTGTTAGGACTTTTTATCAGACTTAGTAATACATCACACCCTTTAGCTCCTGCAATACCTGCCATGGTCCACTTGTACATCAAGACTAATGATTGGGTCTGTCCTCAGTGGTTTGCTCAGTTCAGTGACACTAAAGAAACTTACAATGACCCGCAATTCACCGTCTTAGGATTCCCTTTATTGGCTTCACCTTTACCCTTAAAGACCTACCAGGCATAAATTGGACATGGTATGGGGGAAACACTCTGCTCCCAGTGCCAGAGAACACTCAGCCCAAAGACAAGCTTCACATCCTCAGTTGGGACAAAGCCTAGTAATAGCAAATGCCTCCCTATGCTTTAAAAGCAGCGAGGAAGGACTATGCTTGGGGGATCTCAGATATTGTAACATCACACTTGTAATTGCTGACAGTTCAAATATTTAGGGAGGAGAGTACAACAAGGGTGATCTAAAAGGATCAGAAGCCCTAGTTGGGGGGCTTTCAGAATCTAGCCTCTCATTCTGGTTGGAAGTCCTGATGGGAGTGGCACGCTCTAAGTAACCACCTTGACTATATTGTAAAGAATAACATGGGCCTTTCCAAATATGCCCCCTCATGGAATTCCAGGCCCTTGTATGATGTTTGCTAATAGTAACAGCTTACAGATCTGTGGGCGCACTGGAGGCATCTGGACTGACAGCCCCTGCCACAGGATCATCTGTGATATTGGCCAGGGCATATTATGTCTTTAATTTTTCGAAACTCCATTTGTCAGGTAGACGCTTCTCACTTGGCATGTCAAATTCCAAATGGCATCGTAAACATCATAACTATGGATATCCTCATCCTAAGGATGCTCCTATTATATGTAAAGAAGGAAAACTTCTAAGATACAAGAAAAATCTGCTGGTGTCTCTCACAAGCCACAACTTAGAACCGTCCCTTCAAGGAACAGTGCTAATTTTTTTTTTTTTTTTTTTTTTTTTTTTTTTGTGGCTCCTGGATATATTTAATCCTCCCAAGGCATTGGAAGGAAACTTATACTATAGTAGCACTAGTTCCTGACTTAATATTTTTAAATTCTACCAAGATGGCAGCATCATCTGGGGTCATCCGTAACTTAGGCTCTTTTCTAGAGACTACACTACATTGAATATGCTGGACAAAGAGATCTATCATTTCTATGCCCTCATAGGGAGATTTAACTGAAAAAGCAGACTGGGGAGGGCATGCACAGGACAATCCCATCTTAGAAAAACCATGAATGAGAAATTCTATAGCCAGAGGTCTAGTCTGGATTACGGGCATCCCTCTCCTTGAAAGATCAGTACTTAATATTTCTATTACGATGCAACGAGGGTAGAAGGCAACTGTAGGTGCCATAGAGGCACAACAACAATCTACAGACTGTTTCACCTCAGTAGTAGCACAGAATAGACAGGGCTTAGACATCCTTACAGCTGAAGTAGGAGGTACCTGTGCACTTATAAATAAAACATGCTGCTTCTGGATTAACACCTCTAGTAAAGCAGAGGAAAATCTACAGGTACTTAAAGATCAAATCAAAATCATTAACTGCCTACAAGAACACGTAGGCTTCAGCCCCGGGTGCCTGTAATTCCTCTTTAATGAATTCTAGTCTTCTTTATGAAATTGGTTAGCCTTTATTAAGCCCCCTCTTACTTATATGTCTTGTATTAATATTTTGACCTTGCATACTCAATACTATGACTCAAATCATTTCCTCTTGCCTAGAAGCAATCAAACCAAATAAGGCTGCAAACCGAACCACACACGGACATGCCACTCTTCCGAGGACCCTCAGATCAACCCCAGGAGGAGCCCTAGCTGTTGTTCCCCACTTGATGTCCCTTTTCAGCAGGAAGTAGCCAGAAAGAGTCCTTGCCCCAAACCCCCAGCAGCAGTTAAGATGGCATCTCCTTAGGGAGGGAATATGACAGGAGTTATTAAGGAAAAACTGTTGGTATTTCTTATACCTGTCCTTAAGAAATCTAGCCCAAATTACCTATGCCTGCATAATTTCCTATTTCCTTATTTAGGGATATAAGTGATATTTTGATCATCTTAAAGTACAGCTAATGAGAAGACTCCTGCAGTCTTCCAACCCTTAAAACTATCAATTTGCACAGCAAATTGCAAACATTACAGAAAATGGTCTTTTATTACAGGTCTCCCCTTTCTCTTTTGTCTTTTCCAGTGCTGAGTATTACAGCAATTAGCCAGCTTCAAGCAACAGTAATAACAATGACAAGGCAGCTGCTGTTAATACATTTTCAATCCTTGAGACCCATAAAATTAAAATTTCAAAGAGAATTATCACTTAGCAGGCACCAACAGAGATATACTCGGTGAAAATGAAGTCATTTAAACTGTCCAGAAGAAAGGAACTGCCAGAACATATATTTTAACAAGAATTGACAAGAAGGAAAGGTTTAGTTGGTATCTAGTTCTCTACTGAATGTCAATATTACTTTCCTATTATTGTTAGATCTGGTTTTCAATTATAATAATAATTTTGAAATGTGTATCTAAAGATTGATTACAATCAACTATTTATAGTAGAAGTTATACAGTGAGGGGGAAACAAATTTAACAGCATTTTATACATATCAAAATCATTAACATCTAACAAGTTTTGATTCGGTACATTATTTTTCCAATTTTTCAATCTAGTTATTTTAAGGAAATCAGCCTGGCTTGTCTCTGAGATACTACTCACAGCCAACAATGGCTCTAATCCCCTCCCCCATCTTTTCTTTCAATTTAAGCAAATACAGGCATATATTCCTCAGATACATACATGTTTTCCTGGGAGACTCTCATACAAGTATAAAATAACATGCATGAGAGCTATTACTAACTCATCAATAAATGGGGAGACTAGTAAGATGTTACAACTGATTCAAAAGGAGAATTCAAAATATACATATATAAGTAATGAGGAATCCTGACTTAGCAAAATTGGACACTGTCCACAGGTTAACAATAAAATGAATCTCCATTGAACACAACTTGCATTTCCATAAACAATAATCACCTGCGTAACTGTCAGGATTTCACAACTGACAGTTGTAAAATAGCATAATGATAACTCCAAGACACCCAGTAAATACTCTTTTTGTTTGCTTCAAAGTCTTTCACTTATTTTCCTGACACTGGCCTCAGGAAGGGACTGAATGCAGGCACAGTAAAGATGTGTTGTACTTTCTGTCCTTGGTCTTTGTTTCATTCTGCACATTTGTTGCACTTGTCTCTCTGTGCATTTTGGTTTTCTTTACTTGAATGCCCCAGCTGTTCCTTCTACCTTCACTGCACTTAAAAACTCTCCTCCTCCTCCTTATCAGTCAAGTGTTGACTAGAAATCAGAAGACATGGAGCCTGTTTTTAGCTTTGACCCCCACTAGCTGTGTGCCCTAAGGCAAGTCAGTGATACTTTCTGGGCATCAGTCTCCTTCTATTAATAATCTGGATCAGTGATCTCCAGACTTCTGAATTAACACCAGTAGTTTGTTCTGTGTGGTATTATGTCTGTCTTAATGAAGGACGGTGAGAGTATATGCTGGGTAGGTGAAGAGGAGAAAGGGCATTTCAGTCAGAGAGAATGCTTAGAAGCCGGAAGTGGTTATAAATTACGTTCTGCAGGATGGAGGTAAAAGGGAGGCTGAGTCTAAAGGGTCTTCCATGCTCTGCACAGGGCTTTGGCCTGTATTTTATGCATGACTGAAAACCACCAGGGAGTTTGAAACATAAGATATGTGATAAGAGTCTGTTTTTGAAACACTTGCACAGTGGCAGTAAAAGAAAGAGGCTGAAAGGCAGTGGCCAAGAAAGCAAAAGCCCAGCCGAGCAGGGAGGCTGCTGAAAGAGTTTAAAAAGGAAGTTGGAAGGCAGGGACTCTGAAGATGCATTTGAAAGATAAAGGACTTGGAGTGAGAAAACTGAAGGAGAGAAAGGAAGGCTTCAAAGACTCCCAAGTGTGTGCTCAGCTGAGTAGCTGAATGGATATCATTCCCTGGGATGTGGGTCAGAAATATTACCATGTGCTGAACACTATTCTAGGCCCTGGGAATTCAGCCATAAACTAGACCTGAATTCCCAGGGCCTGACCTAAAAGAATTCACATTCTAGGAAGGAGTTTTTAAAAAATAAACAGAAGAATACACAAATAAATTGCAAAAAGTGCCAAGAAGGAAACAAACAAGGGACTTGGAGAAAAATGGCAGGGATGAACTTTGATTAAGGCAGTCAAGGAAGGCCTCTCTGATCAGGTGGCATTGAATCTAGGACCTAAAAGACATGATCTAAGTCAGCGTGTGATGAATGAGCATGGGTGCGTGTGCAAGGTTTTGTGCTGGGAGAGGCAAGAACTCCAGGCAGGGGAAACAGCAAGTGTGAAGGCTCTGAAGTGAGGAAGTACTTCACAGGTAGAAGATCAGCTGGCTAGAGCAGAGTGAGGAAGTGCTGAGGGTGGCAGAAGATAAACTTGTAGGGGCCAGATATGGAAGGGCTTGAAAGCTGATGAGAACAGTCTTACCAGAAAGGAAATGATTCCTAATAGGCGACATGGGGAGAGGGAGAGAAATAATTATAGAAGGTGAGAGGGCTTGGAGATCCTGAGCTCTAGTGGAGGAACTGGGCTTCTTCCATTTCATGAAATGAGAGAGAGAAGCTGGGTTCACATTCCAGCAGATTGGTAGGTTTTGTGGTAGGAAGGCAAGGAAGTTCATCATTACCCAATGACTTCTACTGTCTTAAATATAAACAGAGTCATCAGCTGAGAGTATGGCGACAGGGTATGAGACGCCTGACAAGAGAATAAAAGGTATAAGATAGTCATCTTCAGAAGTGGAACAGCAAACTACTAAAGAAACAAAGAAGGGTTGTTGGGCAGCATTAAGTGCCGATCTGAGGTTGAAATCATGAAGCAAGGCCAGACAACAAAGTTGTGCAAGATTCTCCAGCAAAGTTCAGCTGCTCAACGCCAGCCCAAAGAAATGGGTGGCAGGGTTCATCCTGGCTAAAGGTTTGGCTAGGCCAACTCCATATGTAAATTAGGTCAACCATGACCTTAAGTAACAACTGTTTCAATAGACTAGGTGCGGAAGCAAGATCACAGTGGGCTTCACTCACTTTCATTCAGAAGTAAATGAAACTTGGAGGCATGGAGTTCTAATGACTCTTTCAATAGTGTTGCTATAAAGAACAGCCAGACAGGGAAAAAGAAGGGAAAACTGGTTAATTCAGACAGTTTTCTACTACATGCTAAGGGGTAACATTAGGAGACGGGGAGAGATTAAACATATAGGAGAGCAGAGGTCTAAGAGGTCAGACTTTGTCGAGATAGAGAAGCCGGCATTAGAAAAACAGGAATGGGAGGAAAGGTAAAGATGCAGGTAAGTATGTAATAATATTAACAATGTAATATTAAATATATAATAATACCACTGATAATAAGAATTGCTAACATTTCTTTATTGAGTGCTTATTTTGTGTCAGGCATTTTTCTAAAGACTTCATATGGACTACTTTACTTTATCGTTATAACAACCCTATTGTACTAAGAGAGATTAAGTAACTTGTCCAAGGCCACCAAGATAGCAGGTGGCAGAGCCAGAATTTGAACCCAGGCAGTCTGATTCTAGATCCTGGTCCTTAACCTTTACATTATACTGCATGTGGGAAGAGGAAGAAATTAAGAAGTTCACACCTAATAGCTTTCAGTTTCTTTGTGATTTTGGAGGAAAGGTCATCTTTGAAACAGGTGTGGGGTAAAGGATGAGGTGAAATGGTGAGGTTCTGGAACAGCTACTTAGGGGATTGTAAAAGGAAACTCCCCAGAGGACTGTCACATGCTACTCACAGGCCAGCTGCAGTAGGACACCAGAATATTTGTAGAGACACTAATTCATATAGTTGAATATACCCAAAAGAGTGTATGGTAAAGGGGTAGGGGTTGGGTAGAGAAGGATATGACCATGGAAATGGGATGTTAGAGTGAGGGGGAGGTAAAGATGAACAGCACTGATGAGGTCAAGGAAAAAAACGGGCAAGGTCTTGGATGTCCTTGTGTTGGAGAAATATCAAAGAACAAATATTTGTTCAGCATCAACAGATATAGGACACTGTGATAGTTAAGGTAAAATAAAAAAACAGAAGTAGTCCCTACCTGGTTTTTCTCTGCAACTAAGCAGAGCTCCCTAAAGGGTAGGGAATGGGCTATTGGTATAAGCTATACCTACCACAATGCTTTGCTCAGTAAACATTGGTTGCATTAAGATCATATCTCTTACATTTAAAAAAGTCCTATATCAGAGGTTATGGTATTTTGTGGACTGCTTCAGGCTCACAGGAAGTTGTTTATTTGGTCTACACAATGCTTAGGAAGAGTCTGAGCCTAAATTTTAAAATCAAGAGATTTCATATAAAATCTGAGTTTCCAGTTTCCTTTAAAAAAGCAAAACTAAACAATGGGCTGATAATACTCCCACATAGCAAAAACGATCAGTGTTGTGTACTGCTGCCTCTTAAAACAGGGCATATGCTGGCCCTAGTATCTTCTTTTTGGTTTCCATCTGGCCAATCTAAAATGCCATATTCTCCATAAAGTCTTCCATGAGTCACTGTATGAAATGACCTTCCCCTCCCTGTAAACTTGCAAAATACTTTGTCATCCTCTAACAGAACTTCGTACCTTCCCCCCATGCCCCACTGCCCATTACTCGTATATATTAATTATAAATATGCATTTGCAACTGCCCAAGTTTCTGAAGAGTAAGAACAACAACTTACTCATGTTTGCATTTTTCAGCCTGGACTTTAATATACAGTTTCTGAGTAAATGCTTTCTCTTTTAGGGAAACACTCCATGACTTTTGCTGATGCTAGAAAAAATCAGTTCGAGGGCCAGTAAGTAGGGATTTAATTTCAGAACTGTAAAGCCAGTTTAGAGATTATTGTTATAAGCTGAATCTGACCTGCAAATAACACACTTGACGCCTGAAGAATCTTTAGAATACAAGAAGAAAGTACATGAAACATGAATCACTTGGGAAAGTTACTGCAAAGGATAACAAAAATTATTGAAAGGGCTACAGAGGGAGGCAAATAATATGGGTTCAGAAAAGAGTGTTTATCAAAGACAGAATAATAAATAATGCACAGGTCTTGAGAGGGAAGGTTTTGGTGAGCAAGTCTTCCAAATCTTTATCTCCAATCCAGTTCTCTCTCCTAGCTTGAAAGCAATACCCAGTGTGATAGTTATACTGAGTGCCAACTTGATTGGATTGAAGGATACAGAGTATTGATCCTAGGTGTGTCTGTGAGGGTGCTGCCAAAGGAGGATTAACATTTGAGTCAGTGGGCTTGGAAAGGCAGAAACACCCTTAATCTGGATGGACACAATCTAATCAGCTGCTAGGGTGGCTAGAATACAAGCAGGCAGAAAAATGTGATAAGGGAGACTGGCTTAGCCTCCCAGCCTACATCTTTCTCCCATGCATCGAACTCCAAGTTCTTCTGTTTTGGAACTCAGACTGGCTCTCCTTCCTCCTCAGCCTGCAAACGGCCTAATGTTGGACCTTGGGTTCATGTGAGTTAATGCTTAATAAACTTCCCCATATATATACACATATAATTCCATTACTTCTGTCCCTCTAGAGAACACTGCTTAATACACCCAGTGTATAGTACCACATGCTGAGGCTGTACCTCAAACTCAACATGTCCACAACACGCTCATGATAAACTGCTTCTTCCTCCTGTATTCTCTTTCTGGTGGACCACCAGGCCCCAATCACTAGATCAGACACCTAAAAGTCATTCTTGATTTCTTTTCTCACTACACACATCTAATCAACAGCCAAGACCTTCTGATTTTACTCCCTCACTCAGACCTCCAGCATCTCTTGCCTGGATTCTTGCCATGGCTTTCTAGTCTGTCTCCATGCCTCTAGTCTTTTTAACTCAAGCCAGCAATCCCCAGGCGTTCTTCAGTCGCCTTGCTGATTATCTCATTGCCCTTAGTTTAAAAATCTAAGATTTGCTTAGCAGGCCCTTCAGGTCTGGTCCTAGTGTGTCCAGAATTGGTTTCTTCCAATGGGTTCTTGGTCTTGCTGACTTCAATAATGAAGCCGTGGACCCTTGCGGTGAGTGTTACAGTTCTTAAAGATGGTGTGTCCGGAGTTTGTTCCTTCAGATGTTCAGATGTGTCCAGAGTTTCTTCCTTCTGGTGGGTTCACAGTCTTGGTGACTTCAGGAGTGAAGTCACAGACCTTCGCAGTGAGTGTTACAGCTCTTAAAGGTGGCGGTTCCGGAGTTGTTGGTTTCTCCTGGTGGGTTTGTGGTCTTGCTGACTTCAGGAGTGAAGCTGCAGACCTTTGCAGTGAGTGTTACAGCTCATAAAGGTAGTGCGGACCCAAAGAGTGAGGAGCAGCAATATTTATTGTGAAGAGCGAAAGAACAAAGCTTCCACCGCGTGGAAGGTGACCCTAACCGGTTGCAGCTGCTGGTTCTGGTGGCCAGCTTTTATTCCCTTATTTGGCCCCACCCACATCCTGCTGATTGGTCCATTTTACAGAGAGCCGATTGGTGCGTTTACAAACCTTTAGCTCGACACAGAGCTCTGATTGTTGCATTTACAATCCTTTAGCTAGGCAGAAAAGTTCTCCAAGTCCCCAGTCGACCCAGAAGCCCAGCTGGCTTCACCTCTCAGTAGCTTTTCTCTTTAGCTTCATCTCTTCTCAAGTCTCTGGCCCCTACTTTATGTTCCAGAACACCAAACTTAATATGGGGGCACACCATGTCTATAATCAGGGACAACCCTGAGATTGTGTACATGCTACTTCCCCTACGTGGAGTATCTTTACTTTCATTGCATGTGGTTATGTCTTCCTAATCCTTTAGGCCTCGGTAGATACTTTCACTTTGTCCTGAGGTATTCTCTAACCCATTCAAGTGTATGCTCCTAAACTACCTTGAACTTTCCCATCTAAGTCATATTGTCATATGTCATACTATGTCATATTGTCATACCATCCTTGTCTCTTTGCTAATTTGTCTCTCCCACTATACAGCATGTTCTAGGGGAGAAGGAACCAGATGCAGCTTGCACTCTTAAATCCACAATGCCTGGCACATAGTAGGCACTCACTAAATATTTGTTGAATTAATCACTTACAGTTGAACGTTCCCCTTCCTTAAGGCCAAAGAGACTGTCTCTTTCAATTGCCCATGACCCCCTAAAACTACAATGAAATTTTATGACTTCTTAAAATTTTTCTTATTGCTGTTTTTATGTATTTGTACAAAAACCAGACAAATACAAATATCTAGAGGGGCTCATGTATTTAACTGGATATTCAAAGCCAGTGTGAGCAGTGGAAGCTGTGGTAACCTGGCCAGCACCCTCGGTAAAGGTAGTGTTCACTAGCAACCGCAATCCAGATCCCATGAAAAAATAAGGGCCCGATGTCACCATATGTTCTGAGGTTTTAAAAGAAGCTGAAATACTTCTGGATTTTGAAATGTTGACTTGGCCGGGCGTGGTGGCTTACCCCTGTAATCCCAGCACTTTGGGCAGCTGAGGCGGGTGGATCACCTGCGGTAAGGAGTTCGACACCAGGCCGGCCAACATGGTGAAACCCCATCTCTACTAAAAATACAAAAATTAACTGGGCGTGGTGCCATGCGCCTGTAATCCCAGCTACTTGGGAGGCTGAGGCAGAAGAATCGCTTGAACCCAGGAGGCAGAAGTTGCAGTGAGCCGAGATCATGCCACTGCACTCCAGCCTGGGCAACGAGAGCAAAACTCCGTGTCAAAAAAAAAGAAACGCTGGCTCAAATTTTTCATGAACATTGAGTTAGGCAAACGAAAAATGCTTGTCCATCAAGCTGTCTGTGGGCTATGTTTGGTATGAGAATCCTAGTTTTTTCTGGGGTCCCTTAAGACTCTCTTTGATGCTCACATTACACTAAGATTTACTGATTGAGGGCATGAACACTTCTCCATACACACCTGCCTAGGAACGATCTCCAATTATCTGTCCTATCTCCAAGATCTTCTCTCTCCCATCCAATCTTGCCTATCCACCATTCTATTTTCAGAGTAGTCTTCGCTAATTTGGGGAAGTCACTTATTCAAACAAGACAGTGGTTGACAAATACTTAGCAATGAAATCTCCTGCTAGTTACTACTTTTTAATTAGGATTTTCAACCCTAAGAAAGATATACATGGAAGGAATAAGATAGGGGGAATAAGGGAGCTAATTTTCAGGGGCTTCCCTGCCTCTTACGTGGGGTTTATCATATTGTGCTGAAACTGCTTATTCGTCTACTTCTCCAGACCCTGGGCCATCTGTCTTATGGACCGCTCGCTATCTCTGAGCGCGGAGAAGGTGCTCCATAAAACTGTTGGTTTGTGTAAATGACCGAAAACTACATGCAGACTGAGGGTGGATTTCCTTTTGACTTCGGCTTAAGGAAGAATCGTTCCCATGATTATCCCACAATTCATCTAAAGGGAGATAGGCAAGGAGCAACTGTTCAAAGGCAAAGCGCTGGTAGCCGAGGCACAGCTCAGGTTCGGCAAATGTCTCCCGAGTGCCAAACGTCTCCCCAAACGCCTGACTGGTCAGGGCGCAGAAAAGCAGCTCGGGGAGCGCGGTCTTCGCCCCACCTCCACTTCGGAGCTTCACAATTCCTTCTCTGACCTTTCTTCCTGATAAATACCCGCTGAGGTCACCCAAACGCTATCCTCTCTCCTTTATTTGCTTCTTTCCAATGTTTGGCGCCCAGCTTCCGCCGTGGGAGCGCCCCGCCAGGGACCACTGATCGCCTGGGGCCGTAGCCTTGCTTCCCAACGCGAAGGCCGCGGTGCGCCAGGGTCGCTAACTGCCCGGCCCGAAGCCCCGCCCCGCACCCAAACGCCCGGCCCGCGACTCCGCGCCCAGCTCCCGCCGCCGGGTTCCGTCTAGGCCTCTACTCCTGGGAATACCCGGGACCCGTGGCCCCGCCCCTACCTGCGCGCCGCATCTCTGGGAACAACAGTCTCCCTCTCGAGCGTCACAGCCAGACATGGCCTAGACCAGGGACCCACGCGGCCTCCAATCTCCGCACGGCTTTGCTTGCGGCGCTCAGCCTGGGTTGAGGCAGCAAGGCCGCAAATGCAATCAGGCGGCGCTGAGGGCAGCCCGGAGGCGGGGCGAACAGGGTGGGCGGGGTCTGGAAGGCCCCTCCAGCTGGGCTATCCAGCAGCGCACCTGACTGCCCGGGAGGCGTGGCCAACGTGGTTGGAGGCGGGACTAGGAGGGCTTCAAGTCTGAGAGACCTAAAGGCACCTCGATCGTCTGGGGGCGTGGCCAACCATGTGGGAGGCGGGGCCTTGATGCTGGACATCAGGCTGTGCTGCGGGCAGCCGTGAGAAGGCCGTAAAGATGGCGGCCTCCTGGAGGCTAGGCTGTGATCCGCGGCTACTGCGTTATCTTGTGGGCTTCCCTGGCTGCCGAAGCGTAGGACTGGTGAAGGGGGCTCTTGGATGGTCTGTAAGCCGCGGAGCTAATTGGAGATGGTTTCACAGCACGCAATGGCTTTGGGGTGAGTGGCCGGGGCTCGCTCAGCTTCTCTGTGTAGCTGAGTGATGGGCCTGGGACAGGGGCAGTCTTGATTGAGGACCTGCGTCTGGGTGTTGAGGTGCGCGGGCTCCCTATTCCTTTTCCTCTTTCTTTGGGTGGGGTCCGCTGACTCAGCCTAATGCATGCTGTGGAGGGCTTTCTTGGCAGCTGGGAGAACCCGACCCTACCCTAGGCCTCCTGGTTTGTATGACTTTCTGACCTTGCCTTGGAATTTGGGTTATTTGTGAGACGCGGAGAGGGTTCCCAAACTCTCCTCCCTCAGCCCCCTTTCCAGTCAAGGCTCAGGTTTCTTTAAGGTTGTCAAATGTCTCGGACGAGAAAAAGCTGCCCCAGGTTGAAAAGCCACTATTGGGAGTTCTTACTCGTTCTCTAGGCCTCTCTGTTGGGAGGTGTTTTCATTGAGGCCGGTCGAGTTTTTACCCCACGCCATGACTCGTGGAAGACCTAAATTTGTAAATTCCTACGGCATCACAGACAAAGGTCCAGGAGAATGTTTCAAGCAAATATTCGCTTGAAAGAGCGAACATTCAGGAGATAAATCATACCAAAAAGTTTATTATAGAAAATTGTCGTTTAGTAATGATATTGATACGGTTAACACAATTCTTGCAGTATTTAACAGTATGCAAAATGGCAGGCTGGGTATTATTTTTCCTTATTTGGGGAGAGGGTTGGAGGGAGGCAGGGATGGAGAATAGGACTGACGTTTTTTAGTGTGACGTATTACCTGCCAATCATCATTCCTGGCACTCTACAGAATGAATTTTAATTTAAATAGGTCTAATAGACATTGCCTTCATATTCTGAGCTACCTGAGGCCCAGAAAGAAAAAAAAATCACACAAAGTCATATAGTAAGATGAATGTATTGGGGTTCCTAAAGATTACGTAATGGGAACAATTTATTTCAGTTTTTTTGGTGTAATGTTTCATAACATATTCCTTGGAGCAGAGGTGCTTTAACAGTGTGTGCAGAATTCCCTCTCTTCCCTCCTCCAAGTTTGTTGAAATTAAATTTTTTTACAGCTCCTAGAGATTTG
This sequence comes from Piliocolobus tephrosceles, assembly GCF_002776525.5. Classification (NCBI taxonomy): domain Eukaryota; kingdom Metazoa; phylum Chordata; class Mammalia; order Primates; family Cercopithecidae; genus Piliocolobus; species Piliocolobus tephrosceles. The sequence continues at coordinate 29,471,498 of NC_045446.1, read as the reverse complement.
GTCTGATCTAGTGTGGGGCTCAGGAATCTGCATTTTACAAATGTTGGATGAGTTTTGATGTTTTATTTTGACATTTAATGGAATGCGCTTTGAGACTCACTGCCTTAGAAAATCATGGAATACTAAAAGTTTAGTATTAGATATAATCTAGGAAGAGTGTTCTTAATCTTGTTTATTAAGCAGATCCTTTTGAGAATCTTTGAAAATGCTGCAGACTCTCTATACAGAGAAGGTACCATAAATGGTTACACACAAAAATGTGCACGTGGTGGCTCATGACTGTAATCCCAGCACTTCGAGAGGTGAGACTGGAAGGTTGCTTGACCCCAGGAGTTGGAGACCAGCCCGGGCAACAAAGTGAGACCCCTGCCTCTACTTGAAAAAAAAAAAAAAGAAATTAGCCAGGCGTGCTGGCATCCCAGCTACTCCAGGGGCTGAGGCAGGAGGATCCCTTGAACCCAGGAGTTAGATGTTTCAGTGAGCTATGATCCTACCATTGCTTCAGCCTGAGTGACAGAGTGAGACCCTGTCTCAGAAAAAAAAAAAAAAAAAAAAAAAAAAAAGAGTATACATAGGCCCAGTTTAATGCCTTTAGAAACTCACTTAGGCAAGCAGTCCTTATCTGCATCCTCATGTTGTTTTTTACCTATTGCCCATCCCCTAGACATATACCATGAACAACTTGTCTAACCCAGTTGAATACCATCTGTCAGGAAGAAGGCACTGCATCTTGCGGAAAGCCAAATTAGTTTTCTAGTGCTGCTGCAACAAATTACCACCAATTAGTGGCTTAAAACAACACAAATTCACATCTCATAGTTCTGGAGGTCTGAAGTCCAAAATGGATCTTCTAGGCTAAAATCAAGCTATTGGTAGGAGCTACATTCTTTTCTGGAGGCTTGAGACCCCATTCCGTTACGTTTTCCAGATTCTAGAGGTTTCTAAGATTCTTTGACTCATGGGCTTCTAAGTCAGCAATGGCTGGTTCAGTCTTTATCACATTATATCACTTTTAATACTCCCCCCTGCCTTCTGCCACTTACAAGGACCCTTGTGATTACATTGGGCTCATCTGGATGATCCAGAATATTTTCCCCATCTCAAGGTTAAGTAGAAACCTTAATTCCATCTTTAACCTTAATTCCCTCTTGCCATGTAACAGCATATTCATAGGTTCTGGGTATTAGGATGTGAACCTTTTGAGGCATGGCATTCTGCATGTGAAGCTGTGGAAAGTATTTGGAAATACTAAGTTTTTAGAAACTTTGGACTTTTTTTCTAATACCGAGCCAAAATTTATCCGCTTCTGACTTTCACCTACATACAGATTTTTGTTTTGCCATGCCGAAAACATGTGACAATCCTTGGACTACTTGTTTTACAAAGTGTGAATTTACGATGATATTTTTTCTCTGAGCTTGGTAGAAACTGTAGTTTCATAAAACTAAGCAACTATTTGGATTACTGTAAACTGTATACATTAAGTACGTTTATTGAACTGTTTCCTCTTTCACACAAATATCCAGGATTTAAAAATTTGTCGCCGGGCGCGGTGACTCAAGCCTGTAATCCCAGCACTTTGGGAGGCCGAGACGGGCGGATCACGAGGTCAGGAGATCGAGACCATCCTGGCTAACACAGTGAAACCCCGCCTCTACTAAAAATACAAAAACTAGCCGGGCGAGGTGTACTCGGGAGGCTGAGGCAGGAGAATGGCGTAAACCGGGAGGCGGAGCTTGCAGTGAGCTGAGATCTGGCCACTGCACTCCAGTCCGGGCGACAGAGCAAGACTCCGCCTCAAAAAAAAAAAAAAATTTGTCAGTTGGAACTACCTTTGGAGTTTTGGTTTCCTTAAGAGGTGTTGGCAGCATTTTTATCAGCTATGACATACGCCATTGTCTTAGCACTTCCTAGAATTTCTCATTCGCTTCTCACATAACCTAGTAAAGTTGGCATCATCTGCATTTAGTTGGACAAAAACACCAAGACTTAGAGAAATTGAATCTCCTAAAGACACACAACTATGTTAATGAACTGAAGTGCATGTATGTATTTGTATACATATATTAATTTGCTTAAATCTTTAATTTGTATCATTCTCTCAATAGATTTATTGAGAATGCAGAGACTGTCTTTCTCACCACTTATATTATTGAACAATGGGTGAAGAAATTGGCATCTGTTAGCTGCCAGGCACATGGTAGCCTGCTTGGGAAGTAGTGGGCAGCTGAGTCAAACAGATTCTCAGTATTTGCCACATGGCACATTTAATCATACTTAGTTTCTGGACATGCAATCCAAAATTCTATATAGGGCTGATCCTTAAGGTATTTGTAGTGTCTTTGGGAACGTAAACAATAAAGGCATGATTTCAGTAGTGTTTGCAGTAAGCTCAGAGGGGGTAAGTTTGAGATGATCAGGAAATAATATATAAGGCAGCTTCTTAGAGGAAGAGGTGCCAGCCCTTACAGGCTGAAGGAACAGCAGAAACAAAGACCCAGAGGCCAGAGTGCTAGTTATATAATTGACACAGCATCTGTAAACAGTTTTTCAACCTACCCTAGACAGTTAACTTCAAAGAGTTTAAATTATGGTCCTTTCAGAGTAGGTAGTATGATTTGGCATATAATTGGTAAGACGTTAATTAATAATATTGGTTTTAAGTTGTCTCTGAAGAATAACATGTTGAATTTAAAATAACCTGTGAATAGAAAAATAAATGAGGTTCAATCTTGGTGGCGATTTGCCTAGTATGTAATTATAGGCCTTGCATATTATAGATGTTAAATAAACATACCTAAGGAAGCTAGAAATCTAGGAAGTTATAAAAGAACACTAGAGCCTACAGTAGGATTGCAAGTTGGCAGCCAATGAATTGACCCACATTGTTTTAGCAGAAAAACTTATGGCAAAATTTTGAAATCAGGAGACTTTACAGAAAATCTAGATGTTTGTTTTCTCTTTAAAATTGAAAGTTAAACCCTATGTAGTGACAATTATCTAACACTGAGTAATAATTGTTCTTTTTAGGTAGGAAATTGCTTCCTACTTTGTCACTATCCCCTCTACATCTTAGCAAGGCTGAATGTCCCTTGGTATTTGCATCATCTCTAGTTGTCATTTTTTCTTGTACTCTTATCTCTATGGAAAGCAGAAGACAAAAGACCAAGAAAAATGGGAGAAAACAGATATTGTGTATTTGTGTAAAGGAGGAAAATGCTTATCCATTTAATATGAAAATAAGGAATGTCAGAATCTGAAGAAAAAAGCCTTAAGATGCTAGTCCTCTTTTCTCACCTGCCTGTTTTTTGTAGGCATATGAGTTTTTGACAGCAGTGCTATAACAAGGATAGAGGGAACTTCTTTGATAGAGTTAATGGTATGGTATTTCTGCCAAAACACAGATGCTCTTTTAGGCCTGGTTCTTATTAAGTGCTTATACACTGATAACTGATCAGATTGATACTGTCCTTCGAGTTCTCATTTACCTGTGGAAACAAACATGTAGAAAGCTGTAGTAAAAGTAGGATTTATTAAAAGGATAGAACATCACTTACAAAGTGCTGCAGGGCTATGGGGAAACCATAATTATTCCATCTATTTCTTCTAGAGCTCCTATTGTTTGTCTTCTTTCTCTTATTTACTTTGTTTTTCTGTGCAGACTTGTGATTATCAATCTGTTTACTCCTGGCTTTTCTTTCTCAATGTCAGCTTTCCTTGCTTCATTGGTGATTTAGGCCTTTATGCACGATGCTCTGTCAGTTTAGTTTAAGTGCCCACCATCATTTCTGTAATCTCCTTCCAAATTCCTTGAATAGAGTAACTGACTGACCCACTGTAGATCAGTTGTGCTATAGGGCATGCAAGGCTGATTCTTTCGAAGGCTACATTTGGACATGTTCTTTAAGAAAGTAGCATATGTTGAGAATCGATGATTGACGTGTCTGTTGCTATGACCACGTGATTGACGTGTCTGTTGCTATGACCACGTGACTAAAATAGTTCAGTAGTGCAGTAGTCCTTTATTTTAATTGTTTCTGTGCTAGGTAATGACCAAGCAAAGTGTATCATCTAAGCAAAGCAGATCTAGACTACTCAGCTGAGATGTTTGCCCATCCAAAGAAAATAGGGCAGGGGTAAATGAGATCTTACTACAGGCAGCAACAGGAGGGACTAAGAAGATTTAGATGATCAGGAAATATTTTGTATATGTTTACTTTGTTTTAAAGCATTTTATTCTGTATATGAAAGCAGCATATTAGAAGTAGCCATCACATACTGAGCTCTCACTATATTTGCATTACTTCTAACTGTCATAAAAACCCTGCAAAGGTTTGCCAGGTTTCATAGGAGAAGAAATAGAGACTCAGAGAGGTTTTAGCATTTTACCCAAGGTTAGTGGATAAGTGGACCACTTTGGAACTGTGCACCTGATGACGTCCAGAGGAAGAAAAGAGAAAAGAGGATCTTTCTTCTTGGATGTCTTTTTTGCACAACAAAGAAACATCTTCTGTTACCACAGCAGAATTTTCTTATATTGTATTGACCAGAAATGGGTCGTTTGCCCGTTCTTAAGTTAGTTACTGGCTTGACTTCACTGTGTGAAAAATGGATAAACTTTGGCTAATCAAGGGGATGGGTGTGGAATCACTAACTCTTGAGTGTGTATGCACTAGAAAAATATATAGCTGAACAAAGTTGAGCTTCTACCAGCAAGAAAGAAATTTGGAGAGTAGGTTTGGGAGTAATAAGTAGCATTTATCGAGAGCTTACTATATACTGTGCACCCTTGTAAGCACTTTACATGAATCAGCTCCATTTAATACTCACAACTAATGCTATACTCTGGTAGATAGTTCAAGTTTCAACCCAGATCTGACACCAATGCCTGTTTCCTTAACCATAGTCTACCTCAGTATCAAGTGATAGCTTGATTATAGATTTCAGCAGAACAGTGTCAGCATGCTGACGTTTTGTTCACATGTGTACATTCTATATGAACGTTTTTGCTTTTTAAAAAAAAAAAATGAAATCAGACATAGTAGTAACTGCATTGTAGACTAGCATTTCTGTGACAGCCTATCATTTTAGTACAATTAAGGACACCAAAATTCTTGAGTACGTATAAGGGTGGCATGACTATTTAAGAGAGCGTATATATTGACTTCTCCTACCTGTAAATTTCTAAGGTGATGTACTCTTAAATATACCTTCTTATTGTTGTCTTGAGCTTAATTTGCCTTTTACAACAAAATGTGTAAGTTCCCAAAGTATTGTGTGTGTGTGTGTGTGTGTTTTATTTTGCTAGGCTATAAATGGAATGCTAATTTCTTTTTACTCTTCTCTCAAGATGGCAAAGTAAAGTAAGATTCATGTAGAATTTTAATTTTATAGTTTAATACCAAGAAGGCCAGTATTGCAAGCTGAAATCTCTTCTAAAATATTTGCTTTATTTCATTCAAAGGAAATGCATTCTACACCATATGCCATCTAAAAATTCTGGCTAACCTCTTTTCTAATGTGCTGTTGGATACTAAGTAGAAGTATAATAATATGGAATCAGCAGATTCTATATTCTATAAACAAGATGGGGTATATGGTGATTCATTTTTTTGGTAGGCAGTACATTTACTATAGCTAGTGATCTGTTTGATACCTTTCCATTACTGTATAAATCAAGGACTTTATTATGTGAATCATTCGTAGGGAAAAATTAGGATCAGCAAATGTCTAATTCAGGAGAGATTCCTTGGGAATTTATTAGCCCTGGTTTTTGGAGGGGAACAAATCTGTTAGAAAACTGATAAAAACTATACCACTTCTTCAGGAAAGCGTATACATACAAAATTTTGTATATAATTCTGAGTCCAGAGAACTCAGATCTCCCTGTAATTTGTCCATGAGTACCACCTAGTCTAAAGCCTATTTCCATAAACATTTTCATCATTTCCTAGCTTTCTGGTTTTTGGATAATTGCCATCCTAATGGATATTAAGTAGTACTAGTACAGATTTTTTTTTTGTTTTCCAGTCTTCATCAGGTAGAATCTCAGCTTCATCAGGTAGAATCTCTTTGATTGTCTAATGGCACTTTTATCTACTACTGTCTAGTACTTGTGTATTTATCTTCTCATCTAAATTGTAATCCTTTTGAGGTGAAGAAGCTGGTTTGGTCTAGGGCTAGGATAACAAGTGTTCAGTAGGCATTTGTTGAATGCCTACTGAGTTTAATGAGATCTAGGTTTTCAAATATGAAATGTAGTTTGAATAGAGATTAAGAATTAGTGTACTTTAGTCATGAGAGCACTGCTGAATTAGGTAGAGGAGAGAGTAAAAAGGAAACCTTCAAGTTTGGGCTGGGAAGGTGAAAGGAACCTGTGAATGCATCTCTCATTACTCCAAGTAGGAACTGTGATATTCTACAATACTGTGACATCTTAACAATATTATAGGATATTGTGATACATCTAGCCAGGTATCTGAATGCCTCCAGCATATACCCTCTTCATTATTTCTATGCTGCCCATCAAAAATAAATAGCTAACATTTTTGAGACTTATTCTCTGCCAAGCCCCATGTGTTACCTTCTTTCTTTTTTTTTCTTTTTTCTTTTTTTTTTTTTTTGAGACGGAACCTTGCTCTGTCGCCCAGGCTGGAGTGCAATGGGGTGATCCCGGCTCACTGCAACCTCTGCCTCCCGTTTTCAGGCCTCCAAGTGCCACCATGCCTGGCTAATTTTTGTATTTTTAGTAAAGATGGGCTTTCACCATGTTGTCCAGGCTGGTCTTGAACTTCTGACCTCATGTGATCCACCTGCCTCAGCCTCCCAAAGTGCTGGGATTACAGGCATGAGCCACTGCTCCCAGCCTACCTTATTTCTTTACAAAAATCTATTTATGGCACCGTTTTAGAGAAGCAGAAACAGACATGGATTGAATAAATAACTTGTAGGTGGTGGATCTGAAATTTGAGCCTAGGCAGTTTGATTCCAGTACCTGCTCTCTAAATCACTATGGTATTCTGCTTCTCCCTGAGTTTTTTAAATTAAATATTTAACTAAATAATAAAATATTTCATGTAGCACAATAGTACATGCCTATAGTTTAAATAGTACTGAAAGGCTTGTAACAGTACAGTGGATCTCTGCCCCATCTCATCCAACTTTCCCAGTCTGCCTTAGAAGCAACCAGTTTTGTCTTTTAACTTCCTTCTGGCATTTGCCTATCTCCCTGTTTGTATTTTAGCCATTATCTGCGGATGACTGACGGTCAGTGCCACTCTCTGTTTTCCCTCCCCAGTGAAATTGTTTTGTAAGTCTTGGTCAAATATTCACTGTTTACACTAAACAAATATTATTCACAATTGAGGATTGTCCCATATTTCGATTGTTAGCCTTCTTTTAGCTGCAGTTATTGCTGCCTTTTAAATTTTTAATTAGTTTTCTCTGTGATAATTTCTAATTTATCTAACACTATGTAATAGCTTCTCCACACAGTTTTCTGTAATGTCAGCCACATCAGATACTTTCTCATTTAACTTATTTTTGCAGTTTTTATATATCACCAGTTGTGTAGATTGAACTTTAAGCTCTTCTTTTTTCCCTCTGCAGAGAAAACAAGCTTCAGTCTTCTGTTGAATGAGGGTAGGTTCTGTTGAATGAGTTGTTACCCACCACTGGATTAAGAGAGGGGATCCAGGTATCTAGCTACTTTTCAAACAGCAGCCACCCAAATCCTCCCTGGCTTAGGATACGGCTTTCTAGGGTCTCTGTAGCTGATTATTATTTATCTATTTACTTTTCTGCTTCCAAAATTATGTGCCATTATTCCTTCTTTTCTCTCTGTCTTTGTGCGTTCTGTTTAAAAATAACAAAAACAAACAGCACATTTTTAAACTTGGTGTTAGGTACGTTTGAAAGAGGAAGTAAGATTGGATAAATTTATTGTAGACATATATGAAAATGTAGGTTATCAGAAATAAAAGAAATAAAAAGCCCATATAGTAATATCACTAGCTAGAGATGACTACTGTTGTCATTTTAGAGTATTTCATTTCAGTCTTTATGTGTGTACAAGCGGGGCAGGTAGAAATTGGATGATATCGTCTATAGGTTTGAGCATCTCTACTCTGAAAATCTGACATCCAAAGCTTTTTGAGCACTGACCTGATGCTCAGAGGTGATACTTAAAGGAAATGTTCATTGGAGCATTTGGGATTTTGGACTTTGAGATTAGGGGTGTTCAACCAGTAAGAATAATGCAAATATTCCAAAATCGGAAAAAATCTGAAATTAAGAACTCTTATAGTCCCAAGCATTTCTGATAAGGCATACTCAACCTATATATTGCTTATGGGTTGTCTTTCTTACGTTTGTTAGCATGCCAAGACCTGTAAGTGCTGTTTTCATACAAACTGTTGTGCATTCATTTTCTATTGTGGTCCATTAATATTTTTAGTCTATTTTTACTCCAGTACCACGCCAGAATAACTCTTTGAACAAAGAAGACTTATATGACAAACGCTTATTTAAAATAAAAAATAATGTAACTGCCTTTATTCCAAGTGTTACTATGTGCCTAGTGCTGATTTTTAAATTACTTTTACTTTGTTCTGCTTTATTTCATCCAGCCTGCAGATGGCAGAATTGTTTTATTTGAACAGCAATTTTGAAGGCTCCGTTTTATTTAGTGTGTTGTGACATTGGAATGAGAAGCGATTAAATGAACAGTCTCTCTCCCTATTAGCGAAGAAGCAAATTAATGTTAGAGACAGGGAGCCACACTTAGAAAGTACTGGGTAATTTACTTTTTCATTTGGTCTATCTTCATTTCATGATTTTTGCATGCTTGGATTATAAATGAACTAGAGCCTATAAATGAACTGGAGCATGATGTTTAAGCTGTACCATATGTAAACTGCTGAATACCCTTACTTACTTTAGTCAGAGTAATGGAGCTTAAATCTGCTTCATATTAACCATAAAACAGTTTGTTCTGCATTTGTATTTTAAGAGTTTGCGTGTATGAAATTTTTTTTTTTAATCTGGAGACCTTTTAGTGTTCATCTATAGATCATCAATTTAAAGCTTTGATACAATTGAGTTTGCTGTGAAGTGTGAGTGTTTTGTTCTTAGGATAAAATAAATACTTTAGGGAATAAGAAACTGGAATTAGATTAGTGTACCATATTTGAAATTGAAATCAGAATGATGCTATAGAAAAATTGGAAGAGCCCATTTGAAGAAATATAGGAATTGCTTAGAGGGATTACTGTAAAATTCAGTGATTGCTAAATTGCTCATGTAGCAGAAATGGCAGGGAAAACAGCAATATTCTAAGCAAAAAATTTTAACTTATTGTGTCATTCTGTTGATGTAAAAAAAAGTAAAATAGTTCTCATGAGTCATGAGACTTTACTTTTAAAATCAGCACGTTTAAATATAAACTACTGGACCACATACATTACAATAGTCATTTTAAAATTTAAAAAAGTGTTTTGTAACTGCTATGGAAGGGTAGGTTTCACAAACCAATTCGGTATAATTTGTTAGCTTTATAAGAAGGAGCAGAACACTAAAGTGACTACAAAAGCGTTAAATTTTAACTAAATTTTGAGTACTTTGTGAGTACTAATTGAAAAACCTGTATAATGAGTGCAGCAAACTACTTACCTGTAATTGTGGGAAACTAATATTAGTAGGAAACATAATTGGTGCGTATCTTAAGGCCTTCTTAATTTGACAAGAGAATGGTAGAATGTACAGCTTACTGGAATGAGGAGGGAGTCTGCGTATAATTTCAAATGTAATTAATATTAGGTAAAGGATAAAATTCCATTCCAAGGAGTCTAGAAAAGTCCACAGTATCTTAGTAGAGCTGACAGCAGCCGTAAAGGGCAGATATTAATTATGTGCAGGCCTGTCACTTCCAGCTGATATTATGATTGCGTAATTACTTTCCCGTCAGAAAAATACATCTGGAAAAGATATCATGTAGTGTTCTAATCAAAAGAGGGTATACTAGAAAGAAATATGTACTTTTATTAACACATTGATGCTTATGAAATGATTTTTCTAGCATGAAAGCCTGAGGATAGATTAGTTAGAATCACCACAAAATATACTGCACATTTAACTCTCCGTAATAAGTGAGTATAATCTATCAAGAGATAGTATTGAATAATGGAAATGTCCAAAATATCTTTCTTTGGTTTTTGTCACCTTCATTTCAGAGTAAAGATAATGATCTACTACAGAATTATTATATTATCATAATTCAGATAAATAATTTCAGTTCATTTCATGAAGGGTGACTAAGGAACGATTATGTTCTTTTTATTTTTAAAATATGAAAAATTTTGAGCTTCTTGATTTGGTAACTTGAAAAATAATACTTAATAAATGCAGAGGCTTCATAATATAGTCCTTAATGTCAAGAGTAATGGAAATGTGAAGGTCTCTTAGGTGAGAGATTATAATAGGAGATAGAATCATAAAATAAATATGAATTTTGTCATGACAATTGGAACCAAAGCATACAAATATTGGAGAGAGACTTTAAGAGAATTAAGTTAGTATTTGTCATAAATTGGAATCTGGCTATAATATCATTGAGGTCTATTTAGTTGCTTCTTTGAAATGGAATTCTTTGATATATAAATGTAATATGTATATATTTATGAAATATTCTGTTCATAATACCTGGCTTCAGCTTTTTGATAGAACACATTGGGACCTTTTTTTTTTTTTTTTTTTTAAGCTTTTGTTTTCAAAAAGAGGCTGGCCTCTTACCATGGTGCCATTTAAAAGGTGGGAGTTTTTTTGTCCACCCCCCACTCCTTTTTTTTTTTTCCCCAAAACAAGTGCATTTGTTTTCTGAGCTTAAAAAAATAATGCTGAGGCTCAGGCTGACAGTACATTCTTTAAGCAACTGTTTTTGATTTCTTTATCAAGCCATGTAAGAAATGAAAAAGGCAGTAAGACACACCACATAGTGTAGAGTATTAGAAAGCTCATTCTATTATCTCCAAATGCATTTAATGTGTTAAGCTTTATGCACATTTTAAGAATTCTTGCAATTAAGTGTAGGATTGTTATGGTTTGGATTTGGAGATGCATCACTAATGTTATAATCTTGCCTGGGTGTGAGAGAGTACGTGTGTGTGTATGTGTGTTCTCCCTAAGTGCACTTCCCTAATTTTAGTTCACTCAAGAATTTAGTTCTCCAGCGCTTTATAGACAAAACATTATGGTTGTACTTAGTAGTTTGCATTATTTTTTACCTATTTAATATTTTAATGTGCCTATTTTAGTTCACAAGGACTTATTTTACTAAGTAAAAAATGCAGAGATTTTTTAAAGCTATCTTCTAGTTATAATTAGCATTTCAACTAGAGGTAGCTTGGGAATTAAGTGAAACTGTTGCAGCTACAGTTATTGAGAATTGTGGTGGACTGGAGTTGGATGGCCTTTGTTCTTCAGTGTCTTCCAAAATAACCATCTTTCATAATTAGGAGTTAGGAAACCCATTGTGGCTATTTTTCCTCCTGTTTTTCAATATATAATGCACTTAGAGATAACCTGTTTTTGTGTGCATTTGGAATATTCATTGTCAGTAGTAAAGATGGTTTTTTTTTTTTTTTTTTTGAGACGGAGTCTCGCTCTGTCGCCCAGGCTGGAGTGCAGTGGCGCGATCTCGGCTCACTGCAAGCTCCGCCTCCCGGGTTCACGCCATTCTCCCGCCTCAGCCTCCCGAGTAGCTGGGACTACAGGCGCCCTCCACCACTCCCGGCTAATTTTTTGTATTTTTGGTAGAGATGGGGTTTCACTGTGTTAGGCAGGATGGTCTCCATCTCCTGACCTCGTGATCCGCCCACCTTAGCCTCCCAAAGTGCTGGGATTACAGGCGTGAGCCACCGCGCCCAGCCTGTAAAGATGGTTTTTTTGTTTTATTTTGTTTTTCTCAGGCACAGTCGCAATTGCTCTGTTGCCCATGCTGGAGTGCAGTGATCTTGACTCACTGCAACCGTCTCCCGGATTCGAGTGATTCTCATGCCTCAGCCCCCCAAATAACTGGGATTACAGGCATGTGCCACCACTCCTGGCTAATTTTTAAATTTTGATAGAGTGGGGTTTCACCACGTTGGCCAGGCTGGTCTCAAACTTCTGGCCTCAAATCTGCCCACCTCGGCAAAAGTGGTTTTTTAATACAAGAATTCTGCATGTTCAAGGTGGGGAAAAGGTTTATAAGGATATTTGATTAAACATATATGAAGAATGCTCACATGGATCTGATATGTCTGGTTTACTATATTTGGATTTCTGAGTGAATATAAGCTATCAATAACCATTAATTAATTGATGATCCATATTTGTAAGGAACATTGAGATTTTAAGTCAGCACAGCTTTGAGAGTTAAGCATGCAGATTCTCATGCTGTAATCAGTCTGGATTGTGGTTTTCTCTTTGATGAAATGGGCATGTTTGACTTGGACTTTGGTTTGGGCTGTGTCAACGTTGGGGCACTAGGAGTGATAGTTCTACTTTTCCAACCTTCTTAGAATTTGGTGCCAATGGAGAGAGAGAAAGGGTAAGACAGATGGAGATCAAATGCTGATAGTTACATTGGACTGGAGAATGTGCCTTAGATCTGTGGCCTAAGATTGGGCTTCTTAGTATAGCCCCACTTTAGACTTTGAACTTTCTGTTTTAGAGGGGGACTGTGTGTGTACAAAGCAAACACACATATCCAAATTGCTGCCTCATATCCAGTGGGCCCTGATGGCAAGAACACAGAGAGGTGGGCCGGTGGAGCTGCTTTTGAAAGGCAGGGCCACGTGTGCCTAGCACGTGGGTGGAGGAACTGAGAGGAGACTGCAGGTTGTCTATAATTAGGAAGTTGTTAAAATAAGGAAGGGACTGAGGCAGGTATACATGCTTGTATTCTTTCTCCAGACCTTCAGAGTGAGGGAAAAGTGGAGAGGTACAGAAACTTTCTCTTAAATACTTCAAAGAGGTGGAAGCGCCTTTATCATGAAGCCATAGGAAATCTCCATTTGAAAATGCAGTACAAGTTATTCAGCTTCCCAAGATAAATATTTATTCTCATTTAACATTAGTGCTAAATTTCCTTGCTTTTAACCCTAAAACATCAGTGGAAACAAAAGAAGCCCTGTTCTTCCACGTTTGAAGTATGTTAGCTATGCTACAGTGTTTTGCTTGTTTGAGTCTGGAGAGTTGAACTATCTGAGGAGAGAATAGGGTCTGTGGAAAACTACAGGGGATGGATGTATTTGTTACCATGGTATTTTATTAGTAAATTGTAATCTAAAAGCCATGTTGCTCTTGATTGTAACCCTGGACGGTGGATTGGGAAGTGTTGCTGGACAAACACATAGAGTTTCCTTTTTTGATACCTAAGGAAAATGTAGTTATCCTTCATTGGGAGATCATTCTGGTTTGAGGTCTACTTCTCTGGATCCCCAATTGAATTGTGGTATACAACAAAAAGTGAGGTTAATTTAACCACTTAAATTCCGATCATCCTTGACAAGGCAAACTTTTCCTTTCACACTTATTCGTAGGAACCTTTGATTCTTGAATACTATAATATTAGAGGAAAATAAAAACAGCCAATTTCTTAAAGTCTGATCTTGATTATTCTGTGGTAGATCGTCAGAACCATGTTTTTGTTGTGGCTGGTTTGTTGTTGTTGTTGTTTTCTTATTTGCCTTTTTCTTTGGTCATTTTACCTATAAATCTTTTTTGCAGAAACAAAAGGGAAAGGAGGAGGTGAAACCTAAATCAATCCTAAATCAATTTTTCTCCTTTTTTTTTTTTTTTTTTGACTTGTAAGCACCTGGCTTGAGAAGATGCATAGAACACTGGGGAATTATGAAAACAGAGTTTAAAATATTCTAAAAAACATTTTTATTGTTATAAAAAATTGAATTTTATGTTTCCATACTATTTACTGGAGACTTAGTTTACCAGTTGGGAATCTTTTAGACTTTGGAATGCCTTCTTTTTCAAATTGAATTTGACATTAATTTACTTGAACTTATATTGATGCCTCAAGAGGTGCATTATTTGTTGTGGCTGATCTTTCCTTTTTTTTCAATTTCAGGTGATCCCATTAAGATATTAATGCCGTCACTGTCTCCTACAATGGAAGAGGGAAACGTTGTGAAATGGCTGAAAAAGGAAGGTAAGGAGGTACCTTCCTAATGTCCTGTGTGCTTTGTTATTTGGTTATTTTTTTTTTTCTAATCTGTCCTGTCATACAATATGTGTTATAAATTAAATAAATTGTGTCCATTTGGTAGTTCATGTAAGTTTGGTTAAATAAAATTTTCCCATGATAATGTAGCAAAGGTTTTCTGGGTTCAGCCTATATCCTTACACAAGCACAGAATGGTGAAAAATATTTTAAGGCTTTTAACTTTTAGTCCTTATACCCAGCTTTTAGTTTCAACATCATAATTTTGACATTCTTCTTAATTGATAACTTTATCATGATTGTGTGTGTGTGTGCGTGCGTGCGTGCGTGTGTTCCGGGAGGTAGCCAAGTTCATTATAAATTTTACTGGAAAGAACAAATAAGTAGAATACAAGGAAAACCCTCAAAAGCAGAGCAGCGGAGGAGGGTTGCAGCCCTGCTAATTATTGAAACATAGTATTAAGCATTTCTAATTAAAACTCTGGGATTGGTGCTTAAAAGACAGACCAGTGCAGCTGAGTAGAGAATAAGGGAATAGATGCAGTTGCACATGGAATTTAAGTGTATAGTAAAGGAAGACGATATTAGATTTATTCTTTATATTATGTGAAGGATAAATTACAAATGAATTACACATTTAATGTATAAAAATGAAACTGCAAGTCTTGAATTCCTCTGAACCTGGAAGTAGAATAAACACCCTAACTATAACTCAAAATCCAGATTATAATATGGGAAATAAAATTTGATACTTTTACACGGCTAAAAATACAAGTTAAGTAAAAAAAAGAAGTGACAAATTGGACAAGAGTATTTGCGATTTCTATCACAAAGGGTTAATATCCCTAAAAAATCGATAAGACTGTCAACAAGACAGTGGGTAAGATACATGAACAGATGTTTTATGGAAAAATAATTGCAAATGGCTCTTAAACATAGAAAAAATTGCCTAACCTTTCAACTGATAAGAAATATGCAGATACTTTACTAAAATGTCATTTCTTGCTGATTATATTGACAGTAGTTAAAAAGTTTGACAAGCTGTTCTCTTGATGAGGCTGTGGAGGGAAGGGAAGAAGCAGGCACTCTCGGACATTGCTGGAGGAAATGCTAAATGGTGTAAATACTAGGGAAGAGAATTTGGCACTATCTGGAAAAATTACATTTATGTTTACCCTTTGGCCTAGCAGCTTTACTTCGAGGGATCTGTCTCAGTGTTACAGCAGCAAAAATAGGAAAAGTCACAAACACACACTAGGCTGTTTATCACAGCATTGTTTGAAATAGCAAAAGGTGGAAACAACCCAAATGTTGGTTAGTACAGGATTTGTTGAATAACTTTTACATATCCACAACTGTAAAAAGGAATGAGGAATATCTCTCTATACTGCTATGGAGTGATGTTCATTGAAAAAAGCAAGGTACAGACAAGTGAGTATAGTATATATCATTTATCAAAGAAAGAGGTGGCAGTGCTAATATTTAAGAAATTAAAAAGAAAGGATAAAATAAAACTTTAAAAACAACAATAGATGGTTATTTACAGAGTAATGGAGGGAATAGTGTTGGGGAGAAACTGGAAGCTGGACTTCTCTGAATATATCTTGTTTTGTCTCTTTGACTTTGGGACCATATACATATTTTGCCCAAGTTTAAAACAAAATTAAAATGTAAACGAGTCCTAAAGATTGAAACAATGAGACAAGTGATTCTAATTCATTTTTTTCTCTCTCTCTTTCTCTCTCTCAATTTGCTTACATAACCATACAGAGAGGCACTATTTCAAATGTCAGATATTTGATTATATGCCCTAATAGATTATAACTGAAGGATAAAGCATCTCCAAAAGTATAATCCTCAACTGTTAGAGTAATCATATTATGCTGGTTATGTTGGTATTGTTATTCTAAGGCTTTTTTGTGTATTTTATGGGATAAAGCAAATGACTGGTTAAGATAGTATCATTGGAAACTTACATTTTTAGTGTAGTTTAAAGGAGAAACAGGTAAAAGTTTCTAAGGTTAGGAAAGACTCTTGATGGTAAATTTTCTAGCTCTTTCCCCTGGCAATGCCTGGAAACAAGGACCAATCCAGTCGCAGTGAGCACCCCTAGAACCCAGAGTGTAGTCTCTAAATATCAGTTCCCACTAAAGTAAATGAAGGCTCCTTGGAGAGTAGCTACTTGCCAGGTCTAGGGCAGGAGATGTGCAGATGAGCTTTTAATATCTTGTCAGTTCAGAAAGTAAGGAAGCTGTCAAAAACTCCTGAGGGCATCTTAAAGGACTCAGGAGCCATAGATGAGATAGTTTGAGGATCACTAAGGATAATAAGGATAATATATTTAATATATTTCAATACATTAAATATATTTGAACCCTAAGTTCACAGTAATACTAAAGGAAAAAAAATAATTGGTTAGCTGTAGAGGGTGCTAAGAAATAACTCATTTTGAAAATGTAATAAATGGAAAGACTCAAGCATTTTTCTCTACCTTTTCTGCTATATAAACTGTAACTCTGAGTAACGAAGTAATTGATGAGAAGTTTCTCATTATTAGCATATCGCAGTTGTTAAAAGATAGAAGAATCATAGAATGTCACTGTATCGCCATTTTGCAATCTCTGGTAAAATAGTATCATTAACAGCTGCTAACAGCACAAAAAGAGAGATAACCAGATATTACATGCTTCCCACTGTGAAGTAGTCTTGCCAGAAAATTGAACCAAATACATTCAAGCCTATAGCTCTAACTATCATTTTCCAGGAAATACAGGGGGAAATATAACATGTTCAGTGACACGATCAGAAGTATATCAGCAAAAGCTAAACTGAGGAATTCTATATGCCAGTTTCTTCAACCAATAAATTTCAGGGTGGCAGGGAAGAGCTCGGGGGAGGCAGGTGGGCGAACCTATAGCATACAAGAGATTTGAGACCAGTGCCAACGTATGGACCTTATTTTAATTATGATTCAAGCAAACAAAACAGATGGGGACATTTGAAAACTGGCTGGATATTTAATGATGCTAAGGATTTTTTTTTTTTTTTTGAGACACGATCTCACTCTGTTGCCCAGCCTGAAGTGTAGTGGTGCGATCTCTGCTCACTGCAGCCTCAACCTGGGCTAAGGGTGATTCTCCCACCTAAGTCTCTTGAGTATCTGGGACCACAGGCACGCGCCACCATGCCTGGTTAGTTTTTTGTATTTTTTTAGAGATGGGGTTTCCCTGTGTTGCTCACGCTGGTTTTGAACTCCTTGGCTCAAGTGATTCTCCTGCCTCGACCTCCCAAAGTGCTAGGATTACAGGCATAAGGCACTGCACCCAGCGTAAGGATTATTAATTCTAAAGGTTTAATAATATTTTGGTTATATTTTGATTATTTTAAAAAAATAATCTCACCTATAAGAGATGTGAGATGAAATACTTATGTATGAAATGACAGTATCTCTGGGATTAGCTTCAGAATAACCCTGGTGGAGGTTGAGAGGGTAGGGAGGGGTATAACTGAAACAAGATCGGTCATGAATCACTTGGCAGTTGTATAAGTGAGGTAAAAGGTATATGTGGCTTCATTGCCTTTTCTCACCACTTTTGTATAGTTCGAAATTTATTTTTATATATATATATTTTTAAAAGTTGTACATAGTGCTTTCAGGATATAATTTGAAATGAGAAACTAGTACCAGATGAATTGGAATGTTGATATTATTAAGAGAATATTTGATGCAATACTATCTATAAAGCTGTGTTATGTCACTGTTTCTGGCAACCATTTTGCCAGATTTTAAGTAACTAATACGGTGCTTAGAAAATAAGACTGTGAATAAAAGAGGTGAGTATGTTACAGTGCTCATACAGAAGGATAGAGGAACAGTTAATGTGAAGGAAGCTGGAGAAAGGGACTTTTTGTTTTTCTGGCAGCTACTTTCTTTTCCTTTTCTTTTCCCCTTTTTCCTTTGCCATATGTGGTGGTAGAGTCACCCCTCTAGGTATTCGCCACTGGATAGCCTCTTTTAGCACCCTATGTAGCTGTCTTTCTCTGTGCTTGACTCATTCTGTATCAGGTTAAACTATTGTGGAGGAAAGAGGATGAATCTACAGTACCTATTAGGGAGTGTTAGACAGAAGAATAGAGAAATTAGAGGTGACTGAATGAGTCCCCCACAGCCATTATGATGCTTCACCTGGAGCAATGGTAAGTCAAGTGTTAAAAAGGGAAAGAAAGAAGGAAAGAGCAAGTAGAGAATGAATAACATGGTCTGGGGACGATTTGTCTAATTCCAGAGACTAGCCCCGGCAAGGACTTCCAGGGTATCCTAATGTGATTTAGTAGGCACAGATGTCACTCACACGAATGTTGGTATTGAGTGGTCCAGTCTAGTGCTTATGAAATAGTATCAAGAGTTTAGGCAGTGAGCAGGACACCAGAGTCTGGAAGAGCCGTGTTGTGATTCTAGGAGGTCTAGCCTTTCATGGCATCACTTTTGCCACTAATGATAGGTTTGCGGATCAGAAAGAGGGCTGACAAGTATTTACTTGAGAACCCTAGCCAAATGAGCTGCGGAGTTTGGGACAAGGTCTCACTTCTTTCAGGGAGTCTGGGGTGTAAGGAAAGGCAAGAAAAATTGCTGTGGGTTGAGCCACTATAGAGGTTAGGAGGTATGGTGCCGTGAGGTTATCCAAATGAACATTACTGGTCCTTGATGGACCCAACCAAGTCTGATTGGACATACTACTAAATTTTGTTCCTCAGCGGGGATTATGTCTGAGTTTGTTCTTGTTTGTGCTTCGCTTTGTGACTAACATGGTAATTGGAATAGAACTGCAGTGCTGTAAGTGGTCAGTTAGTAAAGGTATCGGCAGAGGGGAAAGTAAGCCAAAAGCAGGGTACATGACAAGGATCCAAGAAGGCTTTGCAGATGAGGTAGTATTTGAACTGGTCCTTGTAGAATAAATGGGCTTTTTAAAAAAGTGAGAAGGACATCCAGATAGAAAAACATGGGTAAAGTCTTGGAAGAAAGATGTCACCAAGACATACTTTAGCAACAACAGTAGGTCTGGCTGCATTGGGGGCATAATGACTGTAAAATCAGATAGATTATTAGAAGGATCTTGAATACGAATCTGCAGTTTATCAGTCTGTGAGGGTCCTTATCCTAAAGCCAAAATATATCCACATTCATGGTTTCTTAATAGGAAGTGATTTCTTTTTTCTTTCTTTTCTTTTTTTTTTTTTTTTTTTTTTGGGAGACAGAGTCTCACTCTGTTACCCAGGCTTTAGTGCAGTGGCCCGATCTCGCTCACTGCAACCTCCACCTCCCAGATTCACGTGATTCTCGTGCCTCAGCCTCCCAAGTAGCTGGGACTACAGGCGAGCACCACTATGCCTGGCTAATTTTTATATTTTTAGTAGAGACGGAGTTTCACCATGTTGGCCAGGCTGATCTTGAACTCCTGACCTCAAGTGATCTGCCCACCTTGGTCTCCCAAAGTGCTGGGATTACAGGCGTGAGCCACTGTACCTGGGCAGGAAGTGGTTTCTACATACATTTCTGAGCCCTATTAGTAGCATTATGTTGAAAGGAACAGGCCCTAAGAGTAACCTGGTATGAAAAGATAACTATAGGCAATTTAAAGTAGCCTCCTTTTCCTGCTCCCATTTGAAAAGCCAACACTGAGGACTCCTAATCAATGTGACCATCTAAACAGATGGGGTAAAGCATTTGCTCTGTATCGGATATAATATTATAAGTAAATCTTTTCAATGTTAAGTGGTGCTGGAATGCAGAGAAAAGAAAAGGAAATCACCAAGTGTCCCCACGTCTGGAGTGGTGAATGGGAGTTGAGGCCATGTGCATCACTAGGCCTGAGCTGGAAGGCTGGAGTTTCTGACCTTTTTTTTTTTTTTTTTTTTTTTTTGGTGGTGGTGGGGTGGGTGGAAGGAACAAGGAAGGGAAATCAAGAATCAGATTAAGATTTGGATGTGGTAAGATTTGAGATGCATATTAGACATTCAAGTCGAAGGTGTTCAGTAGACAATTGATTATAGGAGTTGAAGTTCAGGAGTGAAGTCTGACTTGGAGACAGAAATTTGAGAGTCATCAGCTTGTGGATGGAATTTAATGCTATGTGATAACAGGCAAATCGATTTTGAATCTATATGGAATAAGAATGCCTACTCCCCTAAAGAGCCCTCCTGAGGGTCAAATTTATAGTACTTGCATTTTCTGGGAACCCACAGGTAGAAGTGAAGTTGTCCTGGACTGATCGCCTCCGTGGGTTACCTGGTAGAAGCCATTATTCTGGAAGAATACAGCTTCTAATCCAAACCACACAGAATTTGCAGATAAAGTCTCACTTAGCAAAAGTCACAATCCCACATTTACTAATGTATGTAGAAGAAGTCTTTTAGGAGTGAAAGTCAGTAGGCATAACAAGCAGCAGGACTGGATCCCAGAACTTCAGTTAATTGGAATTACAAAAGTCCACGCAGATTTGAAAAGGATAAACAGAACTTCTAATAATGAAAAATGTCCCTCAAATTAAAAACTCCCAAACCTCAAGGGTGGGCTGAAGTGTGATTAGACAAGACTGAATGAAGAATTTGTGAATGGTAGGACAACTGGAGGAAATTAGGTTGCATGTAACACATAGAGACAGCACTGGAAAATATGAAAGAGAAGTTGACATATGAAGGGTAAAATGAAAATTATTCAGCAACCCAATAGGAATTTCAGAAGAATGAAAAAGAGGGAAATGGAAAGAGGTAATTTTCAAAGAAAAATTTGGCAGAGAATTTTCTAGAATTTAAGAAAGATACGTGTAATGTAAATGGAAGAGCCAGTACCCCATTGGAAAGCATTTTGAGCAATTGACTCTGCATGGCTGCTACCATATTTTAAAATAATTGTCAGTATCTAAGGAAGTTTTACCTTTATAAATAATGTAATGAATTGGAATCTATTTTTAGGTTTCTTTTCTCTGATGAATTATAGAGCTTTGGCTATTTCCATATTCAGTATGACAGGGTGTTGGTGTCATTAAATAATTTCTCAGACACAGAATAGTCTTTTAGGGATTATTTTAAAAAGATTAACTTTCTTCACACTTTGAGAATTTATAGGTAAGCAGATGAGGGGATTCTTGGGCCACATTTATCTTTCAGACTTCCAGCTCACTGGCAATCTAATAAGTTATTCACACCCATTAGAATATGAGCAGTAAGATAAAGAGCCAGGGGACACATGGTCTCATTATTCTGTTCTTTTTCCCTTTTGATTACAGTGAGCTATTTTCATGTAGGATAGGCCAGGATATATTTTAGGTCCCTGGAGCATGTTTCCCTGAAGGTTGCTCTTAAAATTCTGTGTTCTGCCAACTGAAGGGAAATTTGTTTTTGCCAAAACACAGTAAATAATTGAAAGCAATCTTAATCCTTGGTTCTTAGTAGTTCACTGGCTTCTTTTTTAAGCTCATTACCTTTGTGATTTGTGATCTATAATTTGCTGCTTTTCATGAACACTTATGTACTGTATACATGGGTATCAATATATGTTGAAGTATGCCTGGTTCTTGGTACATTTATGATAACTTGCTTCATTTTATATTAAAAACATTTATATTCTGACACCATACTTTTCATAGATTTTTTTTCTCTTATTAACTATTTTTTGTTTGTTTGAATTTTGAGATTTTTTAAAATGTGTGGTCACCATAGAACAATGAGTTTAGACCTTTGTACATTAAGAAAATTGATATTTTTCATGAAAAATGATAGTGTTGCATCTAATTATGAATCTAGTTTACTTCTAAGCAAAGACTAGATAAGTATTTGAGAACATTCAATGGACAGCAGTTCAGTCTTGAAACCATTAAGTTTTTTCAAAAATCTGAGACTGATTCACAGCTTCTTTTACTAATGCTGTGTGTGTGTGCGCGCGCGTGTGCATGTGCGCACGCACGCGTGACATTTTATGCCAAGGAGATAAGGGTGCAAAGAAAAACTCTGGCCCAGGAATCATAGTTTTTCCTTTGGGGTTCCTCCTCTGCCATGAACTACCTGGGAGTGAGTTGAACTAGATGAAATCTAAGGTACAGAATATCCTGGATTTATAATTCTATGATAACTTATTTTTATTTTCTTTTTTTAAGTAACTGAAATATGCTGTATTATAGCATATGAATTATTTCCATCTTTGTTGAACTCATGAGTCTAAGAAAATAAGTTCTATAATGACTCTTAAAGTACTTCATTTCAGTCTGAGGATTGACTAAAACATTATACATCATAAAATTAGTACAGAAAACACTCTGAAAGTGCTAGGTAACAGCCACAATTTCAAAATCTTTTGAAAGGTCAGTTGAGCTATCATTCGGCATATTAATTACAAGTTTTTTATTTGGAGGGGGCATGTGCTTCAGATATTTTCAGTTTAAACTGGACCTAGTTTATTTTTTCATCAATTGAACTGTCAAATCTGTTAAAATAATAAAAAGGAAAAAAAAAATTCTTGTTGCCCTTTCGTAAGAGAATATTTGAGATTGTGAAAAACCTTGTTTTTTTTCCTCAAAATATTTGAGATCTTTCTGCTCTGCCATGAAGCACTATGGAACAAAACCAGGCAGAGATAATTCCATCAAGCACTTAGCTACACACAGAGTGCCTAGAATGTACATGGTAAGCATGCTTAACCGTGGTGCTTGTTGCTGCAGTGTTCCTTATGTCATGAGACAAGGGTTTTTTTTCTGAATTTCAAATAGTTTTTGTGAAAGTCTTATACTATGTCTAATATACTGTTACTGTTTAAAATTCAGAAATAAAACCATTTTGAAGAAAGCCTTATCCTGTATCACTAGATGCCACTAGAGAGTTATATGGGTCTCTGGATTCTGCTGTAGAAGACGCTTTGGTTCTATTATTTCTGGGAATATGTATATGTTTGTGGTGCTAAAATGGAGAATTTTGAAAAGTACATTTCACAAATAGCTTCCTTTTTTTGGTGTACTATGGTTTTAACAGCTTTATTGAGGTATAATTTACATACCATAACATTTACCTATTTTAAGTATTCAGTGATCTTTAGTAAATATATAGAGTTGTGCAACCATCACCACAATCCAGTTTTAGAACACATTTCTGTCACCCCAAAAAAGATCCCTGCTGCCTGATTGCAGTCATTTTTTTCTCCCATCTCTATCCCTAGACAATTCGCATCTGTTTTTTGTCTCTAAAGTTTTGCCTTTTGTCTACGTTTCATATAAATAGAAGCATGTAATATTTGGTCTTTTGTGACTAGATTTTTTCAGATTTAGCATCAAGGTTCATCCATGTCGTAGCATTTATCAGCTGTTCATTCCTTTTGTTACTGAATTATATTCCATCATTATGCCTTTTTACACTTATTGCTAAATCTTTGTATTATATCAGAATTTTAAAATTAGTGAATGGAATTATACATTATAGTTTTATTCAGTAGAAGTTTCTGTGGTGATGGAAATGTTCTGTGTTAACCTGTTGAATACAGTAGCTACTAGACTTAGTGTAAGAAGCCAGAGGGATGTGTGGGCAGTTGACCTTGTCTAACAGGGCCCTTCTCAAACTACTACTCATGCCGTCACCCCTTAGGGCAGGACTCAACTGGCCTAGCAACCAGGTTGCCTCAGGTCTTTGGCCATGCAAATATTATCCTTCTTTGTGTGTGTGTAGAGTGAAAAGGGATGACAAACACTGACTAGGGGCCCCTCCTCTATATTCCCAGTCTGCTGTAGGTACTAATTGAATGGGATTGTCATTGCCTGCTTGTTGTACTCTTCTTCAATCAGATTAGGAACTTCTTGAAGCAGGTCTGTCTTACTTTATTACTGTTTTTATCATAGTGTCACACACAGTGTCATTCACATGGAGCTAGCAAATATTTGTGGAGTAAACAATTGAATTATTTTTGTCTCTGATTATTGTTGTCATTATGGTTCAACATAGCACTAAGAAGAGGAAGTTTTCTTTAATGTTCATGTTGATCTGATAACTTGGTCTTACAGATAAAAACTAGCTCTTCTTCCACCACTACCACCACATGCACATTTTACATAAAGACTTTTATTCTTAATTTTTGGCAGAACAAAATTATTTTGTGAAAGCCTCAGGACTTAGTCCATTAATAAAATAAACATCACCATTAACTGTGTTTGACCAAGGCTATACTTAATATCTAGAATTTAAAAAGAGAAAGGGAAGCCTCTGTATACTTCAGTCCTCAGCTCTGGCAGCTGCCCATCGGACAAAGGAACAGGACAATGATGCTGGCGTCAGTGCTGGGGAGCAGCCCTGGGGCGGGCCTCTGCTCTGGCCCCTTCTGGGACCCGCACTCTTGCCCCAGGCCCACTCCACTTCCGCCACTGACATGGACCACGAGAAGATGGTGCAGGAACACTCCAGGGCCGCCATCTCTTTCTTCAAACAGTCAGCTATGAACCTGACAGCTGAGAAGCCATCTGTCACCTCATGCTGTCCAGGACCCTCTATCCTAGCTGCTCAGTCTTTTCCACTCTTCTCCACTTTAAACTCTTTGTGGACAGAACCTTCTCTTTTTGTTGTTTTCATACCCAGTGCTTAGTACAGTGCCTTATACATTAATGTTTGTTGAATGATCTGGTAGAAATGACAGAATATGGAATAAATGTGCCTTGATTCTGGTAGAAATGACAGAATATGGAAAAAAGTGTATCTTGATTCTGGTAGACATGACAGAATATGGAATAAATGTGTCTTGATTCTAAATGGTTATATAGCTAACATTTTATTTTTACCTAGAGATGTTGTAAAGTGTTACATAAAGATGTATGTGAAGCGCTAACACTTCCAGCCCCAAGACTTAAAAAAAATATATATATATTATATATACACACACACACACACACACACTTAAAATTTTCCTGAGAGTCAGAGAGATTAAGTAACTTGGTCAAGATCACTAGTAACTGTCAGAGCTTGGAATCAAACTCATATCTGAATTAGGAGAGGTTCCTTGTAACTACTCTGCCAAGGAATCGTTCTAAGCCACAGCACTACATTTTTGATCACAGCTGAAACTCAGTAGATTTGGAATATTCATGGCTCGTTATTTGGTCTCAGAGTTTTCTTTTGGCATTTACATGATGTTTGATTATTGAAAGATAGAACTTTGGTTTTGTGATGAATTAGGGGTAGTGCTTCCATATGTAATATTATTGTGTTTTTAAAACTTTCCTGGGGTTTATTGGTGAAGTTTTCTGTGTCTCTTTTCCCCACTTCCCTCTCTTTTGTCCTCTCATTTTTTCCCAGTCTTTCCTCCTGCTTTTCTCTTCTCCCCTCTCCCTTGGCATTCTCATCTAGCTAACATATATGTCTGTGTTATGTGAAAAGATATAGGTATAGTTTTTTAAAAAAGCAAAAATGGCTGTCTTTTTAAATATCAGAAGTGTGCTACAAATCGAATGTTAGAACCAAAAGAAATGTAAAGGATGGTTTGATGTATACCTTATGAGGAAATAAGGATTTGTGAAGTTATCATGTTTTTTTCTAAAGCATTTTAATCTAAAATTCATTGTGTATGGTGCACTGGCCTGAAACCTGAGGAATGGGGATGGGAATATAAAACACTTAAGTGTCCTATCCCTGTTGTGAAGAAGCTCATAGTCTAGTAAATAGAGGAAATCACAATTTAAAAAAGTAATTAGCAGTAATGTAACATTTTATATGCAATTCGTGATTTTTAAATAAATTAGACCTACTATAGGAATCTGGAATATGAACAAAATTATGTAGGTCAAGTTACTCAGAGAAAGTTATATGGCTGGAGTCGAATCTGTAGTTCTTAAAGTGTGATTGGAATTTGAATACTGATGAACACAAATGATGATATAGCATTTGTCTTGTTTTTCTAAGACCACCAGAGCGAGCACAAAAGAACCAGCAAGTAGGCAAAGGTCGGGAGCAAAACTGCAAGTTTATTTTAGTAACCTAAGGTGTAGAGAAGAAGTCTGTCGGCCTCTGGCAAAGAAGGCCGGCAGAGTTCCCCTCCCCCAAGCTCTCGGACGGAGTTCCGACAGTTCCCACAGCAATGGGAAGCTGGGAAGTCCGCCTGGCTCAATGGCGGAGAGCGGCTTTTCTAGGAGTGGGAGGGCAATAGGTGGGGCATGGGCGTGTCAGGGGCCTTCCGCAGGTGCGACCAGGTAAATCTTGGTCTCTTCAGATTGACGTCACCTGGCGCACGCCCAGTTGGTCTGCACCCTCCCTGGGCACCGGCTGCATTTTCGCGCCTGCGGGAAAAGTTGGGAGGGGGGATGAAGAACCCCGATGTGCACCAT
Source organism: Piliocolobus tephrosceles (assembly GCF_002776525.5). Lineage (NCBI taxonomy): Eukaryota > Metazoa > Chordata > Mammalia > Primates > Cercopithecidae > Piliocolobus > Piliocolobus tephrosceles. The sequence continues at coordinate 29,444,936 of NC_045446.1, read as the reverse complement.
CTTGCCTCCGTTCCTCCAAACAGCATTATTTTGTTTTTCTTTGGCTAGAGTCTATTTTCTAGGCATCTAAGAGGTATTTAATTGCTGGGTTTACTAGTTCTATAGTTTCTTCCATGACTATAGCAGAAACCTTTGAGGGTGTGTTTTTTTTTTTTCCTTTTGAAGTACAATCTGTTTTAACCACTAAAACATCTGCCATTTAAAGAAGTATGTAAGATTATATAATCTGACACTGTAGCTTTCTCTGTGACATACAAAGGTCATTTTTGGTCTCTTTCTGCATATCTTACCAGCCTAATCTCTCCTCACTTCTCTGCATACTATTTGCAGTTCCTCTGAAATTTCCTGTTCTCTCTGCCTCCAGGACTCTAAGTATATTACCTTCTACCTGGATCACTGCCTGTTTGCAGATTGTCTCCTCCTTACCTATCTTCAGGCTCAGATTAGGTGGTCATTGTATTCTAGGAAGCCGTTTCTCACCTTCCAAAAACTGAATTAGATGCCCCTCCTAAACATTCCCAGAGCATCCTGACCTCACCTTATCCTGCTGTATTTTCCAGTTTACTTGTCAATGGATATTAAGCAAGCTTCTTGAGGTCAGGAATCTTAAATCTATGCTGTTATTACTGTCCACTGCTGTATAGTCAGTGCCTCTCTCTCTCTATATATATATAATATAGAAATATATATATATTTGTTTGGTTTGAGGCAGAGTTTTTGCTCTTGTCGCCCAGGCTGGAGTGCAATGGTGTGATCTCAGCTCACTGCAACCCCCTTCTCCCAGGTCAAGTGATTCTTCTGCCTCAACCTCCTGAGTAGCTGGGACCACAGGTGCCCACCATCTCTCCTGGCTAAATTTTGTATTTTTAGTAGAGACAGGGTTTCACAGTGTTGGCCAGGCTGGTCTTGAACCCCTGGACTTAGGTGATCCACCCACCTTGGCCTCCCAGAGTTCTGGGATTACAGGTGTGAGCCCCCCCCCATGCCTGGCCACCCCAATATGTTTTTAATAAATGTTTGTTGACTAGGGACATCTCTTTGGGGTTAGACAAAGGACCTTTTAGGTGGTAAATAAATATCATCTAACATATCAATTAAAAATAACTTATATTTAGTGTCTCAGAACTATTTTACCTAAAAATGTAACTATCAATTTGAACATGTTGGTACACGAAGGACTTTCTGTACTATGAACGTTCAGAGCATGTTTGTTAATTTAGTGTGTTAGATTTTCTTTTTTTCCTCTTATGATGCTTGCCTGTTAATATTGCTATTCCAGCTATTTTTGATGTGTGAGGAGGTGTATTTATATGTTACCTATTTTTTATCCCTTTATTTTTTATTCTGTTTTTGTGTTAGGGCTATCTCTTGTAAGCTACATTTACCTAGATTTTATTTTTGTATCCATTTTGATAATCTCTACTTTTAATGGGTGATTTTAATCCATTTATATTTATTGTGATTACTGATACATGTGGACTTATTTCTACCATTTTTTATGCATTTTTATTTTTATCCTCTGCCTTTTCTTTCCATGTGCCTGCCTTCAGTTAATCACCTTATTTTTTATTTTTCCTCTGTTTTTCTAATGCTGTAGATTATATTTGTTTTTAAATTTTAAATTAAATTTTGCCAATGATGTTTAGTGTTATTCAGTATTTTTTTCCTATTATAGGTTGATGCAAAAGTAATTGGGATTTTTGAAAGTAATGTGGTAAAAATAAAATTAGTTTTGCACCAACTGAGTATATCAAAGTTGTTAGCATGCATCTAAACATTTCCTTACCTATCTTATTATTGTTTAGAGTTTGAGTTTTATACTTTTTAAACCCTCAAACATTACTTTAAAAATACAAGTGGTTAACATTTTAGTAATTTTCACAATAACTTGTTTCTTATATGCCATGGGTTCCATCTGCTTCCACTTTTCTTCTTAATGAACTGCATCTTGTAAGAGCTTTTTAAAGAGATCTTTAATAGATGGTAAAATTTCTTAGCCTTTGTATGTCTAAATAATACTTCTCTTTCGTTCTCAAATGATGGTTTGGCAGCATATAAAATTCTAGACAGTTATTTTTCCTCAGTTTTTGAAGATATTACTTCATTGTTTTCCGACCTTTATTGCAGCTGCTAAGTGTGCTCTCAGTCTTTCCATTGAGGTAATCTGTTTTTTTCCCCCTTTGATAGATTTTTAAAAGACTATGTTTTTATCATTGATAGTATGCTATCTCTTTACATTGTATCTAATATGGATTCGTGTTTATATGATCTAATGCTCTTTTTTCTGTTTAATTTTTTTATCAAGGTATAACTTGCATAAACTTTAGGCTCAATTAAATTTTATATACATGTATACCCATGTTACCACCACCTAGATCAAGATTTAGAACATTCTTAGCAAGCTACACAGATCCCTTATGCCCCCTGCTAGTCAGTACACCTACCCTAAACTCATTCAAAACTCTTTGATGATGAGAGTATACATCTCCAGTTCTGGGAAATTCTTAGCTACTGTTTCTTCAGGTATTGCTTCTCCACCATTGCCTCTAGCATCTTCCCTCAGAACTCCATTAGCAAACATTGAAGCCTCAGTCTTTGTCACTTAACTGCTCTTTTCTGTTTTTTGTTTTGTTTTGTTTTTTATTTTTAGTGTTTGTATCTTTTTGTCTGCCTGCATGAAATTCCAGGTAGTTCATTAGTGCTACCTTTCAATTTACTAATTCATACCTTCACTGTTCCCTGTCTAGAATGTATTCTGTTGTTTCTTTTTATTTCAATTACTTAATTTGTCATTTTTAAGATTTCTAATTTTTTTAAAATTTCTACCTGATACTATTTTTTTTTTTAATTTCTTGTTCTTGTGATGGCTCTTCTACTTTCATTTATGTTTTTGGATATCCTCAAGTACTTATTTTACAATCTTTGACAGATTGCACTAAATAAATTGCTTCTGAAAGGAATTTTTATTACAATTATTGATTTTGTGGCTTGCTTTCTTAGCATTTGATTTCTTCATGTGTCTCAGAACTTTCTTCTGCAATTTACTTTTAAGTGGAAAGTTTATGTTTTAATGTCTTCCCTCCTACACAGTTCCCCCTCAATCCCCGCCACCACCCAAGGAATTTTGCAATTGATATTGGGGACTTTGGTAGATACAGCCCTGGAGTCAGAGGGTGACTTGACTCTGTTCCTGGTATTGAGGCAGTATTCTTGTCCCCACCTTCCTAGACCCATGGTTGCTGATTAAAATCATAGCCTTAGTCAACAGGTTTTGATTGTGCATTTTATCAGCCTCACGTTATGAGTAGAAGAACCCTGATGTAGCCCTAGCTTCAAGTAGTGAATTTGATTTGAGTCTCCTATATCCAACAGACTACTTTTAGTTCCCTTTAATTCCCAAAGGAAACTGTTGTACCTCTTTCCCCATGTTTACTCCAAACCTGCTCCTAGATCCAGAAGCTAGTAAGCCTGTAACTTCAGGTCTTCCTCAATATTTTTGAGTTTCCAGATATTTTCTTTTGCAGAGAAGTGATCTGTATTTGACTTTAGTTGTGTCTTTGATTTTCTGTTTTTATGCTTTATATGTTTTATTCATTTATACTGTGTGCTGCCAACAGGTTTTTTGAACTTGCCCTAAGATTTGAACCCCGAAGTACTGCTAATTGTAAAACTTTTCTTCAGGGAATATAGTCAAAATGTTTGAAAAAGTAAGGGGGTATGGAGTCTGGAATTGATTTGTTCAGAGGTGAATACACATTTGTTGCTATTGTCTCTAAAGTTGATTTCATTTTTACATGCTCAATAATCTTTGTAATAGCTTTTTTATTATGACAAGTATAATTTATGTCCGTTATAGAGCTTTTGGAAATTACAGCAAAGCATACACATACACACACACACACACACCCCACAAATAATGAGAATTACTTGTATTTACACAACCCAGAAATAGCTACGGAATATTTTGGTATTTATTTATGTTTTATTCATATGTACATATATACATAGTAATATTTATATTTTAAAAAACAAAACAAACCCAGTCTTGTTTTGTAGGTGAAGTGGTGAGTGCTGGAGATGCGTTATGTGAAATTGAGACTGACAAAGCTGTGGTTACCTTAGATGCAAGCGATGATGGAATCTTGGCCAAAATCGTGGTATGTTTTTATTTTAATTGTCTTCAACAGGATGAAGATTTCTTGAGTGTAAAGTTCATTGTAGTAAAATTACCTTTTATTTTTGCTTCCTTATTTTTAATGTGTATGGTCTACTGCATAATACATTTTTAACTCAAGTGTTTAAAATGTTTTAGAGTTAAGGTCTAGTAGCTTATTTTTCTGTATTTTCTAAATTTTCTGTAATGTGGGTTGTTTTTGTAATGGAATGTTAGAACTTATGTGAAAAGTAAGTGAAATAAAATGCTTAGAGCTACATATGGTAAAAACATGACTATTTAGCTTTATATGGTATATTCCCTGATTGAGCCAACCAGCATGTTTGTTTCTTAATTTCTAGAACGTTTACTAGATAGTATGGTGGAGCAGCTAAGACTGTGGACCCTGGAATCACCCTGCTGACTGATTCATATTATATCTAAAAAGTTCTGCCAGTTATTAGTTACGTAATGATTAGCAAAGTCTTCAACCCCTGTGCCTTTTTCTTCATGTTAAAGTAGAGATGATAAATACCTACCTCATGGGACAGTAGGGAAGACTGAGAGAGTACATACATGCTCATCTCAAGACCTGTTACTCAGTTGCTCAATAAATGTTACTTCTCCCATTACTACAATTGTTTCCTCAGCTCTTGGTGACCATCAGTCACCAAGTCAGTCTGTATGTTTGCCTAGTAATTTTATTGGTTGGTTGCAAGTGGATAATAAGTATCCATTTGCGCCTCTGGAGTTTGATTTGTACAGATGAGCTGCATGTCTATTAGCAGTCCCTTGTGGATGTGTTTTTAGTTCTGAGCCACCAGCTTACCTCTGCTTTGAGCATAGACATAACACCTTCCTTTGTATATTCTATTCAAAGACTACACTTCACAATACTATACTCTAACTAGGTGCAAATCTAGAGACAGTTTTTTATTTGTTTTTCTTACTAGAAAATCCTCTTTTCCTTTTTTTTTTCTAGCACTTATGTTGTATTTTTAACTTCTAATATGTTAAACTTCCTTTACTTGTCATCTCTGATATTGGATACTAGATATAACATTCCAGGTTGAAACATGTTGATAATACAGTTAACTTCCTTTTAGAAATATGAATCAAAGGCCAAAATTTCTGTACATTTGTAACTGGGAAAATATAAATATTCATACCAAAAATAATTTTCTTGACTAATTTATGCAGCATGTTGAAAAATATTGCTTGAATTACCATGTAATAAACCTAGCTACTTTTTATTATGTGTGCTTTTGGCAAACTGTGTTCTTGGCCCCAATTTTGGATTGTTTGGCTGTGGAAATCTTCCAGAATCGATAGCATTTTTCCACTTAGCTGCTAAGTAATACGTTTCAAATTGCTAATCATGTCAGTGGGTCAGCAGTGCCAATTCATCTGGCCCCTATGCTCTGAAAAAGGTTGGGAGTGGGAGTGCATATAGTTGATAGCGGCTTTCGTGGCACAACTATTTTTTTGCCAAAGAAAAGACTGTATATTTAGTCCTTCATGGCTTTATTATTATTCCACATGCTTTTTGGATAATATTTGGGAGTCTGTTCACAACAAGATGTTGCAATTTTATCAGGGAAAAACTAGTAAATTTTTTTTTTTTTTTTTGAGACGGAGTTTCACTCTTGTTGCCCAGCCTGGAGTGCAATGGCACAATCTTGGCTCACCACAACCACCACCTCCTGGCTTCAAGCAATTCTCCTGCCTCAGCCTCCCAAGTAGCTGGGATTTCAGGCATGTGCCACCACACCTGGCTAATTTTGTATTTTTAGTAGAGACGGGTTTCTCCATGTTGGTCAGGCTGGTCTCAAACTCCCGACCTCCAGTAATCCACCCGCCTTAGCCTCCCAAAGTGCTGGGATTACAGGCGTGAGCCGCCACGTCCTGTCAAAACTAGTAAATTTTCATACAAAAATACTTCAGTTATTACACATTTAAAGATCAGTTCATCAGCTTATTCTTAAAGTTAGTATTTAGCAGATTGAACAGCTATTTTAAATGATAAATTAATAAAGTAGAATCTTAGGATGACATATTTAGAGGGTTTATTAGAGGTTCTCTAATTTGGCTTCCAGTATATTTGAGGTTGCTATATAATTTGGCACACCAATTAGGATATTTGTGAGGATGAAAAGGGTATAAGATGTTAAAATTATTTACATTTATGTCGTGTTTGCAATATATTTATTGACTAGCAATATATTTATTGATAGATTTTTATTGATAGACCTTTATTCAAAACAATTTTCAAAAGTAGAATTTTTTCCTAAAAAATAACATCCATGAGTATTAAAGCAAATTTTTTAAAAAACACCTTTTTTAATTGATCATCTGAATACTAAAAACAGCAGAATAATTATTCTCAGTACTATTCACATTCTTCAGTTGGTTTCTTCACTTTATCTCACTCAAATACTGTGTCGTTGGTATTTTTCTAAAGAATACATTTTTAAATACTACTGTATTCATTAGATTCCCCTTCCCCACCCTTACTTTTTCATTAAGTTGCCCACAATCCCATTCAAAGTTGCCTTTTAATGGTTTGAAAGTTTATGGTTGAAATTTGAAGTTGTAGAGCCTTTAATTGATTCTTCTCTCTAGACCATGATATTTTTAATTAAGAAAATAGCCTCTCAGAGCTCAGAGCAAATTCTATTAAATGGAAGATATTCTCAACTCTAATTTTTTCATATTGAAATAGTTATGACACATTGTAAGGAAAGATAGTTTATGTTCCCTATGAATCAAAAGCTAAATTCTTACATCTACTTGTACCTTTTAAATTTGTTTTTTTTAAATACCGGCACCATCTTGAGGTGCTGCACGATAAATTTTGATCAGTTGGATATAGTTTACAGATTTGGGAAATGATTGATTTGGTAGCGATTATATTGGATACTGTCTCTGTCAGACTACATTTAAATCCTGCCTCTGCTACATACTTGTCTTGTGATCTTGAGCAAGTTACATAACCTCTTTGTGCTTTAATTTTCTCATCTATAAATGGGAATAATGATAGTATTTACCTCAGAAGGTTGTTAGGATTAAATGAGTTAATGTTGTGCTAGAACAGTGCCTGAGACTTGAAAGCCAGACAGCTGTTATTCAAGGGCTTAATGAATGTTTCTTCTTCCCCTTTGTATTTTAGCTTATCATTGATTTGTTTTCATTTTCAGTATTTCTTATGTACTTCCTTATAAACCAAAGTTCATTGTCCATATAAGATAAACAGTATACTTTGAAGAATAAAAACAGTTCAAAACTGTATAATGGTTCACACCATGATGGAAAATCATAGTGATGAACCAGGTAAGTCAGTCACGTGACCCAGGTCATCGCCACTAACTGCTGCACATGCTCTGTCAGTAGTCACTTGGTAGCTTTCAAACTGCTCTATTTTAAAGGATAAAAATACTTAAATAATTGCTTAATGTACTGATTTTAAAATACCAGGATTAAAACAGACAATATTTACTTGCACCTTTAATGGAATGAACCCCCTCAATTTCTCTGTTGGACATACTGCTGTAAATGTTTTGCCTCTCATATCCTTGTATACACAGATGAGCTTAGGTGAGCTGTTTGTAGCACATTTGCAGGTGATTCATTGGTTAAGATGTGAGAAGTCTCTGGTACAGAAGCCTCACACTAGTGACCTGGGCTTGAAGGATAGAATTCAGCCTCTGTATGAGAATTATGAAGAAATAGTTTGTCACAGGCCTTACTACCCATTATCGTATATGTTGATGTTTGCCCTTTAGTGATGCCAGCCACATGCTAAACCTTAGGCATGAATTTCTAGCCCATACCAAGGGGACAGTCCCCTGTAGTCTAATACTGATCCATGTTGAATGTATTGTTTTAAAAAAATCCATAATTTGAAGGAAAACACCACAGCAGTAACAACAATAATAATACCTTTAGCAATGAAAATGAAAACAAGTTCCTAGCTACCAGACCCTATTCTAAGGGCCTTACATATAACTCATCTTTTCCTTATAACAACAATGTGAAATAGCTACTGTTATTTGCATCTTACAGCTCAGAAAGCAAGCATGGCGAGATAAGGAAACTACTAAGGTCACATAACTAGTAAGTGGTGGAGCCAGCATTGAAACTCTTGAATTCTGTACACAACTGGGAGGGAAGGCTAATATTTGAAATGATAGACTCAACATTCAGTATTTCAGCATTGATGGGCTCTAAGTTAATAGAGCTATGTATAAAAACCCTACATTTAATATTAAGAAATCATTGGCACAAGAGTAAGAGAGGGCTTTGGTCAAGTAAGCTGAGTGCATAGGAAAACTCTGGCATTTGAGATGTCCTTAGCTCCAGATGCTTTGGTAGAGCAAACTGTATCCATGGAGGTAGCTCGGAGAGGAAAGGGAACAGTAACAGAGGCCTGCTTGGTTTCTAAACAGTTTTGCAAAGAGTACTATTTACTCCTCTATACTAAATCTACACTGGTTTTGAATATTTGCCTCCTACAATGTAAGCAAATGTCTACAGGAAATCAGCACACCTCTGAAAGATCTCTGTTTGCACCAAAGGAATAGGAAAGGTTGAAGAAATTATCTTAAATTCATATAGAGATTTTAATGACTTTAAATGGAATTATAATCAGCTGTATTTTATCTTCTGTTATATATTCAAGTTGTATGGTAGTGCATCACTTGTCCTTGTCCATTATATTTGGGTTTCATGCTTCATGGTGTCACTTTTTTAAATAAAAAAATGTGAATGGTTAAAAATAAATTTTATTTGATATTTAGATAATGATAAAAATTGAAATGATGATAAATGCTGTTTATTGCCTACTTGTGAAGGTGTCAGTGTTATGTTGGTAGAGTATGTATGGAATCGTTTATATGATTTACAGTAAATGAAACAGAAGGTGAGGTATCAGTTTCAGATTTAGTACGGTTGTCTGACTCAGATTTTAGAAATCTATTGATATTTTTAAAACAAAACTTTTTTTAATGCTTTATATTTGAATGATGTTCTTTGTACTTGGATATTGATCCTATTTCTGATTCAGTTTCGAAAGGAATTAACGTTTGTATAAATTTTTAAAGAAAATTAGTCATTTTACTTTGATTTTTGAGTTAGCAATTCACACGCAGGTAATTATGAACACTTTTAGAAGACAAATACTGGTCTGATAATAATCTTAATTCATCTTTTTGACATAGTAAAGAAAATGAACTCTGCAAGAAACAAAATTTTTTAGTGTGTGGCAAACAACTAAGCAACTAAATTTTTCTTGGATTTCTTAGTATTCTTCCATAGCTTGTAATTGATTAAACATTCCTATTCAGTTTTCTATACTAATTTCATATATATATACATTTTGCTTCATCAAAGCATTGCTGTTTTTCTTCCTCATCAGTAATTAGTAAACTTAGCTTCCTAACCCCTTATAACTTATGCCTTATTAACGATAGTGAACATACCAGTAAGCATTGAAATTAGTGTTACTCTGAAGTGTCAAACTCATTCTAGAAGTTATGCTTTTCCTTATCATTACTGTATTAGTGGACACCCTGCAGCCTATCATTTTATTGTTTGTTAAATATAGCTAATGAACCTTATTTAGAGTAATTGAAAGGGAATAATAGAAAATTTTAAGGGAATGACATTTTCTTCCAGTAGTGAACTTATAAAATATTGTTATCTGAAGGTTTTCTAGGGACTTATTTTTAATAAGTAAATTAGAATTAACCCTTTCTTTATAAATTAATGCTGCTGAAATGCTTAAAATACACCTGTCTTAACTTTTAAGAACATTATCTTCAATTTAAGTGTTTAATTGGCATTATCTGTGAAAAAATGCTTTATTAACTGAGACACCACTGTGTTTCTGATATACTTATAAAAAACTCATGAGGTTTTATTTTATTTTTCAGGTTTTATAAATAGATATACAGGGAAATAATTAAATATAAAGAAGTAGACTGTATTTAACATTAACCGGAATAGTTAACCAGTTCTATCTATGCATTGGAATGTTCATCTTTTCAGACTAAGTTTATTGAAAAGATTCTTGCATTAGGTAAATTTTAGTAGATTGGACTAAGTTGAAGGAGTTAATCCCTTCTGAGCTTTTGGAATTCTGAAACCATTGCATAGAAACTGTGTGGGAAAGACAAATGGTTAAAATGTGTAGCCATAGGCTCCTGTTTTGGATTTGTGTTGACATCAAAAAACAAGATGATAATGATGGATCTTATATGTTTATTTGAAGGCTCTCAGAGGATACATTCTAGAGTTATCCTTTATTTCAGAAGGTAGCATTAGCAACTGGGAAGAGGAGAATAGTGAAGGAAGGTATAAGTGGGAGAAAATGGAGAAGGTGACAGGTGGAAGACTGAGGCAAACTGTCTTGGAAGCAGCTTTTAGCTCAAATTAAGATATCTTAAGGGGAAAATTTCCCAACAAAGGAATAAACTATGTAATGCAGTCATGGGGTTTTACTTCTCTACAGTTATTTCTTTTTTAAATATAGGTTGAAGAAGGAAGTAAAAATATACGGCTAGGTTCACTAATTGGTTTGATAGTAGAAGAAGGAGAAGATTGGAAACTTGTTGAAATTCCCAAAGATTTAGGCCCTCCACCACCAGTTTCAAAACCTTCAGAGCCTCGCCCCTCACCAGAACCACAGATTTCCATCCCTGTCAAAAAGGAACACATACCTGGGACACTACAGTGAGTATATTTATTCAAAAGATGATGTAAAAAAATGGTTACGGCAGTTCTTACGGAGTTGTAATCATTATATTCGCACATCGTTGTACATCATATAGAAGTTGCTGTTCTCAGCACACTCAGACCTTAGAGTGTGTGCTTTTTTTTTTTTCAACCATCATTGTTCATTCAGTAAATAGTTATTGAATATCTGCTATGTTCCAAGTACTCTGAAAGCCCTGCTTGCACAATGGAAAACCAAACAGTATGTGTCCATGTTGAGGTTGAATTAGGTTTTAGAAGTCTAGAATGGAATTCAGTATACCAAACTTCATACTCTGTTACCATTTATGGAGTTCTAATTACAGGAATTCCAAGCTTGAGTGTCTGTCTGATATAAAATAGAATTCATGTTTTAACGTGCATTCGTTTACAAACTAGTCTGCATTATGAGTTTCCGGCACAGACTGGAGCTCAATTTTGTCTGTTCTGTAACAAAACAGACAACTTAATACACATCATTTCACTTTAGTTTTACATTGCTTTAATAGAAGAACTCTATAAATTCTAACGTTTCATTTATTTAGTATTCCATATAATTATACAACATTACTTTTTCTTTATGAGAAAAAGATCTTCATAACGTAGACCTCTTCATTCTTAAACATTTTTTCCTTTACTTTATCATTGTCAGAAAAGAATCCACCGTGCTTTTTTTGTGGGGGGCAGTGACAGAATTTGTTCTCATTGCCCAGGCTGGAGTGCAATGGTGCAATCTCAGCTCACTGCAACCTCCGTCTCCTGGGTTCAAGCGATTCTCCTGCCTCAACCTCCTGAGTAGCTGGGATTACAGGCATGCACCACCTTGCCTGGCTAGTTTTTTTGTATTTTTGGTAGAGACAGGGTTTCTCCATGTTGGTCAGGCTGGTCTCAAACTCCTGACTTCATGATCTGCCTGCCTTGTCCTCCCAGAGTGCTGGGGATTACAGGCATGAGCAACCATGTCCTGCCTGCTTTTTGAAATACTGATTTTAAATTCCCTGTGCAAAGTGTTTCTGACTCTGTTGCCTTGACTCCCATTTACTGTCTCCTCTTTCATTTACCCTAAAAATTGGAAGACAGTCTCACTGATGTCTTCTAACTAATGGTCTTCTCCCCTTGCAAAGATAATAATAGTGTATACCCTATTTAAGATCTGTCATCATCAGAGACTTGCATGAATCTGAGGCCCCACTATGTAGGTTAAAAACCTGACCTGTGAACTCTGCATACTTTTGGGCCCACACAGTGAATGAAAAAAAACTTTTATTTTGGTTGGTTGGTCACTAATCTTATATAAATATCTAAAATTTCAGTTTCTCTTGAAAAGTCTAAAGATTTAATAACACTGGGCCCATATGAGAGTTATTTAATACTTCCCTGAAATGCAGCAAGTTCCACAGTTGTTTCTGTTTCTTAGGTTTAATTTCTAGACCCAGCCTGTTTTAATCTGTACTAATCGGGCTTATTTTCTTTATCTGACTGTGTAGTCATTTGTTTACTACTTTGCTTAAAGGAGATATACTGTTAGTCATGTAATCTTAGGTATGCTATATATATATATAAATATATATATATGTTTATATATACAATTCAACCTCAGCAAAACAACCCAATTAAAAAATAGGCAAAGGACTTTAATAATATTTCTCCCAAGAAGATACATAGATTGCCAGCAGGCACATGAAAAAGATGTTCACCGTCACTAACCATTAAGGAAATGAAATCAAAACCACAATGAGACATCCCTTCATACCCTTCAGGATGGCCATTATCAAAACAAACAAACAAACGAAAACCAAACCAGACCCAGAATATGACAGGTGTTGGCAAGGACATGGATAATTTGGAACCCTTGTTGTTGCCTAGTGGAAGTGTAAAATGCTGCAGCTACTGTGGAAAACAGTATGGCAGTTTCTCAGAAAATGAGAATTACCATATCATCTAGCAGGTCCACTTCCGGATAAATATGCAAAATAACTGAAAGCAAAGACTAGAAAGAGATATTTGTACGTCTATGTTCATAGCAACATTATTCACAGTAGCAAAATGGTAGAAACAACTCGTAAGTCCAAAATGCTATGAAATGTGATTCAGCTTTTTAGGAAGGAAATTCTGGTAAATGCTGCATGGATAAACCTTGAGTAAAATAAGCTAGTCACAAAAAGACAAATACTGTATGATTCTATTCATGTGAGGTACCTGAAGTAGTCAAATTGATAGAGACAAAGAGAATGGTTACCAGGGGTTGGGAGGAGGGAGGAATGGAGAGTTACTGTTTAATAGATACAGAGTTCAATTTGGGAAAATGAAAATTTCTGGAGATAGATGGTGGTGATGGTTGCACAGTAGTGTGATTGTGCTAAATGCCACTCAATTATACACCTAAAAATGCTTAAAATGGTAAATTTTAGGTATCATTTGACACAATACAAAATATATGAAGCAACAATATAACAAAATATATGAAGAAACAATTGATGTTTGTGATGAGCACCCATGTGAAAGTAATTGGTTGAAATAGAAGCTCTTTCCCCTAATGAATATTTATTCTTACTAAAACAATATTTAGAAATAGTAACTAAATTTTTATGAAAATGTTTAAAGAATAAAATAAATTGGTACAGATTATTTGACTGTGACCATCTGTGGGAGTCATTTTAACTTTATTATAAGATTTTAAAAATTATTTGCAAAACTGTTGACATTTAGATCTATTTGAATCAAATGTAAGTGTTAATTGGTTCTATTAACCTTCATATTTTTTTCTTAGGTTCCGTTTAAGTCCAGCTGCCCGCAATATTCTGGAAAAACACTCACTGGATGCTAGCCAGGGCACAGCCACTGGCCCTCGGGGGATATTCACTAAAGAGTATGTGTTTGCTTTTTGTAATAACCAATTCCATTATTTATTATGATCATGTTTTTTTGAAAGAAAATAAAAAGAGCTTATTCAGTCTTAAGATTTAAAAGGAGGTACACTGTTCTTTTGTACTTTTAATTGCTTTTATCATTGTAAATTATATTGTGTGCAAGAGTTGTTTTCTGAATAATTATAGCATCACTGAAGAACAACTCTAATTTGGTAACTAAGCAAGATCCTTAGAAGTGGTAATAAATGCAGAAAATTAGAGTGCGGAACAGTGAAACTTTATACAGTATTAAGTGTATGAAATCATGCAGTAACATTTACATTTCTAAAACAAGGAAATATATTTTAAAAAAATTATTTTCATTATCCGTTTGAATTTTATTCACTTGTACTGTTATAAAGCAATTTCCATATACAGTTTGATCTCTTTTTAGATTTTCTTTTCCATTTCATTGATCCATCTGCTCATGAGTTAGTACCATACTTTTTTAGTACCACATTTTTAATTAGAAATGTTTTACTGTATGCTTTACATCTGATAGCGATAGCCTTGCTCTTTTTTTTTTAATTAATCAGTTTTCTTAGTTCATTCTTATTTTATTGTTCTTCCAAATGAATTTTAAGCAGTTCATCTAGCTCCATGGGTAGGAGTGAGGGGTATTTTTATGGGATTGTATCACATTTTAAATAAACTTTGTGAGAACAGACGTCTTTATGATGATGGGTCTTTCTATTCCGCAACACTGGTGTGTCTTTGCATTAGTTTAAATTTTTGGGTCTTTCAAAACAGATGGCCCCTTTTCTGTTGAAACTTAGTCTAGTAGGGTAGACAAAGATTAATCAAATAGGCTTATGAACTAATGTAAAATTTCAGTAGTGTTATGTGCTACATTTCTATTGGCGGTAATAGTAAATGTTTCAAATTGAGTTTATGTTTTAAAGCAATGTACTCATTCCATGTTTATCTAGTATTGATAGAATATAATAAATAATATTGGCCAGAATTTTTATAAGTCAAGAGAGAGCAATGGTTATTAAATTATAAGTGGCAATGTTGGGCCAGGCAACTTCTTCTTTTTTCCACTGGGTTATTTTACTCTTCAGGAAAGCATTGGCTTACTGTTGGGTGTTTATTTTATTGAAAGCAGTATGTAGCTTTAATTCTTAGATATCCTCATTTATCTATATTGCACTCTTACTGATTTGTTAACTGAATGTGAGTATGTGGTTCTATCACACACATACTGTGAAGTTCATGCCACACTGCATGAGTTGGAAATCAGCTGTCCTGAGAGCTGACTGAAAGGCAACATCCCAGACCGTGGGATTTTTAGTTAAAGGACTTAAAAGTTACACTTAGCTGTAAAAAATTAAAATTAAGAACCTTGGTTGCCAGTTAATCCCAGTTTCTTCCCCACACTAATCCCGATTTGTGTCTACTGTTGGTATCTTAATCTTGTTAGTCTCTACCAGTCTGTGCCTTAGTAGCACTCTCTGTAAAAATGGGAGAAAGCAACTATTTTTATAACAAAGTAGACTTGCCTTGCTCATAATTCTGAGGATTAGGAAGAAGAGTCTGTATTTAATTCATTAATCTTTGAGGATTTGGTGAAATGTAAAATAATGATTGTTGCACCTTAGGGGGATCAGTTCTGCAAATTTGTGTAAGATAAACTGGAGCAGAAAAAGATGAGTTAAGGAGATAAATTAATAGGCTCCTAAAGTAATCCAGGTAAGAGCTAATGAATACTTGAATGTGGTTAGAAGATCTAAAAGGAAGATTCCTGATATAGACAACAATGTAAGGATAAAGTCCAGAAACCTTCACAGATTAAATGTGGAGTGTAGGCCAGAGTAGCAACAAATAAAGGAATGAATTTGGATCTGGTCTAGGTGATGATAGTTTTGTCTCCAGAAATAGAAATAAAGGATTTGGGAAGCATTTGTTTTGGTGGAGTTAGTAATGTTTGAAGCTTACTTTCAGGACTTAGAAGCCGTGTAGGTATCAATATCAGTAAGATGAAGATGTATCTCAGGAGACAGTTTGGGATTAGAGAGGTAGATTTGGTAGATAATAAAGCAATTGTTGTAGTTGAGTTCATAAATAGGGAAACTATTTAGAGGTTAAAATCCTTGAGTTGGAGGATACCTGGGAAATGTGGGAAAAGTCAAGGATGGTAGGATCTAAGAAAAGACTCTTAAATTTGGTGATGTGGTAACCTTTTGGAGGGCAGTTCAGTAGTGTGACAGCAGTAGAATAAAGAAATAAAGGTTTCTTCCTTCCTTTTCTTTCCATGTGTACTTAATACATGTATGGTGCACAAATATCTTTTTTTTTAAACCTGAGTTGAAAGTTATAATATTAATGAAACATTTCTTAAGAACAAAATGGTATTATCTCCTGAATACCATAAGGAAGCAGTATTAAAGAGTTAGGCTTTTAGTATTATTGCCATCTTTTCTACCCTGTTACCCTTTTCTCTTCCCTGCCCTTATTCCTTAACTCTCCATGAGAAAGGCATCAACCTTTGGTCTTCAAAATAAGAATTAGTACAAAAGATTTTATGAGAAAAATGAATCCTGAAAGCATACATTATTGAGGATTTTTGCTTTTCTATACTACTAAAAATGCCTGCATTTTAAGTTTATCATTAAGGTGAGCTTTGGAAAAATTGTAGCCTAATGTCATCTTCTGATACAGTTGAAAAAGTGCAGGCCTTGGCATAACTGTCCCCAAAATATCTTAGCACACTTTTTTATTTTTCATTTTTTTATTTTTTTTTCTTTAAGAGAGAGATAGGCTCTCACTCTGTCACCCAGGTTGGGGTGCCGTGGTGTGTTCATAGCTCACTGCAGCCTTGAACTCCTAGGCTGTAGTCCTGTCACCTCAGCCTCTCAAATAGTTGGGACTACAGGTGTGCCACCATGCCTGGCTAAATTTTTTAAAAAATTTTGTAGAGATCGTTTCTCACTAGGTTGCCCAGACTGGTCTCAAGCTCTTGGCCTCAGGTGATCCTTCCACCTCAGACTCTCAAAGTGCTGGGAATGCAGACGTGAGCCACCGTGCCCGGCCAGCACACATTCTTGACATGGTGAGGACATCCTCCATACCATGTCCACTAAAAGTGCGAGTAGAAAAATCAGTTCCAGATGCCTCCAGCCCACTGTATTTGTGAAAAAAATCTTAGGTATCAGGGCTACTATTTTAATTTTGCCTTAAAACAAGCATTGGTCAGAATACATATGTTGTACCAAAGCATGTAGACTTGACTTCGCTTGTACATGTGACTGTTTTAAGAAAGCAGTGTCAAGGCCACAATTAGAAGCAGAAGACATTTAGGTTCTTTGCCTGCAGCCCCAATGTCTTTGGTACATCTGTGTCTTAAATCATAGTTGTAGTAATATTTGTGTTCATCACACAGCATCAAAAATTAGGTAAGTATGACAGGCAAGTGCCTATTGTGTTTTAGTGGCATTTCTTTTCAAAATGAATTCATGTCACACCCAAATGAATTGTTCTCTCAGGGAAACCAGTAGAGAAGGTTCTACCTGAGTTAACCTCCAGAGCATCCTCTGCCTATCTGCAGATTTGTTTTTCTCCTAATTTTTATAGCTTTTAATGTCTACCTAACGCTCCGAGTTTAGTCTGATTATTTAATGTGCAGAAATCATTAAAACCATTTTCTGCCTTACAGAAAACTAAATCGTTGGCTGTTACTAAAGAATAATTAAGATTTATACTTCATAGGTATGTAAGTATAAAATCGGTAATAAAAAGGCCAGGTGTAGTGGCTCACACCTGTAATCCCAGCGCTTTGGGAGGCCAAGGGTGGCGAATCACTTGAGTCCAGGAGTTTGAGACCAGTCTGGCCAACATGATAAAACCCCATCTCTACTAAAACTATAAAGCTTAGCCAGGTGTGGTGGTGCACACCTCTATTCCCAGCTACTAGGGAGGCTGAGGCATGAGAATCTCTTGAACCCGGGAGGCGGTGGTTGCAGTGAGCTGAGATTGTGCCACTGCACTCCAACCTGGGTGACTGAGTGAGACGCTTTAAAAAATAAAAATATAAAAAATAAAATCAGCAATAAAAGTTTTTGTGAGCCAGTGGCCAGAATGAATTTTCTTCCTGCTTCTTTATGATTAACCTACCCAAGAACCTACAGAGATAAAACTAAACTGCTTTTTAAAAAATAAAGTAACAAGTAATAGTTATGTTAAATATGTAATATTTATGCTACATATTACATATTATTTATGCTATATTAGTTATGCTAAATATTACATATTACTAAATATGCTAATAAGTAATAGTTATGCTAAAAATGTGTCAATTTAGTGTCAGCAACCTTTTTTTTTAAATAGATGTAATCAGGCATTAACCATACAGATTTTTGCACCTCAGTTAGAGTGTTCCTGCTTGTGTTGGTGTTCTATTATTGCATAACAAGTTACAATAAACTTACCGGCTTAAAATAATACCTGTTTGTTTTCTAACAGTTAAGTAGGTTAGAAGTCCTGGCATAGCATGGCCAGGTTCTGAACTCATGGACTCATAAGGCTGAAATCAAAGTATTGGCCAAGGCTGGGGACTCATGTGAAGCTTGGGGTCCTCTTCCAATCTCATGCGGTTGTTCACAGAATGTATTTCCTTGGGACTGTAGGACTGTGGCCCTTGTTTTCTTTCTAGCTGTCAGCCAAGAACCCCTGACAGCTCCCAGAGGCCATGTGCAGGGCCTTGCTATGTGTGGTCTCCATAAGCAGTTCACAACATGCATGTTTGCTTCTCTCAGGCCAGTAGTTGAATCTCTTTACTTCAAGTCTCTTCTTCCAGGAAGGCCTAATTTCTTTTAAGAGATTACCTGATGTATTTGCCCTCTCCAGGGTAGTTTGCCTTTTGATTAACTCAAATGCAACTGATTTGAAGTCTCATATATCTATAAAATGCCACCAATTTTGTCACATAATAGGACCTAATCATGGGAGTGACATCCATCATATTCACAGGCCAGATACCGTCAAGAGGGATTATATGGGGCGTGTACACCCGGGGCAGGAATATTGGGGCCATCTCAGAATTCTTCCTACCATGTTGCCACAAGTAAAAGGGTCTTCTCAAATATGCTCAACAGGTTCTAGGTTTTAATCTTTCATCAGTTTTTTTGAAAAATAATACCAAAATATTAACTGTTTGAGAAATAATTTTTCTTTAGATTTTGTGTCACCCTGAATTTTTTTTAGGTTATATAAAACAATTTTTTTTTCTTAAATTGGAAAAAATACTTTCCTAAATACTTACTGGATATTAAAATGTTCCAAAAATTATTTTAAGAAAATATATTGCCTAATACCACTGTAACTTAGCATAGTGAGTTGAGGGCTTAGCATATTTAGTAATCTAATTATATCCTCTTATAAGACAAAAATACCTTTGTTTTACGGAGTAATACAAAGGCAAGTCTGTAACTAGTTATTTTTCATTCTAAAATATATCATGGGTTAGATTTGTTATATTAGGTTGTACTGATGGCATATTGAGTAAAATTTAAAATGATTTGATTTCCTGGTCATAAATAAGCTGATTTGCACTATAATAAACAATGAATAAACAATAAGTGAACAATGATGTAGGAAGTATCCTGGTGAAAGCCATATTTACAATAAACTTGACACTTTTTGAATGCCATGTGAATATTATTTCATGACTATGAAGGATGAGAGTATGGTTTAATTAATTGTTGATCTACCAAATAACATCCACTGTACAGAAAAAAGACTAATTTCCTTTTTAAAAATCAATGCTTATGCTCAATTTTAATAAAATTTTAGTTATTGTTTGGTTTTTGAAAATATGCAAATATTAAAACATGACAAATAATGGTCAGCAGACCAGGTAAGAGACAGGATTTAATTTTCTAGCTCAAATAATTGGTTTTTGATTATAACCTTGACATCTGTATATTTGTGTATCTTTTCTGCACATCTCATCTACATTTTCTGAAAGTTCTGTTGTATTCCTTATTGCTAGTTATGGTTATCTACTTTGCTCTTATTTCCAGGGATGCTCTCAGACTTGTCCAGTTGAAACAGACAGGCAAGATTACCGAGTCCAGACCAACTCCAGCCCCTGCAGCCACTCCCACAGCACCTTCGCCCCTACAGACCACAGCTGGGCCATCTTATCCCCGGCCTATGATCCCACCAGTATCAACTCCTGGACAACCCAGTGCAGTGGTAATGTTCTCTAAGTGCATTTTTGTTTCTTTTTTTTTTGAGACAGAGTCTTGCACTGTCACCCAGGCTGGAGTGTAGTGGCGTGATCTCGGCTTACTGCAGCCTCCGCCTCCCAGGTTCAAGTAATTCTCCTGCCTCAGCTTCCCGAGTAGCTGGGATTATAGGCGCACACCACACGCCCACCTAATTTTTGTATTTTTAGTAGAGATGGGGTTTCACCATGTTGGCCAGGCTGATCTCAAACTCCTGACTTCAGGTGATCCACCCGCCTTGGCCTGCCAAAGTGCTGGGATTACAGGCGTGAGCCACCACGCCTGGCCTGGATTTTTATTTTTCAGATTTAAGTGAAAGAGAAAATAAGAACAATTACTGTGTGTTTTAAGAATAGATTTAAAACAGATTAGTTTTACTAATCTGTTTCAATAGTAACTCAGTGATAAAGAAAAAACAGTCCAAATGCTTTGTTTTACAGATTTCCTATCAGAAACCAAAATTTGTTTGTACGTTAACTTCCAAATAAATGTTAGAACTATAATTCAATTTAAAGTTACCACAGGTTCCACAACGTCAGTAACATATATATTCCCTACAATCTCATGTTTCGTGTCTTAAGTGTGATACTAATAATTAGTGGCTGACACTAGCTTCCTTTTGTGGATGTGTTCTACTTTTTAACTAGGGAATTGATAATCTCACTATAAAAAACTATATAGGTAGTCATTCTTTCCTTCTCAGGTGCATGCAGCATAACAGCCCCTTTTTGTTTTCAAATTCCTCCATTTTGTCTCTCTGCTGTGCCTTTCCTATTCAGGTTATTTACTTCCTATCAGAAGTGTAGGATAACCAAGTTTATTTAAAATCGAATGGGCACTTAAAAAAATAAAAAGCAAAATAAATAGATAAATCTGTACTCCTAGTGGAGAACTATATACCATGTGATACTTTAAGAGAGTTGAAAACAGTACAACTTTCATGGGAAACGGATTTTTAAATATCCATTAATGATTAATATACTGCATACTTGAATAACCTACTCTTTAAGGACATGCAGTTGGACAAGACACTATGTATATTGAGTGTATAGTCCACTCTTTGACTATATAAGGTATATTGACTATAAAATATGTATAGTTTGGTCATATGTCTTTAAAAAGTAGATTATTCAAGGCTGGGTGTGTTACCTTACACCTGTAATCCTAGCACTTTGAGAGTCTGAGGTGGGAGGATTGCCTGCACCCAGGCATTCAAAGACCAGCCTGGGCAACATAGTGAGACCTCATCTCTACAAAAATACTTAAAAATCCGCTGAATGTGGTAGCGTGTGCCTATAGTCCCAACTACTCAGGCAGCAGAGGTTGGGGAATCACTTGAGACTGGGAGGTTGAGGCTGTAGTGAGCTGTGTTCGTGCCACCGCACTCCAGCCTGGGGAATAAAGGAAGACCCTATCTCAAAAAAGAAAAAAAAAAAAAGTTATTCAAGTTAGGAAAGTAAACCTTACTTTCGAATTCTTATAGTGTGTAGAGAGTATTTATTCTACTTGACCAAGTACTTTGCTAACATAAAGTGTTTAATTTCTTAATGATATTTGTAAAAATGAAATCAGCCTCACTTTCATTTGCTTTGTATTATCTTGAAGTGATTGTAATGAAATTCCAAAATAGAGTGAAGGACGAGAAAGGAATTAGATATAATTTAAAGCCTATCATGCTTTTTTGAGCGGTCCAAGGAACAGAATGAAAAAACTACAGAGAAGTTACAGGGATATTTTATTATCTCATTCATACTTTCTATTATGAATCTCTAAGAAATAAGATCCTCATGTTATTTTTAAAAATTACAAATCCAAATAGAAATAATTAAATTGCCTGTTTAGAAGGTCTCTGAGCTTCTAATGTCCCTTGTGATTTCTTTGATCCATGAATTGTTTATAAGTGTGAATTTAATTTCAAAATATTTGAAGATGCTTCAGTTACCTTTCATGATTTCTAGTTTAACTCCACTGTGTTTAGAGAATGCACTTTGAGACACGCTTCATTTTTAGAACAATCTTCTCAAATTTATTGAGATTTATTTTATATTTATAATATGACCTGTCTTGGTGGATGTTCCATGTGTGCTTGAAAAGATGGTTCGACTAACAATTTTTTGACTTTACGATGGTGTAAAAGTGACACACATTCAGTAGAAAGCAGTGCATTTCCTTGCAATGCTGGGCAGCAGCAGCCCACCACAGCTGCCAGTTAGCCATGTGATCATCAGCGCAAACGACCACTACTTTGCAATGTAGTGTGTAGCCAGATGATTTTGCCCAACTGTAGGCTAATGTAAGTGTTCTGAGCACATTTATGGTAGGCTAGGCTAAGGCTAAGCTGTGATGTTCAGTAGGTTATGTGTATTAAATGCACTGTGACTTATGATACTTTCAACTTACGATGGGTTCATCAGAGTGTCACCCCATCAAAATTCAAAGGGCAACTATATATTAATAGTTTGTTGATTTATTGGCTGTTTTATTTCAGGGTTTTTTTGTTTGTTTTTTTGGTTTTTTTTTTTCCCCAAGACAGTCTTGCACTGTCGCCCAGGCTGGAGTGCAGTGGCGCGATCTTGGCTCAGTGCAACCTCTGCCTCCCCAGTTCAAGTGATTCTCCTGCCTCAGCCTCCTGAGTAGCTGGTATTACAGGCATGCGCCACCACACCTAGCTAATTTTTGTATTCTTAGTATAGATGGGGTTTCACCATGTTGGCCAAGCTGGTCTTGAACTCTTGACCTCGTGATCCGCCTGCCTCAGCCTCCCAAAGTAATCCTGAGGTTACAGGCATGAGCCACTGTGCCCAGCCCATTTCAGTTTTATTAAGTGATATTTGTAACAAAAGCTGCTTACAGATGGCATATGTCTGTGTCTCTCTTCTCACTTCTCCCTCTCTCTCTGTGTATGTATGTACACATATGTATATTGCTCCTTGTGTGTGTTTGGTGTGTGTGTATGTATGTATACACACACAAACCCACCTATGGAGGAATTATTATTTGGTAGGTTTCTTTTTTATCATCTTAAACATAGTAACATAAGATATCCCATTCACAATTGAAACATGAATTTTATTACTTTTTTCTGTAGTTACATACTATAAAACCAAAACATCCCAGTTTTTTTATATTCCTCCCTTATACTAAGAATTTTAGTAGTGCTTTTCTTGTATTAATCTTTAATTAATAAGTTAGGTCATCAAGAATGAATTTCGTTTATAAAGTTGCTTATTTTTTGTTTTTTTCTATTCCACTTGTGGTTTAATGGACAGGTTGCTATCTTTTTGTAGGGCACATTCACTGAAATCCCCGCCAGCAATATTCGAAGAGTTATTGCCAAAAGATTAACTGAATCTAAAAGTACTGTACCTCATGCTTATGCTACTGCTGACTGTGACCTTGGAGCTGTTTTAAAAGTTAGGCAAGATCTCGTCAAAGGTTAGTAAAATTGAATTTACTTAATACAAAACACATGCTCACTTAACTGTCATGAAATCGTTTATAAAATTACACAATGTAGCTTTTTAATTTCAATTTCTACTCTGGGTATATTTGTGCTAGAGAAAAAAAAAATTAGTAATGTTTTCCTTGAAAAAGTGAATTGGTTCCACAGTATTAAATAAACCACAGATGCCTTTATGCAGAATAAAGGTTTCTGTTCTACTTTGCTTTTATTTCCTCTTTGTCATATTTGAATAATGTACATTTAGTTAACATTCATTTAGCAGGCAGTTACTGCGTTCAATTCTCTGTTACATACTGAGGTTTAAAAATACAGGTTGAGCATCCCAAAACCAAAAATTCAAAGTGCTCCAACATGTGAAACTTTTTGAGTGCCAACATGAAGCTCAAAGGAAGTCCTCACTGTAGCTTTTCAGATTTGGGGATTTTTGGACTAGAGATGCCCAAACAGTAAATGTAGTATTACAAAATCTGAAAAATTTTGAAATCTGAAACACTTCTGGTTCCAAGTATTTTGGATAAGGGATATTGAAATCTAAAGTACTGTAATTTGGTTGGTTAGTTATTTTAAAAACAAAAGTGGTCTTAATGTTTTGGTGTGCTTTAGCATTTACATAGGTCAATTTTTTTGTAAGAACACATGAATGATTTGTGTAGACCAAATGGTTATTTTTTGTTTTGAATATTTTTTGGTATGGTATTTAAACAAAGCAGTCCTTAACATTTCATTAAGTTTAAAATCCAAAACTTTTAAGGGTGTTTTAGATTATAAATATCTTAGATATTCTTCTGTATGCAAATTTTGATTTTATATTTCTTGTTCAGAGGGCATTTGCAGATTATTAAATTTGTAATATTTCTTCCAAAAATCAATTATAAATAAGGTTGCTGAGAGACATACAGATTTTTTAGCATGAACTAATAGTTTTATTTCTTCATTTTTGACCTATATGGCCTTCATATTATTTTCTTGTCTTGTTACACTGACTAGGACCTCTGGTATAATGAATATAGATGGTAAAAGCAGATGTTTTTGCCTTGTTCTTGATCTTGGGGGAAAAGCATTCAGTCTTTTATGTTAGCTGTAGGTTTTTTGTAGAACATTATTTTCAGGTTGAAAGAATGTCCGTTCCTAGCTTGCAGAGAGTTTTAAACATGAATAGATGTTGAATTTTGTCAAATACTTTTTGTGCATCTTTTCAGATAACTTTTCCTTTTTCTGTCTGTTAATAAAGTGAATTACATTGGTTGATTTTCAAGTGTTGAATCAACTTTGTATTCCTCAAACAAAGCCCACTTAATGATTAACCTTCTCATATATTGTTTGATTCTGTATTCTAAAATTTTATTTAGAATCTTTACACCTATGCCCATGAGAAATGCTGACCTGTAGTTTTCTTTTCTGGAGACATTTTTTCGGATTTGTTATCTTATCTAGTGGAATGGGTTGGAAAACATTTCCTGCTCCTTTATTTTCTGGAAGAGTTTGGGTACAATTAGTATTATTTCTTTTTTAATTGTTTAGTAGCATTCACTAGTGAGTTTCTTTTTGGGAAGGTTTTTAATTATGAATTTTATTTTTAAAATGGATGCAGCTTTTGTTTTCTTGAATGCATTCTGGTAGTTTGTGTCTTTCAAGAAATTTGTTTGTCATCTAAGTCACCAGATTTATTGGCATAAAGTTATTCACCACATTACCTTATTATACTGTCGTTTTATCTGAAGTCATGTTTCTGTTTTTGATATTAGTAATTTGTATGTTTTACTCTCTAGATCACTCTGGCTAAAGGGTTATCAGTTCTGTTGATCTCAATCTTTTCAAAGAACCAGCATTTGGTTTTATTAACATACCTAGTATTTCTGTGATATTGATCTCATTGATTTATGTTCTTTATTTTTTTTTTTTTCTCTTTGCTTTCAGTTTACTTTGCTATTTTATTTCTAGTTTTTTAAGGTGAAAACTTGGATCATTTATTTGAGACCTTTATTTTTTAATATAAGCATATAATACTCTTGAATTATCTTTAAGCACTGCTTTAGCTGTATCCCACAGATGTTGATTTTTTTTTTTTTTCTTTTTTTCTTTTGAGACAGATTCTTGCTCTGTCACCCAGGCTGGAGTGCAGTGGTGCGATCTCACTTCACTTCAACCACCGCCTCCTGGATTCAAATGATTCTCTCACCTCAGTGCCTTGAGTAGCTAGGATTACAGGCACAAACCACCATGCCTGGCTAATTTTTTGTATTTTTACTAGAGACAGGGTTTCAGCATATTGGCCAAGCTGGTCTCAAACTCCTGGCCTCAAGTGATCCACCTACCTTGGCCTCCCTTAGTGCTGAAATTATAGGCGTGAGACACCACGCCTGGCATTATTTTTCCTTTTATTCAATTAAAAATGTTTTCTCATTTATTTCTTTTGTGATTTCTTTGATCAATGAGTTATTTATAATTGTGCACTTAATTTCAAATTATTTGAGGACTATTCATTTCTCTTTCTTTTATGATTTCTAGCTTAACTCCATTGTGTTTAGAGAACACACTTTATGTGATTTCAATTTTCTTAAATTTGTTGATATTTATTTTGTATTTATAGTATGGTCTATCTTGGTATGTGTTCTTGAAAAGAATTTTTTTATTTTTGCAAGGGAATGTTCTATAAATGTCAGGCCAAGCTGGTTAATAGTGTTGTTTATGTCTTTTGAGAGCAGTATTGATATTTCTCATTATAATTATTTATTTGTAGTTTCTCCTTTCAGCTCTGTCAGTTTTTGCTTCATGTATCCTGAAGATCTATTATTAGCCACATACACAGTTAGAAATTTTATGTTTTCTTGAACAGACCAGTCATGTCATGTCCTTATCTATTCCTTGTGATATTCCTTATCCTCAAGCCTTCTTTATCACATCTGTAGCCACTACAGATTTCTTTGACTTGTGTTTCTATAGTATATCTTTTTGCATCTTTTTACTTTTTAAATGTAAATATGTTTATTTAAATAGGTTTCTTGAAGGCAGCATGTAGTTGGTTCTTGCTATTTTATCCAATTCTTTAGTCTCTTAAGATGTTTAGACCACTCACATTTAATGGGATAGTTGGATTTAAATCTACCATTTTGTTCTTTCTTTGTGTTCTCTCTGTCCCACCTCTTTTATTCTTCTTTCCTTATCTTTTTGATTACTTACTTTGTTATCATTCCATTGTATTTCTTCATTTTATCTCCTTTTTTCTCTTCTTAACTGTCTTTGCAGTGGTTTTCTTAGGGTTTACAATGTACTTCTTTAATTTATCACAGCCTGACTTCAAATTGTATTACACCCCACTCCATGTTTAATATAAGAACCTCATAACTATATACTTGCATTTCCTGCCTCTCATATTTTGTACTGCTGTTGTCATGTTTTACTTCTATATGATATAAGCCCCAGAATACATGTTTAATGCCTTTTTTTGCTTTAGCAAATCAACTGTTTTGGAGTTTTAAAATGAGGAGAAAAGTGTCTTTTATATTTATCTGTACCTTTTTTCATTTCTTTGTGTAGAATTAAAGTGCTGTCTGCTATTATACTTCTTCTACCCAAAGAACTTCCTTTAATGCTTTTTATAGTACAGATTGACTGACAATAAATTTTCTGTTTTTGTCTGAAAAAGTCTATTTTGTCTTTCACATTTTTCCTTTTTAAAACAATTTTTAAAATTGTAGTTGGATATATAACATGAGTCTTCCATTTTCGGTGTACAGTTAGTTCATTGACGTTAAGTACATTTACATTGTTTACAACCATTACCACCATTCATCTACAGAACGTTTTTCATCCTACAAAATGGAAACTCTGTATACTCTTCATTCCTCTTTCCCACCACTCCTGACAACCACCATTCTTCTTTCTGTTCCTATAAATTTGATGATTCTAAGTATTAGAATAATAACTAATAATAACATCATATTAGTGGGATCATATGGTATTGTCCTTTTGTGACTGGCTTATTCCACTTGGCATTATGTCGTCAGGGTTCATGCATGTTGCAAAATGTATCAAAATTTCCTTTTTAAGGCTGAACAATATTCCATTTTATGTATATACCCTACTTTGTTAATTCATGTGTTAATGGATAAATACATTAGGTTGTTTTTACCTTTTGACTATTGTGAATAATACTGCTACAAACATGGCTGTACAAATATTTCTTTGTGTCTCTGTTTTCAAATATTTTAGGTATATCCCCAGAAGTGGAATTACTGGATCATATGATAATTCTATTTTTAATTTTTTAAAGAGCTACCATACCGTTTTCCTTAGTGACTGTGCCATTTTGCATTCCCACTAATGGCGCACCAATGGATCAGGCGTGATGGCTCATCCCTGTAATCCTAGCACTTTGGGAGGCTGAGGCGGGAGGATCACTTGAGGACAGGGGTTCAAGACCCACCTGGGAAACAGAACAAAACCCTATCTCTACAAAAATATTGAAAAGCTAGTCAGGCAGATGGCATATGCCTGTAGTCCCAGCTATTTGGGAGGCTGAGGTGGGAGGATTGCTTGAGCCCAGGAGTTGGAAGTTACAGTGAGCTATAATTGCGCCACTTCACTCTAGCCTGGCTGACAGAGCAAGACCTGTCTCAGAAACAAAAATGAAGTGCACAAAGGTTGAAATTTCTCCACATTTTTGCCAATACTTGTTGTTTTCTGTTTTTTTTTTTTTTTTTTTTTTTGATAGTAGTCACCCTAATGGATATATCTTCATCATTTTTAAGAATTATTTTTGCTGGATATAGATTTTTGAGTTAATAGGGTTTTTGTTTCAGTTCTTTAAATAAAGATACTATTTCATTATTTTCTGTCTTAGAATGCCTGCTGCCATTCTTAATATTTGTTCCCTTGTATATGATGTTTTCCCCCTATCTGGTTGCTTTCAAGATTTTCTCCATTACCAATTTGGCTATTGTATGCCTAGATTTTTTTTTTTTTCTATTGTATTTATTCTGTTTGGGTTTCTCTCAGATTCTTAGATGTATGGTTTGTTGTCTTTCTTTAACTGTGAAAATTTTCCAGTTATTTTTAATATCTTCTGTTTCATGTGGTTTCTCTTTGGGGCTCCAATTTTAAATGTTAGACTTTTTGAATTGTCCAAAGCTCTTAAATGCTCTATTCTTTTTGTTCATTCTTTTTTCTCTTTATGTTTCATATTGGATAATTTTTGTTTACCTAGCTTCAAGTTCACTGATTTACTTTCCTAGTTGTGTCTGCAAAGCTTAGCAAAATATATATATTTTTTATCTTGGTTAGCATGGATTTTCCCCTCTGGATTTCCAACTGAATGTTTTTTTTTAGTTTCTATTTCTCTGCTGCTAGTCCCCATCTGTTTGTGCATGTTGTACCATACTCTGCCCTCTTCACTCCTGTACTCTGACAGTGGGTATTTACTTCCTGTGTTTGTCTCTCCTCTGAGTGGATTATCACTCTTTGGCATTCAGTTCACCTGTTTGCTTTGTAACCTCAGCTCCCTAATGGGTTCAAGAAAAGTTATGATTTTGTAATTTATCCTGCTTTTTCTTTCACCCTGTCAGGATGGGAGCAGCTTTCTTTTGTAACTTTCTACATCCAAGGTGAAAGCAGGACGTTTT
Source organism: Piliocolobus tephrosceles (assembly GCF_002776525.5). NCBI lineage: Eukaryota > Metazoa > Chordata > Mammalia > Primates > Cercopithecidae > Piliocolobus > Piliocolobus tephrosceles. The sequence continues at coordinate 29,415,813 of NC_045446.1, read as the reverse complement.
TCAGTTTGTATACAGATCTTCAGGATTTCATATAAAGACAACTTGAGAGCTTTTAAAAGTTCAAGGAACTAAATGGAAAGCTATATTAGAGAAAGTGATAAATCTCTAAAAAATGAACCCTGGAAACACTCCTGTAGTTCTCAGATCATACTTGCTTAGTCATGATATAGAGGTTAATGTGGAAATCACTTTCCTGTTTTCTTACTCTAGTAATGCAGAAAATAGCAATATTTCAGAGGAGATGTGGATTAGTTTATTATCTTTGCATGGTCTGGTTTTGGTACACCCTTGTAATTAGGAATTTTCTTAAAAATCTTTACACCCCACATTGTCTTCACTCCTCTTTCTCATATAAAGTTACAATATATAACATTCTATATGCATGCTTCACACTTTGCTTTTCTGTCTTGACAATGTGTAAATGAGAATGTTTGATATTACCTTACAATCTATTGTCTACTCAGTAAATGTAACAATATCTCCTTTCAATATGTTTGGAAAATCTCCATTATAAAGAGTTAAAAATAAAGAATTCAAAGAGAAACCTACTTTACACATGTTAAATTTGAGATGCATGTCAGGGATGCAAGTAGAAATTTTTTGTGAGAAGTTGGATATACACGTCTGAAGCTTCAGTATCTCAGAATTAGAGGTAGAATTTGGAAGAGTCATCATTATATAAATGGTATCAAAACCTTGGAATTGGAACTGGAACTTCCAGGCTGGGGAGATGCCAACATTGAGAGGAAAGGAATAAAAATGAGTGAGTGGGCAGAAAGTGAAAGAAAACCAGGAGAGTATAGTGACATAGGTAGGGGCCAGTAAAAGAATATGTTTCGTTTAACTCAAGAATGTTCCTAAATGTGGGAGTATGCTGAATACAGAATTTTAAATGAGGACCGTGGACTTAGGTGGTAGGTTTTGGGGTCTTTAGCTGGCAGATAGTTTTAGAAGTCTTCACTGTGAATACCTGTGGGTAAGTAGATAAAGTGAGGAGAAGGCTGAGAGAGCCATGAACGGTAAGCAGAGTAAGTTCATGAGCTGTTACATTTGAATTTGTACAGACCAAATGTTTTCTATGTGGTTATCATTAAAAGCCTCTAAGCACTGTAAGTCCATTGATATCTCTATTCCTAAAGGGAATATAAGCAAAAATGTTTATATATTTCTGGAATTCTGAATTAGAGGAGCTTTGATACTTTGCAGCTGACAGTTACTGTGACGGTTTGACAGTATTTAGGTTTATGGTAATTCATCTAATCCCTTTATGAAGTCTCTAGGATGCCTTTGGAATGAGTTGTTATTTATGCAAAATTCCATGATACTTTAGTAATAGGATAGGTTTTTTGCCACATACCATTGACTAGATTTTGATCTTAAAGTCTTTTTCTATAAGCTCTTGCAAGAAAAAATCAAGTGTTGTTTACATTTTCCAACACTGTTATACCCAGTGGCAAATGCAAAGACATAAACAAATACTTTAGTTATGATCAGCTCTGTAGGAAGTGGGAGGACCCTAGCTTTATCTTAAAATCATTATGTATACTGCAAAGAAATTGATTCAAATGCATTCACCATAAAAGTATGGACAGAGAACCTCATTTTATTCATCACACTAGGACCTAGGCCAGCATTGCTTCTTTGTCTTTTGTTATATCCTGTTTTGTTAAGTTAAAAAGCAGTTAAATTTGTTTTCACCTACACCCTGTTAGTAAGAAAAAATTTTTTGAACACTCTCTCATATATGTATATATAACTGTTTATATAAAGTACCTACATGTATCACTGTTCTAGTATAATCAATATATTATAAATCATACAGAGAATAAGGGCATTTGAAAAGAACGAGGAAGAAAATGAATCATCTTATAAACTTCCTGACTGCACACACCACAGAGAGACCATTTGTCTTTTTCGAGGCATAGGAGTTAGTTATTTTTTTTCTGATTATGCTTGTAATATGTCCTTCAGGTTCTTGTGTATGATATCTAAGCAGTTTAAAAAATTGATAACCAAAGCCCAGAAATAAACTTACATTCATGGTTAATAATATTTATCCAGGACCTCACGTAAGTTTTTCTAATCATGGGAACCTTATTGACTAAGCAAACAAAAGCCTGTAATTTTTTTATCATTGTTTGTCAGTACATTCCATAATTTACAAGTTTGAAGTTGTAATGGTCAATGTTAAAGTTATATTAGGAATACTAATTTGACTAAGCCATTTTTCTTTCAGATGACATTAAAGTATCAGTAAATGATTTTATCATCAAGGCAGCAGCTGTTACCCTTAAAGTAAGTAGCAGACTTCAAATGATTTTGTCTTCTAAAGTAGTTTCATGTCATGGAATTTTTACAATGACAAATAGAACTCTTATTTTTAAATCACAAAAATTTTATAATTGTCTAGCTAAAATATCCTATCATTTGATCTCTCATTTTTCTAATGAAGAAACTGTAAATCAAAAGGGCTCACAACGAAGTAGAGCAGAATAAAAACCATTTATTCTAGGCATTAGAGATATAGCAGTAAACCAAAGCTTACATGATTTCTGCTCTCGCTGGGGCTTACATTCTAGTTGGAGGAGACAAACACTATTATATGTCAGATGATGAAAGTGCTGAGGAGAAACAGAAAGGATAAGGGGACAAAGTAACGAGGCGTGCTCTTTCAAAAGTGAAGCAAGGGAAGCCCCTCTGACAAGGCGATAATTTAGATATGGCCTGAGAAAACAGGGGGAGTGAGCCACATAGGTATGTGGTGAAAGTGCGTTCCACACAGAGGGACCAGCAAACACCAAGGCTGTGAATAGAGGATTGCATTAACCCAAGATATGGTGCTGAGGGTGGAGTGTGCCTAGAGTGGAGAGAGCAGGAGATAAGATTTAAATAACAGTGGGAGAGCATGAGGGGGAACCCAAGTACATGAGGCCTTGTTGGACATGGTGAGGACTAGGGATTTTATTATGGGTGAGAAGGAAGCCTTTGGAGGGTTTTGAACAAATAACTGATGTGATCGACTTACACTTTAGAAAGGAAAAGGAGAGGCTGCCCTGGGAGCTGTGTAGAATACGGCCTGTGGAGAGGCAAGGGAGGAGACGATGAGCTCCCCTGGGAGGCTTTAGAAGATGACTGTGGCTTGGACAAATGTAGTAGCAAATGGAGCTAGGGTGAAGTGGAGATTTGGGTTATGTTTCAGAAGTAGAGCCAACAGGATTTGCTGATGGATTGGATATGGGGTGTGAGAAAAAGGAACAAGCATTTTGGCCCAAGCAATGGGAGAAATGAGTTTTCCATGTACTAAGATTGGGAAAACTGGGAGGGGTATAGCTTTGGGGTGAGGAATCTAGAGTTTGGTTTTAGAAATGTTAAATTTGAGGAGCCTAACAGATATTCCAGTGGAGGTGGCAGGAAGGCAGGTGAACATATGAGCCTGCAGTTCAGTGAAGGTGATGTAAACCTAGCTGCCTTTACAGAACCCAGGCTTCCTGCCTTCCTGCCTAGCACTATTTTTCATCATGCCTCCTTTCTGTAATGAGGCTATTTTCTGGGATCACTGCTTGTTAACAGACTGTATTTAAAGTACATTTATAATTAACTTGTTTTTATTTCTTGAAAAATACATTAATAAGGAGGGTTCCATGGTGTAATGGTTAGCACTCTGGATTCTGCAAAATACATCAATACAGAACTTAAAAAGCATGCCTTTTCAGCATTATCTAATTATTCATATAACTTTTCTCTTTTGATGAAATATTTTGAATTATATTAATGATTTAATTATTAATTGACTATTGTGATTAATATCATTAACTGTGAATCATTTTTGCACTCCTTAAATAAATCTCTAATAGGCATAAGCTATTTGTTAATATTTCATTGGATAATTTTTGTATCTAGAGTCCTAAGTAGTGGTAATTTAAATTTTGTGCCAACATTATCAGACCTTTTTCCCCTAATCATTGGCTTCATTCAATGAATTTGGATTATTTCTTCTTTTCTTTCCTCTGTATTCATTTCAATATTATAAAATTTTTTATATTTTCTAGTTTCATAGAATTCACCAGTAAAAATATCTGAACCTGCTTCTATTTTGAGGAGGGGATCTTGGCAGCTTTCCCTTTATTTTTTTTCCCGCCATAATTACTGATCTGTTTTAATTTTCAGCTTTTTAAAAAAATCAATTTTAAAAGCTAATATTTTCCCAGAAAATCATTCATTTAATTTAGATTCCCAAACTTATTAGCCTAGAGTAATTTAAATTTGTTTCTTATAATTATTTTAACATCCTCAATGCCTGGGGTTATTGTGAACTCTCACTTCTATTACGTATTTATATTCTTAGTTTATATTGTTTTGTTATATATTTTTCCTTCATTTCCTTAGATTCGTTTTGGTTAGAAAACTTGAATGTGTAATTCATTTTAATTTTTTTTAATAAGGTTTAACATAGTTGTTTTGTTTTGTTTTTTTGTGAGCAGCAGCAAGATTTATAGTGAAGAGGGAAAGAACAAAGCTTCCACAGCATGGAAGGGGACCCGAGCGGGTTGCCATAAGATAATAGATTTTTAATACAACTTTGACCATGTCCCATAAGTCTTCTTTACATTTTGTAATTAAATTCATTTGCCAGATATTCTTCATTCATGAGAGTTTTGTTTAGTTTCTCTTTTACTTTAGCGTTGTCTAAGAAGAATTTCAAATCTTCTGAGGGGTTGGGACTTTATTCTTTTAACATAGTGATATTGCTGAATGAATGAAGGAACTAAGTCTTGAAAGATGGAAAAATGGAAGAGCAATTGAAAAGCAATGTGAAGGTAGCCTTGAAATGGAAATGAGCGTAGCATGACAGTGGAAAATCCATCTCAGGGGAGTGGTCACAAGTAAAATGGGAATAGAGTGGAATCAAATTGTGTATTGCCATGCTTAAATGACACGCCAGGAGGCCTGGATCTTTTTCTTTAAAAAGCAAATAATTTTTGAGAACAGAAATTCATTTCCAGTTTCTGTTTTTCAGCATCATTTTCACCTGTAATACAGGGCAACATTATTAATAGACAGGGTTTCCAGACATTTTGTCATTTGATGAAATCTCTTTTAAATAGGGAAGTAAATTATTGAGGGCCTGCTGATACATATCCCAGAGCTGGGCTAGAAAGTAAGAAATAATATGATCTAATATCGTTACCCTTTTCCCCTCTCCTCCTCACCTCAAGATCATGTTCGTTATCATATGAGGTAGGAAGTACAACAGACATTAAATAACTTCTAGCAATCAGGAAAGAAAGCCCTTTTTTCCCCACTAGGATATAAAGAGATCAAAGCATGTACCTCATCAGAATTTCCTCAAACTTCCTTCAAAAAGGTAGTATGTTTAATTATTCTTGGCAGACATAAAAGATTATTGACACAGAACTCCAAACCATTTTTTCAAACCAAATTTTTATTTATTTCCTCTTATCTAGCTATGTTCACTTTGGAAAATGCACAATAATTTTATTTTTCTGTAGCTGCCTTGGTCTAAAGCCGCTTTTTTAGTAAGATTTTTTTTTTTTTTTTCTATTTCTAGCAAATGCCAGATGTTAATGTAAGCTGGGATGGAGAGGGCCCAAAGCAACTGCCGTTTATTGACATTTCAGTGGCTGTGGCAACAGATAAAGGCTTACTTACACCAATCATAAAAGATGCTGCCGCTAAGGGTATCCAGGAAATTGCTGACTCTGTAAAGGTATGTCTTAAGAAAGAGTGTGCTTTCAAAATGTTAGCATATACTTTTAGATAATTACTTTCTGATAAAGTCTTGACGTAATCTAGTCAGACTGTGATTTTTTTGTATATGGGGAGAGTTATTTCATCAAGTGATTGTCACATATCTATAGGTTTTTAAAGTTTTTATCCAAGTATGACCCATTGTAAGAAAATTTAATATTCAAAAATTAAGAGATAACATGTAAATAAATTAGGGAACAATTTCATGCTAAAGACAAACTTTATTTTCCAAAGTCCAGAATTCAACCCTAAAGATGCTATATCAGGTAGGTTTTAAAGTTGAAGTTAAGCTGAAACTATATTTCTATGGAAGTGGTAATATACCTCAATATTAATAACATTTTATTCTTAAAGTATATTTACTTCTCTAAAACTGAGACCATTAAAAGAACTTAGTGGCCATGCACAGTGGCTCACACCTGTAATGCCAGCACTTTGGGAGGCTGAGGTGGGTGGATCACGAGGTCAGGAGACTGAGACCGACCTGGCCAACGTGGTGTAACCCCATCTCTACTAAAAATACGAAAATTAACTGAGTGTGGTGGCACGTGCCTGTAATCCCAGCTACTTGGGAGGCTGAGGTACAAGAATCACTTGAACCCAGGAGGCAGAGGTTGCAGTGAGCCGAGATTGCGCCACTGTATTCCAGCTTGGCAACAGAATGAGACTCCATCTCAAAAAAAAAAAAAAAAAAGTGGACTTAGTGTTCCAGATGCAAAGTTACTTTATTTTTTCAGGATTTCTTGAAAAGCAATTTTTGTAACTCCAATGTGTAGGAATCTTATTTCACCAAAAAATAGCACATCGAATAGGCAAGAACACAGGCAGTAGGGCAGCTTTGACAGCCTCAGTAATTTCCAAGGGTATTTTTTGACAGAAGTATAACAAGTCTTAAAGTGATTGCATCGAAAATTTCTGATTCATTTGGGTAAGTGATTCTCTTTCCATTTGCCAAGGACCTGTTGTATGTATCGTGGTAGAACAATTTAGAAGGTAAGATTTCTTTGGAGAGCTGACAGTACATAAATGTGTAGACCTTCTTGCTCAAAAGAAATAAGTACAAGTTAATCTGATTTTAAAAGCATACCCATAAGTACTGAGTTTACTTGGAATTTTAGAGGTAGATATCATTAAAGTGAACCTACTAGAATCAATATTTTTAGGTCTTTCTTCACTCCTCTTTGAAAAGATTTGCAGAAAGTGTTTGTATAGATAAAAATGGAATTGTTAATTGAAAAATGAGGCTGCACATGGTGGCTTATGCCTGTAATCCCAGCACTTTGGGAGGCTGAGGCAAGCAGATCACTTGCAGGAATTGAAGACCAACCTGGCCAACATGGTGAAACCCCATCTCTACTAAAAATATAAAAATTAGCTGGGCATAGTGGCACATACCTATTATCTCAACTACTCGGGTGGCTGAAGCACAAGAATTGCTTGAACCTGGGAGGCAAAGGTTGCAGCGAAGCTGAGATCGTGCCATTGCACTCCAGCCTGGATGACAGGGCAAGATGCTGTATCTCTAAAAAAAAAAAGAGAAAGAAAGAAAAAAGAAAGATAGCATTAATTTGGTCAATTCAAAAGTCAAAGTAATAGGGATTGGTTTGCTGAGATATAGTATGTTCTTTATATTTATCAAGGGTTTTCAGCAACAATGAGAATACTTGTGTCTGTGTTTTGTAAAGGTTAAATGAGATTAAGTGTTGAAACAACCTGTAAAATAAAAAGTACTATTATAATTTTATGGAACTTTACTGTGCAGCTAGAATTTTCTTATTTTTATATATATTAAATTTAAAAAAATAACCATTATAGGAAGATTTCCTTGATTCTGAGCAATTTACCAATTTTACTACTATAATACATAACTCTTAAGTAGTTATGTTAGCTCTCTCTATTCCTTGCATCCTGAAGACTCTAAGTTTAAGAGGTAAGGAGGCAGTCTCACCAGCCTCTCAGTTGGGTCTCACAGCAATGGGAAGGGCAGTCATAACCCTTTGGAGTGTAATGGTCTCTGGCGGGCCTTAAGCATTTCCTGTAACTCGCAGCAGGGACTCAGGGTTTGCTGAGCTCTGGCTGCCCTGTTTGCTTCTCATTCTACCTGCTTCTCTTTCCCACTCTGCTCTTTTCACTCTTGTTCTTAGTGATGCCAGGCACTGGGCTAAGCGCTTCATTTAATCCTATTAACCCAGTCCAATTGGAACCTTAATTTCTCCATGAAATTGAGGAGATGGAGTTTTGGCAACTTTGATAAATTTGCCCAAGGCAGTACAGCTAGAAAGCAGTGGCAGTGAGGACTAGTTAACCCAGGCAGTTTGATTCTAGAGCCACTACTTAATGATCTGTTATACCACCTCTCTCCTTGCTTTTACTGTTTACCTTTCTTTTTTTCTATCTAATCATTCACTTCTTTACCTCTCCTTTGTCTTTTTCTCCCTCAAAGTTACCAAAAAGGAGGGTTTGATTTGGTCCCCAAGTAGTACTTTCTTGTATGAAGTACTCTAGCTGGGCAGGTCTCTCATGCCAGGCCAATGTGTCACATGGTACAGAGCATAACAGCCAGATGCATGTAATCACTTTGGTTGTACTCAGAAAAAATAAGGGGACATTGAGACCTCTCATGAGAAACAGGTGCCTTGCATGGCCTATTTAGCGTATTAGTTCTCTAGTTTACGTGAGAGAGAAAGAGAAAGAAAGTGTGTGTGTGTGTGTGCGCGCGCGCGTGTGTGTGTGTGTGTAAGAGAGAGAGATCTGAGCTCCTGCAAAATTAGTTTTTTGTTGAAATGGCTTATCTTGTAAGCATGACTATTTTAAATACTTAAATCTTGGGTTGTTTAAATGGTGGCTTAAAAACTAAGTATTTTAGATAGGCTCCATAGAGATATGTTCATTTAGCTGCTGTGTACGAATAGGCGTTAAAAATATGTATGCACCAAGTAGAAACCCTAAGTGTATGTGTGTGTTTGTGTATGTGTGTGTGTGTGTTCTTCACATCCGATGTAGATTTTGACTCAATTCCAAGTTAAGCAAGATTATATTGAATTCAACTTTGCAAAAAAAACAGCATCTGTCTGAGTGTCCAAGTATAGTAGTGAGTCATCTTTGGTAATAAATGCATTTTCTGTCCTGTGCTTTAGTGTTGTTATATTTTACCCCATCCCCCAAAAAGGGTAGACAGTAAATGTTCCATTTATGGAATAGTGCCATTTTATACAGTTTGAGTCTTGTCAATATTTCTACATCAAGCTTTGTACCATGGCTTATTAAAAAGTTTTATGTATTAAAAAGTTTATGTTTTTAAAAAGTTTATGAATGTTTATGTATTTAAACAGATAAAACTTAGAATGATTTTAATTCCAGGGTAAAATCTGCTCTGACCAGAGACAAATATATGAGTAATTCATATATGAATGTAGTATTTGTAATTCTCTTGTTTAAAGACATGCAAGTTCTAGAAGTATTTGTACAGTTTAACAGTTTTAACAACTCTAACAATAATAGCACCTGGCATACTTTGTATGCTGTAAGCCTTTTATATATATTAATCCTCTTTAAAACTACCCTGTCAAGTACAAGATAATAATTTGATATGGTTGATGAAGCAACTGATGGGGAAAAAAAAGAGAAGTTAAATAATTTGCCCCAAATCTTATTAAGTGATGTAGCCAGCATCTGAACCCAATCAGACTGTAGACTAGAGCCTGCTCCCAACCACTCAGCTTTGCTGCTTCTCTCACACTAGTTACATAACTGCTGTATGACTATAGTGGTCAGGTTATCAGCCTTCTAGAATCAGTAATGTTTTCTCTAAAAAAAAAAAAAAAAAATACTTGAGAAGCAGCTCCTGAACTTTCAGAGATGAACAAGAAGAATAGCTAAGGACTCAACAGTTATACCAAATGCACCATAATTAGTTGATTCACCAGGTAGAGGAAAGGAGTACAATCATTGGTTTTCTGTGTCTGTAAGACCAATCTTTTGGTTTGGAATTTGAGATATTGTAGTTCTGTCTTATCCAAGGTTTCACTTTGCATGGTTTCAGTTACCCGTGGTCAACCACAGTTGAAAATAGGTGAGTACTGTACAAGGTATTTTGAGAGAGACCACATTCACGTGATTTTTACATTGTTATAATTGTTCTGTTTTATTATTAGTCATTGTTAATCTCTTACTGTGCTTAATTTTTAAATTAAACTTTATCATAAGTATGTATGTGTAGGAAAAAAAGTACAGTCATGCATCACAGCAGGGATACATTCTGAGAAATGCATGGTTAGGCACTTTTGTCATTGTGTGAACACCGTAGAGTATACTTACACAAACCTAGATGGGATAGCCTACTACACGCCTAGGCTTTGTATGGTACAAACCTGCAATACAACCGATTACTGTACTGAATAGTATAAGGAAATAGTGCTACAATGGTACGTATTTGTGTGATAGGAATTTTTCAACTCCATTGTAATCTTAATGGGACCACTGTCATATATGTCTGTCATTGACTTAAGTGTCCTTAGCACATGACTGTAGGTGTAGAGTTCAGTATTATCTGCCATTTCAGGCACCTACTGTGGGTCTTTGAAATATCCCCCACAGATAAGGGGGAACTTCTGTATGCACCTGGGAGAAAAAAAAAGAAAGAAGAGACCTGAGTCACTCTGGAGAGTACTCTGCCAAAGAAGCAGTGAAGATTCCCTGAGGAATGTGAGGTTGTGGTCTTAGCAAGTAGGTAGTGGATAAGAGAACCTGCAGCAAAGAGACCAAGGCTCTCTACCTGGTGAGGCAGGAGCAGACTTTTTGAGAAGACTGTGGGATCATAGACAGGTTGAGCTCTGGATTCTCACTAAGGCACATACTATCCAGTACACACATCCCTCTGATCGTCACTTGGCTGGCTGTTTTTCATCATTGGTTTCTCAGTTCAGTTGCTAATGTCTTAGGCCTTCTGCAGCTTCCATAGCTGAAATAGTTTCCTAACACTCTTTATCTCATTACCCTGTTTTATTGTCTTCATATGGTTTATTAGTCTTTGAAATTACCTTGTTTATTTATTTGTTCACCCTTCTGTGTTCCCTACTGTCTGATGTTCACTGTCCATTGCCATTTATCTAATTCTAGAAGAGTGCTTGGGATACAGTAGTTGGTTGGTGAATTTATTTTAAAACAAATTTCAGTAAAACCTGTTTCATTGAAATTAATTTTTCAAGAGTTTGTGGCTCTGCAGATTCATCCATGAACCCCAGGTGAAGAACACCTGTACTATGCATTTACTTCTTGACCCTCAGTAATCCCAAGGATGCCAGTGTGGGGGCTGTAGGCATACTGCAGCCAAGTTCAAGTTGGTATTCCTTGAATAAAGTAATGTAGTAACACACCTTGGATCCCATGTTATTCTTAATTCTTCATTACTTATAACAGTATTAAAAGGCAGAGGCAAAGTTTACCTTATAAGTACCCAGTAAATTTTTTTGAATGAATTAGCAAGGCATTTGATGTATTATAGAAATACTTAGTGGTCATTTTTTATTCTTTCAGCTGGATGCTTCAGGTAACATGTACTTTGATTTTGAGTCCACATTGTCAGGGGATCCCAGTGATAATTACAAATTTATAAAACCAACAATCCTTCTCAGACTCCATACCTATTTCAGACTCTTACTCAAGTTCACTGACAGGGATTTCCTGTTGATATATTTAGGATCTACAGAGTTTTTGTTTTTAGTATGTGTGCTTGCAATCTAGTTATTAGAATGAATTTTTTTCATTTGTTGCAGTGTGGTAATTCATCAGGATAATGCTGAGATCATCTGCCTTTAGAAAATGCCTTTCAAAGTTCATATATGTGTCTTTTCAAATCATGTGAACAGTTACATTGCTTAAGGGAGGAAAAATGCATTTGTAGATTGTTCTCTCTCCTGTTATTCCAATAACTGTATAAGTCAGAATTCATCTCATTTTTTGCAAACAGCATACACCTGTAATTTTTTCCATTGGCAGTACGTTGCAGTAATGTGTTTTTGGATTTTTGATATTTTTAAAGACTTTTAATTTTAAAAAATTAAATCATCTATGAGTTAAAGTTATCAACAGTGATTGTAATAGTGCCTATGTTGCCTATGCAATACAAAATATTAAGTAAACTCCACATTTATTTTATCTACCCAAATGACAGTGACCTAATTTTTCTGTATCCTTCCTCTTAAAGTAATTCATTATGAAGTTTTTATATATGATGACTCAACCTCTGTTCCCTTGCTTTTAAGCACTGAAAATTAAAAATTAACAGAAATGTGGTTAATTCCAAGTACAAGTGAGAGGAAAATTTAACTAATGTGTCATCTGTCTTGTCTTCTCTAAGGTTTTTAGAAATCAGTATGATCAAGAGTGATAAGAATCAAGTACGTCCTTATATTCCTTGTGGCAGTATAAATTGGACTAGCGTATTCAGAAAGTGATTCTGTCGTAGAATCAGGAACCAAAAGAAGTCTATTCTCTAGGGCACTATAATTCCACTTCTGAAAATTTACCTGAAATAATTCAGAAGAAACCGTGAACCAAATTATAACACTGGGAAATAACCAAGTAAATTAGGCAGATTCATTCTTTAGGAACAAACATTAAAAAATCATTTCTGAAGGCTGACAACACAGAAGATACATATAATACTGAACAATTAAATATAAAATTTATTTTTTATAATCATTGTGTGGGGTTGAGATTGTGGATAAAGATGAAGCAAACTCTGAAAAATAAAAACGGAATGTTGGTTGTGGTATTGTGGGTATGCTACTTTGGTTGCCATTGGATAATTTATTTAAAACACACTAGATTGGCCAGGAATGGTGGCTAATATCTGTAATCCCAGCACTTTGGGAGGCCGAGGCAGGTGGATCCCTTGAGGTCAGGAGTTGGAGACCAGCCTGACCAACATGGTGAAACCCCATCTCTCCTAAAAATACAAAAAATCAGCCGGGCGTGGTAGTGGGTGCCTGAAATCCCAGCTACTCAGGAGACTGAGGCAAGAGAATTGCTTGAACCTGGGAGATGGAGATTGCAGTAGGCCATAATCATGCCACTGCACTCCAGCCAGGGCAGCGGAGTGAGACTCCTTCTCAAAAAAAAAAACCAAACAAACAAAAAACAAAACAACAACAACAACAGAAACACTAGGTTGATGAGAATGTATTCTTGTATTTTTTTTCTTACAATAAAGTTTTATAGGCAAAATAGAAAATTTCATTGAGCATATAGGAAGCTCTAAAGCATTCTGCATAGTAATTGATGGTACACAGGGTAATTCCCATATTTGAAAAATTATTAAAGGAAGTAATTTTTCTAGAGTTTTGATTAACAGTTTTAGTTTCTTGAATTATCTGTGCTCTTGTTTGTTCTTATAATTAGAGAAAATTATTTTTATATAGGTAACATAAAATTAAATCCAGGCATATCAGAGAGGAGAGTGTATGACTTACAAATATTTCAAATGACAAGATCAACTGTGTACCATTTTGTTGGTTGTCCTGTTCTGTTTGTATTTTTCTCAGGCTCTATCAAAGAAAGCAAGAGATGGAAAATTGTTGCCTGAAGAATACCAAGGAGGATCTTTTAGGTAAAATTTAAACTCTTAACTATCCATAGCATCAAACAGATAGATGTAAGACTTATAAAGACCCCGTCAGCCTTTCATTTATCTGAAATATTTTTTAAAATTTAAGCTAAAAATATTTAGGCGATAGAATATCTGGAAATATTCTTCAGACTAGTCAGGCTTTCATATTAAAACTAGCAGGAACCTATTAGTGTTGAACTAAACATTCATTGGACATTGACTAACATGGAATGATAAATATTATGTATTCTTTAGTATCTGAACCCCCAGTATTAATATCTGTGATATTATATTGCTATGTGAAGCAACCACTTATTTGTTATTATTGCAGTATATAATATTCTATTGTATAAATATACCAGAATTCGTTTTACTGTTGATGGGCATTTGTGTTGCTTCCAGTTCGGTGCTATTACAAATTATGGTGCTATGAACTTGCTTATTGGTGTCTTATGGTGAATATATGTACATTTTTTGTTGTATAGACCTAAAAGTAGAATTCCTAAGTTAGAAGTTTTAGCAGATACTGCCAAACAATTTTCCAAATGGTTATACAAATTTACACCTCCACCAACAGTCCTGAGAATTCCCGTTGCTCCACATTCTTGCCAGTGTTTAATAATGTTAGGTTTTAAATTTTAACAATTATTGGGTATGTAGTGGTACTCTTTGTAGGGAAATGCAAATTAGTGATGTTGACTACTTTTCACTCATCAGCTATTTGGGTATCTGGTAATTCATGAGATAAAGTACCCATTGCAGTCTGGTGTTCATTTAAAAAATGATGTATAGTTCTTATTTCTGGATACACAGACCTTTGTAGGATATATATTGTCTCAAATAGCTTTCACACTCTGTGACTTGCCTTTGCGACTCTCTCAGTGATTTTTTTTAAGGAAAGGAAGTTCTGAAATTTAATGAATTCCTGTTTATCAGTATTTTTCTTTATAGTTGATACTGTTCGTTTTCTGTTAGGATTTTTTGCCTATCCCAGAGTCATGAAGTTACTCTTCTGTGTTATCTTCTAAAAGCATTTATGTTACTTTTCACATGTAGCTCACAATTCATCTGAAATTGGATTTTGTAAATAATGTGAAGTTTAAAGTTCTCTTTTTTCCCCACATGGATAGTAAATTTACACAGCATCATGTATTGAATACTGATTTCTCCTTTTTCATAGCATTGAAAAGGTGATTATATATGTGTTGGTCTGGTTCTGTGCTATTCTTTTCCACTGGCCTGTTTGTTGATCCTTTGTTTACTACCACCAAGCTACAACTCTTCATAGCTGGTAATGAAGGCTTCCAGTTTTATTCGCCCTCAAAATTGTCTTCTGGCTTTTCGTATTTCCAAATAAATTGTAAAATTGATTTGCCATTTTTCACACACACACACCCCTACCTTGCTGGAATTTTGATTGAGATTGCATTAAGTCTTTTGATGGTTTGAGAATTGACATTCTTACAATATTGAGTCTTCTAACCAGTGAATATGGTAGAAACCATTGTGTATTCCGTTCTTTGATTTCTTTCAGTTATGTTTCATAATTTCTGTGTAGAGGTCTTGTATATGTTTCATTTGATTTATTCTTTGGTATTTGTTTTTTGATACTGTTATAAATGATACTGTTTTAATTTTTTATTTTCTAATTATAGCAACTTATATACAGTCATGTGCCACTTTATGATGGGGATATGAGAAATGCATTGTTAGGAGTTTCATCATGCAAACATCATAGAGTGTACTTATGCAAACCTAAATGGTACAGTGTGTACACACTTTAGCTGTATGATATAGCCGTTTGCTCCTAGACTACAAACCTGTACAGCATGTTACTCTACTGAATACCATAAGCAGTTGTGACACAATGATGAGTATTTGAGTATCTAAACATTTTAAAAATTTACAGTAAAAATGTAAAAAGTAAAACATGGTACACCTGTTTAGGGCACTTACCATGAATGGAACTTGCAAGACTAGAAGTTGCTCTGGATGAATCAGTGAATGAGTGAAGGCTTAGGACATCACTATACACTACTGTAGACTTTATAAACACTGTACGCTTAGGCTGCACTAAATTTATTTTTAAAATAAAGTAATTGCTATATGATGTTATGACAGCTATGATGCCACTAGGCAATAGGAATTCCTCAGCTCCATTATAATCTTGTAAGACCATTGTAAGATCACCATTGGATATGTGATCTTTCATTATGTGGGACATGACTCTAGATATAAAATGGATTTTTATGTTGACTTTTTATCTGATGACTTAACTAAATTGTTAATTTTACTAGTTATCTGTAGAGTCTTATTTTTCCTATGTACACAATTTATTTGTGAATACTAAATTTTTCCTTTTTTCATTACTTAATATATTTTTTTCTTGCCTTACTACACTGCCTAGTAAAATATGTATAAAATATGTGCTTCGGGGAAAGGGGACTTTGATTAAGGACGTGCCTCCCTCAGAGCTTTTTCTTTCCCCCCTAGTATTTCCAACTTGGGGATGTTTGGCATCGACGAATTTACTGCAGTGATTAACCCTCCTCAGGCCTGCATTTTGGCGGTTGGGAGGTTCCGACCTGTGCTGAAGTTCACTGAGGATGAAGAGGGAAATGCCAAACTGCAGCAGCGCCAGCTCATAACAGTCACGATGTCAAGTGACAGTCGAGTGGTTGATGACGAACTGGCAACCAGGTTTCTTAAAAGTTTTAAAGCAAACCTAGAAAATCCTATCCGACTTGCCTAGTCCTCAAAGATAAGAAGTTGGTGTTCAGCTTAGTTGATTCAGTAGTTGTTACCAAGAAACATATGTTATAGGAAAACAACTTGGTATTTAAGTATGAAATGGATGAAATGTTTATTTATTTAAGATGAAAGCATTTGACCCAGGGTGTCTTCATCTTCAATTTGGGTTTATTGTTATAGAAATAAATGATGATAAACTCTAACTATTAAAGGAAAGAGAATATTTGGTTACTCAGATCCATTTTTAACCTCTGGTGCTGTATAAAGGGAATATTAAACTAGATGTAAATCAAAGTATATGTTTGGCTCATTTGAGCATTTTAGAATATTTGAGAATGTATAATACATGTAAAATAAAAAAACTATTAGAACTCTACCATAATTGTGTTGAAGGTAGAAGTGATCTTCAAAGAGATGACCATTAACTTAGCAGTGGGACCTCACTTTTACAAGCACTGCTCTAGATATACTTGAAGAATTTAATATGTACAGAAGTTTATTCTGGATAATAAATAGGATCACACTGTATTAGGGGTTATGGCAACATTATTGAATTTTTTATGTACATAAAGCCTTATGTTTAGGGTGGTTTCTATCTGTCTTGTTTTTCACTTGTGTAACACTGTGAACTTCTAAAGAGAGAGAATAAAAGAAGCATGAATGAAAAGAATGACATTTCAGAAAAATGGTTCAATGAAAATCTATAGCTAAAATATGTAAACCTTTCTAGGTAAACTGCTTGCCTTCATCTTGAGTCAGAATATATTTAAATAAATTGTGTTATCTCTTGCTAAACATTTTGTTAGTGTTTATTTAAAAAGAAAATGTTGTTTCTTAATGCATTTAAATCAGTTTTGTATTGTGCAGTAAAATGTGAGAAAATATGAACATTTCGATTATATTTTAAATGTTAAAACACAAAAATTCAGTAAACCTTGAAGTTGATTAGTAGTTTTTCTAGAACACCTTAAAAAGGACTCTACAGGAGGAAAGAAGGAATTTCAAATTAGTATGACATTAGGAAAGTAACTGATAGGAAATGTAAAACTTTGGAAAGAGAATACAAGACTTACGAAACCAAACAGATGAGAACTACTCTTTTTATTCCACTAATATGAAATTTTCACTAATTATTATAAAGTTTAGAAGAGCTTCTTCTCTCTTTTGGCAACTCTGCTATAACTGTCAAGATAACTGTATTTAAATTGGATGGTAATGAGTGATAATTTAACTTGTCACAGAAAGATTTATGTTAGTGTCGGCTGACAGGAATCACCAGAAGAAAGTCTATAGTACAAGTTGTGTGGTATGACATGATGAATTATAAACCCTAACAGAAGAGCCTTCTAAAATAATTAGCACCCTGGTGTATTAATTAAGAAAATGTTTAATCCAACTATCCAACTCAGTTTAACAAGCCATTTAAAAAAAATAGTCTTCAAAACTTTTGTCATATTAACAGTTACACTGAAAAGTATATATACAAATGCTATTTTCAAAATAATTTTTATGTTACATTATTTCCAAGGTCAGTTTTAATAGAAATTATTATTATTTTTTTCTTGAGACAGAGTCTTGCTCTGTGGCCCAGGCTGTAGTGCAGTGGTGTGATCACAGATCACTGCAACCTCGACCTCCTAGGCTCAAGTGATCCTCCTGCCTCAGCCTCCCAAGTAGCTGAGGACTGCAGGCATGTGTCATCATGCCCGGCTAATTTTTCTATTTTTCTAATTAAGACTTTGTCTCTAATTTTTAGAGACAAGGTCTTGCCATGTTGCCCAGGCTGGTCTCAAACTTCTGGGCTCAAGCAGTTGACCCACCTTGGCCTCCCAAAGTGCTGGGATTACACAGGCATGAGCTACTGTGCTGGGCCATTGTTTTTGTTGTTGTTTGTTTGTTTTAATTTTTATATCTGAGGAACAGAACATGATGAGGCAACCATAAATAAGGCTGGCTCAGAGTTCTGCTTTTCGTGAACTGTCATACATAAGCAGTAGTGCATCTGTTTCCCTGTAGGTGAAATGGGCATTAATATTTACTCAGCCTGCTTTAGAGAGTTGAACTGTACGAGGGAAATAGCTGTATAAATTTAAGACGTTTTAATTCTTCATGGACCTCACAGTCAGGCTTTTCATATAATCACCTGCCTCTCATGGTTTGACTTCTCAGCTTTTGGTACAAATTCTTGGTCATTATGACCAAAAATACTTTCTCTGGTATTTCTATACTGATGAGGTGGTTTAGATAAGGAAGTTTTAATTTCTAAAAAGAATTTTGTTGTAGTTTGAGATCAAAGAATAACACTGAGAAAGGAGTATGGCACACTTGGTTTGAACTGTGTGCTATACTACCAGGCCCCTTTCACATTATACTACTAATTTATTTATAATAGGTATCACACTGAGAGGATATAAAAATAATTTCTGCTCTTCATTTTTGTTTCTTGTTTGAACAGAGAAAATGACTAAAATATTGGGAATACTTCTAAGGAAAAGTCAACACATATTCCAGTCAACACTTAGATGTGATAATATCAATGAATATTAGAATTTATAAGTCAGAATGGCTCTGCTCGCTGATTGCAATTTTTAGTTACTTTCACTATTTTGTGCTAAATTTAAGTCATTGGTATATAACTGGCCAGACTCCTTGGTTTGAAACATTACTAAGAACTTTATATATACTGTTAATGGATGTTTTATATAGTGTTCAATGAAACTTTTATTTTTAGATTTTTAAAAAATATTTTGCACTTTGGACTTAATTTTACACTAAATTGTATAGGCCAGCCCACGGGCATTATGCTAAATGTAAATCTAGTTTTTGGTTAAGTTTTTATTGAAAGATAGGTGGAGCTGTAAGTTAATATATTGTAGTGAACGTGTGGGAGAAAACTTAAATTGACACTTAAATCTTAGTTTTCAAGGAAAATGTGTCCTTCACATACTGCATTAAGATGGACTTTGTCTCAGGTGAAGTGAAGAAGTGAAAGAATCAAGTGTATAGCCAGTAAGAACTAACCATTAATTTAAATGGGATGCTATTAGTGGGAAACTTTTACTGATTTTTGAAGAAAGAAGTGACAGTGCAGATTTCCTTTTATCAGTCTGGCCATAATATGCAAGTCAGTAGGTCAAAACAGGGAGAGGATAGCAGTCATCAGAAAAGAACTGGAAGATTTTGCCATAATGAAAGCATAAGTTGATTAGGATCTGCACTAGGTCAGCGTCTTTAAAGGAGAAAATGGGTAAAAATTGACATGTTACCATGCTATGGTGTCTTATGAATATACAGGGTAGATGTATTCAGTCAGATAATGCACTTAAACTATAGATAAGTGATAGAATTTCCCATCCAAAACACAGTCCTCCATGGCTCACGTTCACTAGTATGAAAAGGAATAAGATTCCAGTAAGTTATGTACATTTATATTTATATTATGTACATTACATTTATATTATGTACATTAGTATATTTCAGTAGACATTTAAACTTTTAGTGAATAGAAAAGGCAGTAGTCTTTCTAGAAAATCATTTTACTTAGTTTTATGTTACAAACGTGTGTGTGTGTGTCTTCATTGGTTTCAGAAGATGGGGGCAGACAGTTGGAGGGAGGATATAGTTTGTCTAGACTTGTAATATTGAAGCACCATGTAATTGAAACTATAAGGTATGCAGATGTATTTTGAAAAATTATTACCCTCTCTTAGTGGCAGTCTTGTTTCTTTGATTATATGAATTTTATTTCCCATTCTATCCTTATCTTTGCTTTTTTTGCAAGAAGTCCAAGCAGCTTTCTTCCTGGGAAAATGAATGTTTTGTAAATCTCTCAGTTTAACCTCTGTTATATGATATATACCATTAAGGAAAATGAGTTTTCATTAAAAGTTGAGAAACTTTTAGCAAAATCATTAATTAGTCATGATTTGCTTTTTTTCATACCTAAAATGTATATTTTAAAATTTCTTAGTTTATGAAATTCTGTCACTCTTATTACTAAAAGATGAGCCTTTTAAAGATGAGACTCTTGTGATCAAGTGGAATAACATTGATTATAGCACTTTATAAAGCATGAAGTATTATGGAAATGTAAAATGTTAAATTTAAATGTTTAATCTCATAAATTGCACTTAGTAGCTCATCAGTCTGATGGGGAATGGTATTTATCAGAAACTTATAAGATGGTACTTAATGCCATAACTTAATAAGTTATTCCCAGTAGAACTACTAGTCGTTGTACATAACTTGGTTTCCCAAGTTTGCATACTCTTAAAATCAAGACTATTTTAAGCCTAATTTCAGCTTTGTAAGTTACTATGCTCTTGGCAAAACCTTATTTCTGTGCCTCAGTATTCTTTCCTATAAAATGAGGAAGCAAAGGGGAAAATTAATCACTGTACTGGTTGCTTTTTTTTTTTTTTAATTTCCTCAGTTATATGCGGGAAGTGTATGCTACTTATCAATCATCATGGATGATGTAACGTTTACCTCCCACATAGAATCTCAGAGATTACACATACAAATTCAGAGATTATGTAAGTTGACCAAAGCTCAATAGTACCACAACTGGGATTTGAACCCAGATCTGTGCAGCACCAAAGCTCAAGCTCACTACATTGCAATGTATAGCCCTCTGAGTTGTGTTGCTGCAGCTGGAAGTTCTGTATGCAAAGAGTGTTTTCCATCTACAATAACTGAAGATCCTGAGGTCCTGTTCTTCTGTATTAAAGCTAATGTATTTATGACCTAACCACTTTTAAAATCAATTCATATTTTCTCTGTAGTGGCTCTTTGTGCCTTTCTAGTAAGTGTGCAGAAAGTACTGAGGGATTTTTTTGTTGTTGTTTTCATTATGGATAGCTCTTAACCTGAAATAACTAATGTTAAGTGTCATCACTTATACCTCTAAGTAGAAAAATAGAAGCTTATGGGGCTTAGTGCCTCTAGGTATTTAAAAAAATGACCTAGAAGCTGCTACTTTTAATAAATAGGTTGATTCTTGTCCAAGTTAAGACCAAAAGTGGTTACCATGGTTTTCATTTCCGAGGCCTCAGGCTTCTGTATTGATTACTGTATCAGTCATGGTCTAATCAGTTAGGGTTCAGTAGTTTATGGTGGAGTTCATTGGGTCACCAGGTTGGATCTGTTCATAGTTGTCAAGTGAACGGGAAGCAACCATCCAGGGCACATGTAAGCCTCAGCTGGCACACTGAGAGGGTCAGGGTACCACTGCAGGTGGGAGGCCTGGGGTATGTGGTGTCTGTTGAGAAGACCACACAAAGGTGTGGATAAGGCCAAGCTGGGGCTGCTATTCTGGGCAAACGGCAGGGTCAAAGCACCACTGGATGTCCACCATTTTAAGCTGAGAGTCACAAGTCTCCTTTTTAAAAACATTTATTTCTTAGAAAGTTTTGGAGTTCAGCACATTAAAAAGATTTTTATGAGTTGGGTAATAGCTCTCTTTTGATATAGTGAACACAACCTGTCGAACTTCTTGGGAGCATCTTCTACAGGGATTGCACATGCCATAGGAATGTCTGTGGCTAAAACCACAGTAATTTGACATTTGGTTTCCTTTAGATTTTAATATTAATGTATAGTGTATTCCTTCAGCCTTCTCATTCATGAAGGGGTGGTAGCTGGTGTGAATTAATAATCAAGAGTCAAACGGGAAAATAATACCTCAATGTTCTTATTTAAAGGGCATGTTATTGGGTGATGACCAAAGAGTTCTTTAGTTTTGCTCTGGGATGACAAGTTACAGAGGAGGAAAAGTAATAAATTTTTAAAAAGAAAATGTAATAAATGTCTTCGTGGTTGAAAGTACATGTTCTTTCTATGCAGTTAGCAGAGCTTGGCAGGTAGAAATACCTCCTTGGTTTTCCCCGGATTATTTTGCAAGTTTAAAGTATGTCACTTGTTCCCTCATCCTTACTATCACCAACACAATTATTTTGTACAGTATTAACACAAGGCTCACACCCTGTAAGGATGCCAGGCTGATTGGATTTCTCACTCTTCCCTACTCCAACCCTTTCAGTGAGTCAGTCTGACCCCCACCAAATGCATTCCTTTTTTAAGGGACTGGGGGAATCTTGCTGGAGTGTTCTGTGCCTAGCTGTCAAAAACATACTGATTAAGTAAAAGTACTATTTGTCAAGACTAGCCCATAACATTATGCTTTTTTGTAAAATGTTTTGAGGCCAGTTTCCCTTTTATGGTGGGTGGGTATGTGAACATTTTATGCTGGTAGCATTGACTCATTTCTTATTTGGAGGCCAGATAAGTCATCTTGTTTTTTTATGATACCGTAAATAAGACATTCAAAAGCAACTAACCTGAAGACTCCTTTTTAAAATATCCCCCAGTTGTGTTTT
This sequence comes from Piliocolobus tephrosceles, assembly GCF_002776525.5. NCBI lineage: Eukaryota > Metazoa > Chordata > Mammalia > Primates > Cercopithecidae > Piliocolobus > Piliocolobus tephrosceles. The sequence continues at coordinate 29,393,307 of NC_045446.1, read as the reverse complement.
TTCATAAATGAAAAATTGCACTCCCTTTAATTGGGGAATGACTTTTTACCCAAGGTTTCTACCTTACGATACTCAGATAAAAGATATTTGGTGGACTTTTGCTTTTTTTAAGAGAAAAATTATTAAGGAGAACGTGTAGGGGGGAATAAGACTAACAAAAATACTCATGGTATGTTTCATGAAAACTATAGAACATACAATTTTGTGGAAGTATGTAAAAAAATTGAATAGGTACATGCACAGGAGCTCAAGAATAATATGGTCAGTCAGTCATCTGATTTAATGAGAGACAGAGCTGGCCATTCAAAAAGAAAAATTTTAAGTTTCACTGCGTTTTTTTTGTTTTTTTGTTTTTCCTGCACTGAAGGACACTCCTTAGTAGTTAGTGTTGGTTATTTACGTTGGCCTAAAGACCAAACAACACCATTGAGTAACAGGATTTTTAAAGATTCCATACATTTGTCTGGTATTTGTGTTTTATTTCACCTTTACAAAAACGTTTTCTTTTTTGTTGTTGTTCTTGTTGTTTTATTACACTTCAAGTTCTGGGATACACGTGCAGAACATGCAGGTTTGTTACATAGTTATACACGTGCCATGTTGGTTTGCTGCACCCATCAACCTGTCATCTACATTAGGTATTTCTCCTAATGCTCTCCCTCCCCTAGCCCCCCACCCCCAACAGACCCCAGAGTGTGATGTTCCCCTCCCTGTGTCCATGTGTTGTCATTGTTCAACTCCCACTTATGAGTGAGAACATGAGGTGTTTGGTTTTCTGTTCCTGTGTTAGTTTGCTGAGAATGCTAGTTTCCAGGTTTATCCATGTTCCTGCAAAGGACATGAACTCATCATTTTTTATGACTGCAAAGTATTCCATGATGTATATGTGACACATTTTCTTTATCCAGTCTATCATTGATGGACATTTAGGTTGGTTCCAAGTCTACAAAGATGTTTTCAAATACAAGTATTGATGATTTTAAAATAATTATGCACAAAGCTGTGATGTTCATGTGTACTCCATTTGGTAGAAGGCAGAAATGCTCACTGATCTTTTGTTATGTACCCCCAGACATGTATGAGATCCCACCAGGAAGCAAGAGAAACTGCTTTTGTTCCCTGCTTCTCCCCTCACTGTCCCCAAGGAGCCATCTGATGTGGACTCATTAAAAGGGAGAATATTTATTAGGCTACAGTGCCAAGGCTGCCATCTGTTAGGATTGCTCTCAGCTTTTCCACATGGTAGGTGTGGTCACATTAGCCTCAAGCCATTCCTACTTGAGAGGCGGCCTTCTTAGGAAGGGCTGAATTAGGTAGATTAAATTATCTGCCTTAGATCTTAGGGAATATTTCTTTTCCTTTTGATTTAATTGTACAAACGTTTCTATTCTTTGTTTTCTTCTTGACAGGAGAATGGTAAACTAAAGGGCTGATATAAGGGTGTGAACCTCTGGGATAGAAGCCCAGGAGGCTGTTTAACCTGTTTCTGTTCTTGGCTTAGGCAGTGGTGTGCCGGTAAATATTTTAACAACCAGCTCTTTGGAGAAGAAATACATGTGGATATCTAACCAATTATAAGTGTGTTATAAATTTTACTGATTTACAAGTAGTAAAATATACAACTTAAAAGAATTATAGAATATACAATACTCCTTATTGTATGTTATCACAGAATGCTTAACCTGATTTTATAGAACGCTTTTATTTGCAGCCAAACTGTGGTTGCAGTTGATGAATAAGTAGGTTACTGACCTGAATGTTGGTTGATGTTTTCCTTTACACAAAAGAATAAGATAAAAGTTAACAATGACATAGAAGTTCACTTGTTTGTCAATGAAGAGAGTACTTTCTCTACTGAATAAGAAAATTTTCAAATACTGGAAGAATATTTTCTCAAATTCTGTGCTATTCACAGTGTACCAACTATAAACATGACATTTTAAGTTTAATCTGCATTATTTACATTTTCCCTATTATTTTCTTAAGTCTAGAGACAATCCACAATAAATCAATCCCGATTTGTAGTATTTGTTGATTTCTGGGGTATAAATGCTCTGATTTAAAGCTTCCAATGTAATGTTACTGAGTGTAGAATTAGGAAGAGATGCATAGCTCTACATTATTTTACTATTTCCACCATTAAAGATACAATAGAGGTAAAAACCTCAAGAACATAGATAACAGTAAATAACTAGGAAGTGGTGAGCTTTGGCTATTTATTATCTTTGCTTTCGGTATAATTTATTGAATCCTAAGCTTATATAATTTAACTTTTAGTAAAAACTGTGTTTAATAATCAGCTTGCAGAATTCTTAAAAGTTTAACAATCAGCTCTCTCGAGCTGGTACAAGCCAGCTTCAGCACACCACTGGCCTTAGGCATTCCAATGGCAGTGGTGCTGGGGGTTGGGGAGACATATGCCAATATGCCATGCTTTTTAAAATATGAAACCCAGGACCCCACTCCTGGAGATAAGTCTAAGGTGAGATATCAGGGTTTGAGGTCGGAGCCCCATTAACAACCTCGCTTTGCCAGGTCTTGTTCTCTGCTCATCTCCTTCAGAACCTCATGGGATAAAGGGTGGAATGGGGGTTTGAGGTGGGAAAGAATTCATGTGCTCTAGATCCTGGGGCTCAGCCACTTTTTTCACTACTGCTAACTTGGGGTACTGGCCCAGCCCCCTTGACATCCTGCGGATATCTTGCTATCCTATGGAAATGGAAATCAACCCAATTTCTCAGTTCCTAACCAGAAATTAGACCCCTAGAGACCACTGAGAAAGCAGAACTGAATGTGAAAGGCTGTGGGGTAGTTAGTTGGAACCATGAGATATTTTGCTGGGGCTGGCTGCTGACTCATGGGGGAACTTTTCTGTCTCAGTAGCCCACATGCTCAAATGTCGTTGTTTAGTAAAGCTTAAGGGCAAAGCGTGATGGCCTCTTGTGTTGGTGTGAAGCTTACTCAACAAATGAAAAAGAATGGTGACCTCCATCATTTTTTGAAATTAGTCCATGAAAACCTCAACTTAGAACACACGAAATAAGGAATGATGTTAATTTAAAAGGGCTTTTGCTTTACAAAAAGATTCTGTTACTTAGAAAATACCCCTCAGGTAATTTTAAATGGTGCTTGCAAAATCCTCATTTACATATATATTTGCAGAAATACACCTATTACATTAAACCTATATTCATTGAACAGTACCCAGAGTCCATTGCATTATAATTGTAAAATAGGAAATGTGATCCTAATTGAGGGGACCTGAGGAGGTTGCATACTAGCGTAAGGGTATGTTCAGGACAGTAAACACAAGAACTTTTTTCTTCTCTTTTGCTAGGCTGAGAGTCAACTGTGGGCATCATGACTGAGCAAGTAATTTTGAAACTATTTGGTAGTCTCTGTAACACCTCCTAGCCAATGAAGCCACTAATGAAAATTGAGGCATCTTAGCTTGAGTGAAAGTGTTAAAGCTTTTCTTTCAGGTGCCTGAAAAAACCATCATAAAACACATGTGAGGGAAAAGACAGTGGGTTGTCATGGAGCAGAAAGCCATGAAATCAGATGAAGCAAAAGTACCATGCACTCAGAAAATTATGTTATTATTTATTAGTTAAATTGGCCCAGAATTCCTTGTGGAAAAATTAAAAGGCTAATGTCCACAGAAAAAAATAAAAATAATTGTTCAGGGATTATTAGGAATCCAGTTGTTTTCCTGAGCAGTTTCCAAATCCTGCAGATACAAACAATAAATAGGAGATGATTAGGGCATTACTTGAGCTTTTTTTTTTTTCTTTCTTTCTTTTTTTTTAAGAGTAAAGACATTTCCACTTGAAAGCTTCCGTAAGCTCTGTAAATGCATGATTTCAAAGACAGAATGTCTAACTTGATTTCACAGACTCTTCTTGGCCATGGCAAACAGGTTAGAAACAGGCATGTGATTTGTTTTATTAATTTGCCGCTGCCTCATATCTGTGCTTAGACAATTTCCACCTTTGTACTTTAGTGTCTCCAACTTGGAAATGTGTAATACTCTGTGCAGTAACATTTTCATGGAATACAGAGAACCAGTAAGTCTTTTGACCTCTTGTACCATGTCTCCCACTTCTTCCCCTACTCCCTATATTTGACATGTCACATGTGGGGTCTGCTGACTTGTGTCTCTGCCTCTGCTCTTACTATTGTCCCATCTCCAACTGCCATTTACACTTCCCTGTACCATCTAGATCCCTCGTTTTATGACCCTGTGCAAAGAGATCCTGTTCCAGGAAGGCTTCCAGGATGATTAGTACCCTTTCACCTTCTGCAGACCAGAATATGGAACAAGGACAGCAATCTTAGAGAGCTTGGAGAAGGTCATGGCTGTAAGTGTCCTGGAGAGGTAGACTGGCTTCAGGAATTGGTGCTAAGCCTGAACTAGTTTTCCGGTGCTCTGTGTGCTATCACTGGGGCCAAGAAGCAATATTAGATGAAGCAGACGGGGACACAGAATCTTACTTTTAGGAAAGTAGCATTAATTTTGTCCTTTCATACACGATACAATGCTATATTACAATTCCTTGCTGTAGCTCGGAATTGGTGGCTCCTCTAAGATAAAGCTCAGATTTCTTAGCCCAAGGGACAAAACCTTCATGATCTGGCCATGACTCTTTAACTGTGTTCCTTGCTGTATCCACATCAACCCATCCATTGTTTGGACTCCCGCAACATGACTGCTACTTGTCTTTTAAGGTTCAGGTCGAGCATAACCTCTTTGTGGCTCTTGGATGGGTTTTGTTTGTTTGTTTGTTTGTTTGTTTGTTTGTGAGTGACAGAGTCTCCCTCTGTTGCCTAGACTGGAGTGCAGTGGAATGATCTTGGCTCACTGCAGCCTCCGCCTCCCGGGGGGTTCAAGCGATTCTCCTGCCTCAGCCTCCTGAGTAGCTGGGACTACAGGCATACGCCACCACAGTCGGCTAATTTTCTGGTATTTTTAGTAGAGATGGGATTTCAACATGTTAGCCAGGCTAGTCTTGAACTCCTGACCTCAGGCAATCCGCTCACCTTAGCCTCCCAAAGTGCTGGGATTACAGGCATGAGCCACCGTGCCCAGACTTGGATGAGTTTTTCTGGATTCTTCCAGGTTGGGTCAAGCAATCCTCTGCATACCTGTAAATGCCTTGCTCACCTTTCCTTGGAGTACTTCCTGCTTTGCTTAATCATGACCTTAATGATCACATTCACCATACTGTGAGCTTCCTGAGAACAGATCATGTTTCTTCTCAGTATCTCCAGCACTCAGTACAGTGCCCAGCACATGGTAATTCCTGAACTAGTGTTTGAATGGTATCGGTGGCATTTTTTTGGAAATTAAAGTTAATGAGTAAGAAGGACAGGGTAAGAGATTGTCTTGGAGCTCCACTCCTAAAAGAAATCAGAATGTTAACACTGTTCAGCAACCCATGGAAGAGAAGAGAGAAAGGCAATAAAATCTGCCCCCTGCCTGGGATTGCTGAATGCTGGCAATCTGACCACTTGTAACTCGGGTATTCCTAGGAATATAAAGCATTGGGAAAAAGGGCTTTATATTCCTAAAGTCCATTAAAGGGCAAATGGACACCCAGGAAGAGCTTGAACAAAAAATTATCATTAAACAAACACTAAGGGAGAGTTGTCTTCAGTAAGAAATAATGCTCTAAGAATGTGTTAGGGTTCAGAACAAATAAATCTAGATGAAGAAGAGATTGTATTAAAAGTAACCTATTCTGTGAAGCTGAAAAGTTAGGAAGGATGATTCATAGCCCTCTTGGGTTACAAAGTACAGTAGATAAATCGATGGCATAGCAGCAAGGAATCTAGCTTATTATGTGCTTTTGGCTCAAGGGAAAGAAAGGTATTTCATTCAGTACTGTAGCATGTGTGCCACAAAGCTGTTTGGTTGATAAAATCAAAGAAAGTATCAACATATAGAATTCCTTCCAAGTTGCAATGGTACATATCAGTGACCACTAGCAATCTGAAGCTGTGTCCACCAGCACTGTTACGTTGGTTTCCCCCCAAAGGTGGTGGTAACTTGTGGATATGCTGGTTTGCGTAAGGACAGCTGCAACCAGAGTTATATGATATTGTTCCCAGCTCAGCCCCACCCTGTGCCAAGAGGATTACTGATGGAAAAAACCCAAAGGGTAAAGAACTGACACTTGGTGATGTTTCTATGAAACTATGGTAAATAAGCATTGAAAAGAGGCACCATTCGGGACCCTGGGCCCTAGAGCAATGAGCTCAGAATCTAGATAGTATTACAAGTTCTCATCACTACCTCTCTGTAGTAGACTGGCAAGCAACTTTCCTGGTTTTCTTGTTTGGTTTCAGAAAAAAAATAAGAATGTTGTCCTTTCCTCTGCAAATATCTCACTCAGCTAGGGTCAGACTCAGTGAAAGGCACTTGCTTCTGCAGAGGCTCATGCTGGAGATCAGAGAAGGGCAGTCAAGACTTCCAAGTGGCTGTGTTTTGAAGACCCTTGAAGTCGGTTTATTTCTCCAAACTAGTCAAGAGTCACTCTCTGGGGTTGGGCATGGTGGCTCACACTTGTAATCCCAGTACTTTGGGAGCCAAGGTGGGAGTTCGAGACCAGTCTGGGCAACATAGCGAGACTCTGTCTCTACCAAAAATAAATAAATAAATAATAAATAAGTCAGTCACTCTGCCTGGCCTCTTGTATTCCCTCCTCAAGTATCATTTGACGTACTTCCCACCCCAAACTGCCTCAATACACTGACAGGTCAGTAGGTGGCCAAGAGATCCCAAACTGATGGTTTTGTCTTGGAGTGGCTCTGGGCTTTACTGTCAGAATCCTCCTAATTTACACCATTGCCATAAAAGTGTTTGTGTTTTTCTATGGTAATGTTGTGCACTAAATAATGCCAAGAGGATCCAACAGGTAACAGTGAGGACACTCTCTGGCTCCAGTCCTGGTTTTCTGTAAATACCATTGACTGGCAGATTAACTGTGATTCTCACACTCCCTCTGTAACCTTCTAAGCATGCAAACGTCAAGGAAGCTTAGTCCTCAGATCTGCCCATTATCCTGCATATGGTGGTTAAAAATACAAACCCCATCCTTAAAACTACCAGATAATGGGTCAAGTTACTCAACTTCTCTCTATTTCTTCTTTTCTCATCTAAAATATAGGGGTAATAATTATAACACCTACCTCATATGGTTATTGAAGGATTAAATGAGTTAATACACATCAAGTGCTTAAGTGTTAGGTACTATTATTTTTTAAGCCCCTTTGGTATGCACAAATTCTCAGATTGTCAATTTTGCAGTTGCAATGCGTAGAACATATACCTGAAAGAGACATGACTGATTGGCTAACCAGCTTCTCATTTCTAAAGAGGAGAAAACTAAAGTCCAGAGAAAAGACAGGTCTTTTCCCAAAGTTAAATGGCTACTAGTGATAGTGTGTGAGCTAGCATGTGGGCTCCCTGCCATCTGAGGCAACTCTGCAGTATTCCATGGTTATTGGGCAATGAGAAGATCAGATTTCCATAAATAACCATTTCTTAGATTAAATAATCTTACCCAGGCTTTTGGGATGGACATGTAGTGGAGGACTTTATAGCTTAAGAATATACTGCCAATTCTGAGTGTGTGAATTCAGAAAGAAATACAAGGATTTCAGAAGGCAAAATGATAAGTGGCCAATAGCCAGAGCTCCCACCCTTTGAGGGCCATGGACTTTTGCTTTGGTAGTAGCAGATGGTTGAATAGTGACCAAGGGATGCTGCCTAAAAAGAGCAGGTAGTGGGTTCGCCAGCTGGCGCTGAAAAAATTAAAAGACCAGTGGTTCGGGTGGACGCGGTGGCTCACACCTATAGTCCCAGCAGTTTTCCGAGGCTGAAGCAGGTGGATGGCTTGAGCCCAGGAGTTCAAGATCAGCTTGGGCAACATGGCAAAACCCTGTCTCTACAAAAAAAATAATAATAATAAGATACAAAAAATTAGCCGGGCATGGTGGTGAATGCCTGTAGTCCCCACTACTCAGGAGGCTGAGATGAGAGAGTTGTTTGAATCTGAGAGGTCAAAGCTTCAGTGAGGCTAAATGGCACCACTGCATTCCATCCTGGGCAACAGAGCGAGAATTTGTCTCAAAAAAAAAATTAAAAATTAAGAAAAAAAATTTAGAATTAAGAAGCACCCTTTAGAATAAGCCAGCCTATAGGCCCAAGTTTTCAGTGGAGCCAGGGTCATGCTATCAACCTTGCTGGTTAGGTAGTCTCCTAGAGCCTGGGACATGGAGGCACCATCAGGAAGGAGAGTTCCTTTCTAAAGCTGCAGAGCACATTATTCCTTTATTTTTGTTGCATCGAGATAGTCTTTTCATTCGCCTGAAGGTTGACCATACCTCTTACTGTTTATCTGTGAGTTCTCAGGCAGTTCTCTGGCAGTTCTCAGGAACTGGCAGATTTTGTCAGTTAATATTGTTTAGACCTCACCACACCCCAGCAGGTTGAGAAGTAAGTGATGTTTTCTTCTAGGATTAGACCTGCTGACATTTTGAAATAGCCTAGAGCTGCTGGGAAGAGGTACCCAGGAATTCTCTCCCTTTGAGGTCAGGACCACTTCCAGTTGACCTGTCTCCCCCTTTCCTTCAAACTAGGATGTTGGCAACAGAAGATGAGGCCTGATATGGAAATGAACAGCCTGTGAAATCGTAACAGGATGTGAGTAAATTAAAGAATTGGGTGTTTTCCCTTTGGTTTTTTAGGTGGAGGGGAGCCCACCTACAATAAAAAGTTAAATAAAAAGTACCCACATGAATGAAGGCAGGGGCAAGTCCAAAGCCAAGATACCATTTCACTCTAAGTAAATCCACTGAGGGAATCCCCTCCCTTAAAAAGAAAAAAGAAAAAAAAAATGAAAGAAAACTGGTTGGGCACGGTTGCTCATGCCTGTAATCCCAGCACTTTGGGAGGCCAAGGCAGGCAGATCACTTGAGGTCAGGGTTCGAGACCAGTCTGGCCAACATGGTGAAACCCTGTGTCTACTAAAAATACAAAAAATTAGCTGGGCGTGGTGGCGCATGCCTGTAATCCCAGCTAGGCTGAGGCAGGAGAATCGCTTAAACCTGGAAGGTGGAGGTTGCTGTGAGCTGAGATCACGCCACCATACCCCAGTCTGGGTGGCAGAGTGAGACTCTGTCTCAAAAAAATAAAAATTAAAAATTAAAATTTTTTTAAAAAAGAAAACAACGTATTAGAAACTATGACCTTCATCGTCTTTTCTGTGCCTATTCTCCACTGACTTCTGAGGAGGCTCTTAGAGTTTCACCCAGGAGAATATGTCCTTGGGTTACATGGTTGCAGAAACAAATGACTTGGTATTGATAGTCTTTATAGAAAGAGAAATCAAAGTGCTGCAGTTAACACTGGCCAGGGCACTTGAATGCAAAGCAAAAGTGACAAAAGGGACTGAGGTTGCAGTACAGGAAGTACACTACTGTGTCAGTAATTAAAGGTGGTGGCCTTGATTTCTCAGAGGGAGAGGAATCAGCTTTGAAGATACCTGTCACAGACACTAGAAAATCCAACCATCTAGGGCATTGTATCTGCTGCCTCTGTGCTGAGAGATAGACCTGGAACCCCAATTCCAGGTCCCTGTGTGTTGAAAAAAGTCAACCAACATTCTGACCCTGCCCTGATTACTTTGAATTTGGTGGCCTGGAAAACCCCATTGATTTCACTGTCTGATTTCTGAAGTCAGTTGAAAGAGAAACTTAACAGCAAGAACCTAAAAGAAAATATAAAGTTAGCACCTTCTAAGAATAAATTCTTGGTCTCAAATTGGTGTCTATACCTAGTCAGCACCATTAATAGTCATCCCCATGGATGGGGGAAGGTAGGTAGCATTGTCGGCATGGGGCTTTATAACTTTTACTCTTTAAGTTTTGCCTGCTTGCCAGAGATGTTGCTTCATTTATTGCTGTTGCTTTCAAACAGAGTTGCCTTTTATTTTCCTCTTGCCATGGAAACTGAAATAAATAAAGAGAAGCATGGTTTTTGAATGTTCTCCAGCTTTAGATGCATTATAGTTTTCAAGATCAGTCAGTAAGCATTTTTCTGCCCAATTACCTGTGAGAAGACGTATCTATTGGGAATTAAAAAAAAAGAGATAAATATAAAAATATATATAAATATAAAAAATATTTTAAAAAAGAGATAAATATAAAATAAAAAAAAGAGATAAGGTGGAGAAGGGAATGTTTGCTAATTAACTACCTGTGAGAAGACGTATCTATTGGGAATAAAGAATGGGGGTGGGGGAGAGTATTGGAAACGCTGGTCAATAAGGCTGGGCTTCATGTCGATGTAGCCTTAGGCCAGTTTCAAATGTTTGGTGGCATTTTGTTCACAAAAGGATGAAGTGTGTGCATCATATTTGGGTTTTTTGGGTTTTTACAAAGTTGAGTTAAATCCAGTGCTTTTGTTATTGGCTGTTCTTCATGTAGCTTTCTTTAGGGTGGTTGTTTACAAAGACTTCGGCATGGTTTCACAGAGATTCATTCCAGTGGAATCCAGTTAGATGGTCCTAATGCTTTCGTTCCAGCTATGGACATATGTTTTGATTCACAGTATGCTTGGATGGACCGCGTGGATGCTTCATTCTTATGAAAGACATAATTCGTAACAGAAAACTTATAACAGCAGCATCTTGCCTGCAAAATTATTTAAGAAAAAAAAAAAAAGGGCTTTCTGATTAATACCAAAGTCTTTAACTGTCCTTTAGATAGGTAGTGTTTCAAGTAATAAACCCATTGTGATTCTCAACATTGGGTCCATAGTAGTCTTACCTGGGTAGAACATTAACTCCTCCTATTTGCCCCCATTACTCCCAGAGATTCCGGTATTTTTTTAGTGGGGCTTTGGTGGTGGTGTGTGTGTATGTATGTATGGGTATATGTTATGTATACACATGCACATATGAGGCTTGGGTGTATGTAACTCTGTATGTATACACACACATATTTTTAAACATAAATTTTTATAATATTCATTTTAAACCAAAGTATACAGATATATAATCTTAAGCACCACAGGTGAGTTTGAAGCTCGCTGTTGGAAACCATGGAATCAAACACAATTTTTTAAAAGCACTTTGTTTTCATGACAAATAATAAACTTAAGGATAAGAAGAGAAGGAGATGCTCACAGATACAAAGATGTTAAAAAAATGCCCGTGTTCATGAAGGGGCTTGCTTGTAACCAATTGCTCTCTTATTTCACGGGCTCTTTTGATTTTACATAAAGTTCAGTGCTATAAAACTCTGTAAAATTTCACTATGTTTTTAAAGTCAGAGGCAGGGAAAAAGTCGCCTCCAGGTGTTTAGAAAAATAAAACAGACTGCCATTTCACTGAGCTAAGTTTGAAGCCCCGCAGATGAAAGTGACTTGTATTCATGAGTCCACAAATAAGGAGCTGTTAATGATCAGGATACTGGTTGAGTGGATCCTGGTAAATATAGCTTCAGTTGGAGATGGGCTCAAGCAGTTCAGCATATACAGCAGACACAGAAGCTGATGATAACCACTTACTATGTGCTAGGTACTGTTCTGATGCTTTGCTTACATCACCTCCTGACATTTCGACAGCAAGGTAGGTATTATTATCCCTGCTTTATCAATGAGAATTTCAGTCACAGACCCTTGACCACATTTGCTCAGCTAGTAGGCAGGGATTGGAACTCGAATCCATGTGACTTCAAAGCCATGCAGCAACCACTACACCAGTCACATGCTCTGCCCTGTGGATTGAGCCATATTGAAACAATAAAGACCATCGAGCTGATGGATTTCTAACCACTTCAGAGAAATATGTAAAAGACTTACATGCAAAAATATGTTCAGAAGACAAGCTACAGCAAAAGGCCAAGTACCCTTGTAAATGTGGCAGTGATGACTGAAGAGTTTTACTAAAAATATATTAAGCATGTATGGTAGAGAGTGAACTGCTCATAAATCTAGGTGGTTCGTTTACTTCTCTTTTTCTGTGTGTTTGAGATATTTCATTGCTGATTATTTTTGGGCAACAGGACATGGAAAAAAATTGATAAGCTCTTCTGCATTATGAGTTATTCAGGTAGTTTTGCATAAACCGGAGGGCAGATAATTGCTGATATGACCTCAACAAAGAGATAAGGTGGAGAAAGGAATGTTTACTAATTAACTACAAAGGAAAGAGAAAGGTGAGAAATAATTAAGTTACCTGGTTCTCTGTGTTCTGCCCTTACTTGCTCCTCCAAAACATTCTCCCCAGCATGTCTCTTCCAGCTTAATAACTGGAAGCAATTAGTCAACAACGAGTGGAAAAGAGATCCTGTTAGTTTTCTAGACAATGCCTGTTATGGATATATTGTTTTCAAAATTATATTAGTGCTCATGAGCTGTAATCATTGCACTTTACACTCAAAATTATGAGACCATTTGTCCCCAGTGGTAGCTCAGTTTTTGGAGTGAACCTCAAAAGCAATCCTTGGCTAACAGAAGATTCTTCCTGATTCTAGCAGTGTTTGTTCAAAGTGGGGCATATCTGGCCAGGTATAGTGGCTAATGCCTGTAATCTCAGCACCTGGGGAGGCTGAAGCAGGCAGATCACCTGAGGTTAGGAGTTCAAGACCAGCCTGGTCAACATGGTGAAACCCCGTCTCTAGTAAAAATACAAAAAAAATTAGCCAGGCGTGGTGGCACACGCCTGTAATCACAGCTACTTGGGAGGCTGAGGCATGAGAATTTCTTGAACCCAGAAGGTGGAGGTTGCAGTGGACTGAGATTGCATCACTACACTCCAGCCTGGGCAACAGAGCGAGACTCCGTCTCAAAACAAACAAACAAACAAACAAACAACAACAAAAAAAAACCAAAAAGCAAAAAAAAAAAAAAGATGACAACAAAGTAGGGCGTATCTTCTTATCTTATTTACACTCACTTCCAGAGTTCACCATAACACAGAAGGTTGTCCTTGGATTTTGACTTTTGATTCATGGAAATGTATGCATGAAATGTAATTTCCTAATCTTATGTTTCAGAACAGCTGACTCATCTCAGGCAATGTTTGCTGTGTGCGCATTGTACTAGGAAGCAGTGGTTGTTTGTCTCATCATGTATTGGACTGTGAGGCATTAATGTATATGTCTTGTTCGTGGGAGCCGTTGATTTTACGAAAGCTACTTATGTAAATAAGCAGAAACAGAAGGCGCTCAGCCAAGCTTTAATGAGACATCTCAGCTGTCCCTCTGCTAAGTCAAAAAATCTACTTTGAGACTTTAATCTCCAGTAAAAGTGACAATGGAAAGAGCAATTTAAGAAACACTCCTTGCACATGTTCGCAATGTTAATTTTTAAGACATCAAAGCCATATATACAATATAATTCTACTTTTTTTTAAAGTGCATAAATGCAATTAATTAAATAAGACGGCAAGAATAGACAAACCAGAATGCTCACAGTTGTTAACTTTCTCTTGATGTATTTCAGATGATCTTAATTTAATTTTTTTTACCTTTCTGTGTTTTCAGACTTCTTTGTATAAGCCTATATAGCTTGTTTAACAGGAGAAAAATATAATAAATGTTTAAAGGACATGAAAAAAGAAAAAGAAATGAGTATACTCCTTCATGCTACAAACAGACCATTTCTAGTACTGGAAATGTCTCCAGCTTTATCCCTCATTTTGCAAATGTAAACCACAGTACTGCCTATGATCATAGCCACTGAAGTGGTCAGGAAGAATCTTGTCAGTTCTCCAGCTTTTGCAGTGGAGTAAGTTGGATAGATTTCCTCCTCAAAGGACATTTGGATGAGTGGGAGCTTCATTAGGAAAGAAGAGAAGCCTATAGGCAAGTCTAGAAAACCTACGTCCCATCACCATACTGTAAGACACATGAGGTCCGGACGAAGTGTGATACAGCCTGGTGTCTTGCACACAACAGATGCTCAGTAGTATGTAATAAGAGCCATGACCCAGCTCTTTCAGAACACCGTTGAGCAGACATTTATGGGATTGTCGAAAGTCATTCAAAGAAGAGAGATGTCAGTAGTCACCTGGTTCAGCAGGCTCACTGGCTCCCCATCAGAATTTCCTGGGGAATCTCTTAAAATGCACATTTCTGGGTCCCACTTTCAGAATGCTGGGTTCAGGGTTCAAAGCTCTGCAAGTGATTCACATAGACTGGTTTGTTGGTGATCTACTTTGGGAAAACTCCTTTTACAAATGAACTGAATCAATTGAATAGTTTCTTTTTCCTTTTTACATTATGCTGGGTATGCTAAGCGCGTGTTCGGCCTTTTCAAGTGTCTCTTTTCAGAAATACCATGTTTATTCCATTGCCTTTGCTCAAAACTCTGCTGGGACTCCCCTACTTTTCTTAACAGTGTTCAGAAATAGAATTCTTTTAACTGTCTTCAAAAGTAGGGTGACAGCACGCTTTTGAGAGGAGAAAGAATGCTCAAATAATTTATTATATATTTTTGAAATATTTGTCAAATGAGAAAGGTTTTGTTTTATTGGTGGAATGACAGGAACTATGGTATTAAAATATTTTCTACAATATATCCTTGTACATTAATGTAAAAAATTTAAACATCTATATATTGGCTCTATGACCAATAAAAATAATATAACCAGAAATTATTCTTGTTTTGTAATCACTTTCTTAGTTATTTTTTTCTTTAAAAATATCTTACTACTTCTAAAATGTATTATGTGTAATTGTGACACATAAGTAACAAAACAAACCTACAGAAATGTTATTTTTAGTGTCCGAATTTTATACAATACAAAAAGTAGTAGTACTTTATTAACATGATATCTTGACTGAAGATAAAATTTTTCTCACTTGCATTTCTGTGAATTCATTTATTAGGTCATACCTTTAGCAACTTTTTTATGCTTTAATATTTTTTAGTAGATTTTTAAAAGAGCAGTTTTAGGTTCACAAAAAAATTGAGTGGAAGGTACAGAGATTTCCCATATCCCCTCTGCTCCTACACATGGCATTGTCTCTGCCATTAGCACCATCCCGCACTAGAATGGTGGATTTGTTGCAACTGATCAAAATAGTTTATATATCGTTATCCCCAAAGTCCGTAGTTTGCATTAGGATTCACCCTTGGTGTTATACATTCTATGGATTTGGACAAATGTATAATAACATGTATACACTATGACATGTATCTACTCATACAGAGTAGTTTCACTGTCCTAAAAATCATTTTCTCTTCACCTATTCATTCTGAGCCATTTTTAACTCTAGTAGTGTGTCACTAATATTTTTCTGAAGGTTCTGTTTTTTAGTATGTTTTAATGTTTTGTGGTTTTTAAAAAATAAAGTTACTGAGATCTTCAAAGTTAGAATCTATAACTAATAAATTTAAAATTATTAATATATCAGTTGACTCTTCTTTGTAGCAAAAAGCATGTTTTTCAATTGAGAAAATATCCAGTTTTACAGATGCTGAGGTAACTGGTAAGATTAGGGCAATTTATGCTGGATGGAGAATATTCTCAATTCTGTATTTAGTATTGATAAAACTAAATATTTCACAGATACTGTTCCACTTAGAGTAACTTTTTTGACAATTTTAAAAATGTTTTTGGGTACATAGTAGGTGTATATATTTACGGGGTGCATGAGATATTTTGATATAGGCATGCAATGTGAAATAAACACATCATGGAGAATGATCCCCTCAATCCATCCCTTCAATCCAATTCAGTTTTATAGACAATCCAATTACACTCTTTATTTTAAAATGTACAATTAAGTTATTATTGACTAGAGTCATTCTATTGTGCTATCAAACAGTAGATCTTATTCATTCTTTCTATTTTTGTACACATTAACTATCTTCACCTCCCCCACAAATATTTTTAAAAACAAACTTTAGCAAAAAGGTTGTCTCTGTTTTAAATGCTTTATCAAATTTATATGCTGAAAAACGGTAGGTTTTCTGATTTTTTACTTTATTCCAGCACACAGTACTAATTTATCTAATTAATTAACAATAGAAGCCCATCAAAATATTATTTCTAGATGTCAGGATACTTGAAGCTCAATGACTAATTTTCCAAATGAAATCTCATATACTGTTTGATCATTATTTTATGTGTTTAGAAACACTTTGATTTAATATGAGTACATTTATTTATTTATTTTTTGAAACAGAGTATGGCTCTGTCACCCAGACTGCAGTGCAGTGGCATGATCTAGGTTCACTGCAACCTCCACCTCCCGGGTTCAAGCGATTCTCCTGCCTCAGCCTCCCAAGTAGCTGGGAGTACAGGCACCTGCCACCATGCCTGGCTAATTTTTGTATTTTTAGTAGAGATGAGGTTTCACCATGTTGACCAGGCTGGTCTCAAACTCTCAACCTCAGATGATCCGCCTGCCTCAGCCTCCCAAATAAGAATACATTTCAGTGTCTTCTTGTTTACCAGCATTGTTTCTATTAATGGCAGTTCTCCAAAATCTTCAAGAGCTACACTTTGGCTACTTTCCATTTATTGTATAGTTTAATTAAAGGTTTCCAGCTGATTTTAAATTAAATTGAATTTAGAGCTCTCATTTAAAAATAAGTAAATAAATAAAAGTTCAGTACTTTATAAGACACTTAGGTTGATTTCCAAAACAATAATTCAAAAGTTTAAAAATTTCTAACATCTGATTGATTATGGGCAGTGAAGAGATAAATCTCATACCATGGTATGCCAAGATTTTTTTCTAATTCAACATTAACCTTGTGGAAAAAAGTTGATAGTTTAGTTGCTGTGTGTGTATAAATTTTGACAAATACAGCTTCTGTTTTTATTAGCAGAATGTTGTAGCTTGTTTGTACAAAATGATGGCTTACATCTTTTTTTAACCAACCATAAAGACAATTTTGTAGTGTGATGAACCTATTGGTTTTGTTGAATGGGAGCAAGCGATGGGAAATGTCTACCATTTGACTTTAAAAGTCTATAAGCAACAGTTACCCATGATGTGTGAGTTTGGGGTAGCTTCCAATTCATCATTGCCTTAACACATGTCAGTTACCACATAGAAAGTCAAATACAATGTCAAATCCAAAGCCTCAGAGAAAAAAAAAAAAAAAAAAGAATCCAACTCCCAAGAAAACAGTGATAACTTAGTGTGAAACTAAAGTATATCAACATTAAATTAGTCCTGCTGAAACAGTATATTGAGGATTTACAGTAACATCTGGAAATTCCTTCTAATGTACATATGAATAGAACCATGGAGCTTTTTATATTGCCTCTCCTGTGGTCTTATAGATTTAAAAAGCCAAATAAAACTGAACCTCCACTCCACATTTCATTCTTTATCTCTAGATAAGATAAAATCTATTCTTATTTGTAAGGTAGGGTTTTAAACTTTCATTGTTTCTTAAGCCACAGTTAAAGAAATTATGTCTTTAACTAATTTTGGGTGTTGTCTCTTCATTCTGTACACGGAACTCCAGCAGATTCAATATCGGCATTTATCATCTGGTCAAATCCTTTATACGTTCTTCAATCAAACTTAGGATTCTCAACATTTTCTGTATTAATAAAATAAGGTATGGAATGAAATTTGATGAAGACCTGCTTTTTCCTGGCCACACTGGACTTCTAGAAGACATTTGGATTAAGTTTAGAGGATGGGCAAGTATTGAAGTTTCTTGGTCTGAGTCTCTGTTTAACAGTTAGAGAAGCAGAAGGAGCAGGAGATCATGTGGACGGGCTGTGACCTCCAGCTGTGCTGCCTGCCTTGGTAGTGGTGTGAGCTGGATTTGGGGTTGCAATGCTATTCTGGGAGGGAGGAGTTCCTTGAAAGAGTTAACAACAGTTATTTGATTTGAACAAAACTGTGTGGTTAGTGGTAGTGCCAGAAGCAGCAGGCCCCCTGTGCGAGCCTGGCCGTCATCATTCTGCCATGTGAGCATTAAACCTTTGCCCCCCAAGGGACAAGTTCCAAGATGGTCGAATAGGAACAGCTCTGACTTACAGCTCCCAGGGAGGTCAACGCAGAAGATGGATGATTTCTGCATTTCCACCTGTGGAACCTGGTTCATCTCACTGGGACTGGTTGGACAGTGGGTGCAGCCCACGGAGGGTAAGTCAAAGCAGGGCGGGGCATCAGCTCACCTGGGAAGCACAAGGGGTTGGGGGATTTCCCTTTCCTAGCCAAGGGAAGCCGTGAGTGACTATACCTGGAGGAGCAGTACACTGCTGCCCAAATACTGTGCTTTTCCCATAGTCTTTGCAACCAGCAGACCAAGAGATCCCTTCCCATGCCTGGTTTGGCAGGTCTCACACCCACAGAACCTTGCTCACTGCCAGCACAGTACTCTGAGATCGATCTGAGATGCGGGAGCTTGGTGGGGGGAGGGGCGTCTGCCATTGCTGAGGCTTGAGTAGGCTGTTCTATGCTCACAGTGACAGGGAAGCTCGAACCGGGCGGAGCCCACCGCAGCTCAGCAAGACCTACTGCCTCTCTAGATTCCACCTCTGGGGGCAAGACATATCTGAACAAAAGGCAGCAGACAGCTTCTGCAGACTTAAACGTCCCTGCTTGACAGCCCTGAAGAGAGCAGTGGTTCTCCCAGCAAGGCGTTTGAGCTCTAATAACGGACAGACTGCCTCCTCAAGTGGGTCCCTGACTCCCTTGTAACCTGCCTGGGAAACATCTCCCAGTAGGGGCCGACAGACAACTCATACAGATGAGTGCCCCTCTGGGATGAAGCTTCCAGAGGAAGGATCAGGCAGCAATATTTGCTGTTCTGCAGCCTCTGCTGGTGATACCCAGGCAAACAGTGTCTGGAGTGGACCTCCAGCAAATTCCAAGAGACCTGCAGCTGAGGGGCCTGTCTGTTAGAAGGAAAACTAACAAACAGAAAAGAATAGCATCAACATCAACAAAAAGGACATCCACACTAAAACCTCATCCATAGGTCTCCAAAAAGACCAAAGGTAGATATAACCACAAAGACGGGGAGAAAACAGAGCAGAAAGGCTGAAAACTCCAAAAACCAGAATGCCTCTTCTCCTCCAAAGGAACACAACTCCTCGCCAGCAAGGGAACAAAAGTAGATGGAGAATGAGTTTGACAAGTTGACAGAAGTAGACTTCAGAAGGTCGGTAATAACAAACTTCTCCAAGCTAAAGGAGCATGTTCTAACCCATTGCGAGGAAGCTAAAAACCTTGAATAAAGGTTAGATGAATGGCTAACTAGAATAACCAGTGTAGAGAAGAGCTTAAATGACCTGATGGAGCTGAAAACCATGGCATGAGAACTTCGTGAAGCATACATAAGCTTCAATAGCTGATTCAATCAAGCAGAAGAAAGGATATCTGTGATTGAAGATCAAATTAATGGAATAAAGTGAGAAGACAAGATTAGAGAAAAAAAAGTGAAAAGAATAAACAAAACCTCCAAGAAATATGGGACTATGGGTAAAGACCAAATCTATGTTTGATTGATGTACCTGAAAGTGACAGGGAGAATGGAACCAAGTTAGAAAACACTCCTTCAGGATATTTTCCAGGAGAACTTCCCCAACCTAGCAAGGCAAGCCAATATTCAAATTCAGGAAATACAGAGAACACCACAAAGATACTCCTCGAGAAGAGCAACCCCAAGACACATAATTATTAGATTCACCAAGGTTGAAATGAAGGAAAAAAAACGTTAAGGGCAACCAGAGAGAAAGGTCTGGTACACACAAAGGGAAGCCCATCAGGCTAACAGCAGATCTCTCTGCAGAAACTCTACGAGCCAGAGGAGAGTGGGGGCCAATATTCAACATTCTTAAAGAAAAGAATTTTCAATCCAGAATATCATATCCAGTCAAACTAAGCTTCATAAGTGAAGAAGAAATAAAATCTTTTACAGACAAGCAAATGCCGAGAGACTTTATCACCACCAGGCCTGCCTTAGAGGAGCTCCTGAAGGAGGCACTAAACATGGATGCGAAAAACTAGTACCAACCACTGCAAGACCATGCCAAATTGTAAAGACCATTGACACTATGAAGAAACTGCATTAATTAATGGGCAAAATAACCAGTTAGCATCATAATGACAGGATCAAATTCACATATAACAGTATTAACCTTAAATGTAAGTGGGCTAAATGCCCCAATTAAAAGATACAGACTGGCAAATTGGATAAACAGTCAAGACCCATTGGTGTGCTTATTCAGGAGACCCATCTCACTTGCAAAGACACAAATAGGCTCAAAATAAAGGGATAGAGGCATATCTACTAAGCAAATGGAAAGCAAAAAAGCAGGGTCTGCAATCCTAGTCTCTGATAAAAACAGACTTTAAACGATCAAAAAGACAAATGATCAAACAGACTTTAAAAGATCAAAAGAGACAAAGAAGGCCATTACATAATGGTAAAGGGATCAATTCAACAAGAAGAACTAACTATCCTAAATATATATGCACCCAATACAGGAGCACCCAGATTGATAAAGCTAGTTCTTAGAGACCTACAAAGAGACTTAGACTCCCACACAATAATAGTGGGAGACTTTAACACTATTAGACAGATCAACAAGGATATCCAGGACTCGAACTCAGTTCTGGATCAAGCAGACCTAATAGAGATCTACAGAACTCTCCACCCCAAATCAACAGAACATATGTTCTTCTCAGCATCACACTGCACTTATTCTAAAATTGGCCACATAATTGGAAGTAAAACACGCCTCAGCAAATGTAAAAGTATAGAAATTACAACAAATTGTCTCTCAGACCCCAGTGCAATCAAATTAGAACTCAGGATTAAGAATCTCACTCAAAACAACACAACTACATGGAAACTGAACAACCTGCTCTTGAAAGACTACTGGGTAAATGATGAAATGAAGGCAGAAATAAAGATTTTCTTTGAAACCAATGAGAACAAAGACACAACATACCAGGATCTCTGGGACACATGTAAAGCAGTGTGTAGAGGGAAATTTATAGCACTAGATGCCCACAAGAGAAAGCAGGAAAGATCTAAAATTGACACCCTAACATCACAATTAAAAGAACTAAAGAAGCAAGAGCAAACAAATTCAAAAACTAGCAGAAGACAAGAAATAACTAAGATCAGAGCAGAACTGAGGGAGATAGAGACACAAAAATCCCTTCAAAAAATCAATGAATCCAGGAGCTGGTTTTTTGAAAAGATAAACAAAATTGATATTTTAATTAGTCAATATCAATTGATATTAATAATTAGTCACTAGCAAGACTAATAAGAGAGAAGAACCAAATAGACACAATAAAAAATGATAACGGGGACATCACCACCGATCCCACAGAAATACAAACTACCATCAGAGAATACTATAAACACCTCTGTGCAAATACACTAGAAAATCTGGAAGAAATGGATAAATTTCTGGACACATACACCCTCCCAAGACTAAACCAGGAAGAAGTTGAATCACTGAATAGGTCAATAAGAGATTCTGAAATTGAGGCAATAATTAATAGCCTATCAACCAAAAAAAGGCCAGGACCAGACGGATTCACAGCCAAATTCTACTAGAGGTACAAAGAGGAACTGGTACCATTCCTTCTGAAACTATTCTGATCAATTGAAAAAGAGGGAATCCTCCCCTTACTCATTTTATGAGGCCAGCATCATCCTGATACCAAAGCCTGGCAGAGGCACAACAAGAAAATAATTTTAGGCCAATATCCCTGATGAACATCAATGCAAAAATCCTCAGTAAAATACTGGCAAACCAAATCCAGCAGCACATCAAAAACTTATCCACCACGATGAAGTTGGCTTCATCCCTGGGATTCAAGGCTGATTCAACATATGCAAATCAATAATCGTAATCCATCACATAAACAGAACCAACGACAAAAACCACACGATTATCTCAATAGATGCAGAAAAGGCCTTCAACAAAATTCAACAGCCTTTCATGCTAAAAACTCTCAATAAACTAGGTATCGAAGGAACATATCTCGACATTATAATAAGAGCTATTTATGACAAACCCACAGCCAATATCATACGGAATGGGCAAAAACTGGAAGCATTCCCTTTGAAAACTGGCACAAGACAAGGATGCCCTCTCTTACCACTCCTATTCAACATTGTATTGGAAGTTCTGGCCAGGGCAATCAGGCAAGAGAAAGCAATAAAGCGTATTCAAATAGGAAGAGAGGAAGTCAAATTGTCTGTTTACAGATGACATGATTGTATATTTAAAAAATCCCATTGTCTCATCCCAAAATCTCCTTAAGCTGAGAAGCAACTTCAGCAAAATCTCAGGATACAAAATCAATGTGCAAAAATCGCAAACATTCCTATATACCAATAACAGACAAACAGAGAGCCAAATCATGAGTGAACTCCCATTCAAAATTGCTACTAAGAGACTAAAATACCTAGGAATACAACTTACAAGGGATGTGAAGGACCTCTTCAAGGAGAACTACAAACCAATGTTTAAGGAAATAAGAGAGGACACAAACAAACCAGGCCCCCCAAAACCCACCACCACTTATTAGATGGGATTAAGTGGGGTTGGGCCAGAACAGGGGAAGGTCTGAGCAAATAAAAATCTCAGAGATGGCATGTATCATTCCATCTTCAACCTGCAAACACTGAGACATAGACCTCCACAATCTCATGTGCATTGTCACATCAAACACCGTTAAAGGGCGAGAGTGTGGCCTGTTTCACAGGACACCACAGCAGGGCATACTCTGTGCTTGTCTTAAGGATCCCATTACCCTAAAGAAGAAAGCCAGACAAACAAAGGATTAACAGGAAACAGCTGCAAATATACCATTAAAGAAAAATATGAAGGGGAAAATGCTTTGACATTAGAAAGGTTTTGTTTGTTGTTGCATTCCATGCTCATGGATAGGAAGAATCAATATCTTGAAAATGGCCTTACTGCCCAAAGTAATTTATAGATTCAATGCTATCCCCATCAAGCTACCACTGACTTTCTTCACAGAATTGGAAAAAACTACTTTAAACTTCATATGGAACAAAACAAGAGCCTGCCTAGCCAAGACAATCCTGGGCAAGAAGAACAAAGCTGGAGGCATCACGCTATCTGACTTCAAACTTTACTACAAGGCTACAGTAACCAAAACAACATGGTACTGGTGCCAAAATAGCTATATAGACCAATAGAACAGAACAGAGGCCTCAGAAATAACACCACATGTCTACGACCATCTGATCTTTGACAAACCTGGCACACACAAGCAATGAGGAAAAGATTCCCTGTTTAATAAATGGTATTGGGAAAACTGGCTAGCCATATGCAGAAAACTGAAACTGGACCCCTTCCTTACGCCTTATGCAAAAATAAACTCAAGATGGATCGAAGACTTAAACATAAGACCTAGGAGCATAAAAACCCTGGAAGAAAACCTGGGCAATACCATTCAGGGACGTAGGCATAGGCAAGGACTTCATGTCTAAAACACCAAAAGCAATGGCAACAAAAGCCAAAATTGAAAAATGGGATGTAATTAAACTAAAGAGCTTCTGCACAGCAAAAGAAACTATCATCAGAGTGAACAGGCAGCCTACATAATGGAAGAAAATTTTTGCAATCTATCCATCTGACAAAGGGCTAATATCCAGAATCTACAAAGAACTTAAACAAATTTACAAGAAAAAAGCAACCCCATCAAAAAATGGGCAAAGGATATGAACAGACACTTCTCCAAAGAAGACACTTATGCAGCCAACAGACATATAAAAAAATGCTCATCATCACTGGCCATCAGAGAAATGCAAATCAAAACCACCATGAGATACCATCTCACACCAGTTAGAATGGTGATTATTAAAAAGTCAGGCAACAACAGGTGCTGGAGAGGTTGTGGAAAAATAGGAACGCTTTTACACTGTTGGTGGGAGTGTAAATTGAGTCATTGTGGAAGACAGTGTGGCGATACCTCATGGATCTAGAACTAGAAATACCATTTGACCTAGCACTTCCAATACTGGGCATATACCCAAAGGATTATAAATCATGCTGCTATAAAGACACATGCACACTATGCTCACCGCGACACTATTCACAATAGCAAAGACTTGGAACCAACCTAAATGTCCATCAATAATAGACTGGATTAAGAAAATGTGGCACATATACACCACGGAATACTATGCAGCCATAAAAAAGGGTGAGTTCATGTCCTTTGCAGGGACATGGATGCAGCTGGAAACCATCATTCTCAGCAAACTATTACAAGATCAGAAAACCAAACACTGCATGTTCTCACTCATAAGTGGGAGTTGAACAATGAGAACATATGGACACAGGGAGGGGGACACCACATACTGGGGCCTGTAAGGTGTGGTGGACTAGGGGAGGTTTAACATGAGGAGAAATACCTAATGTAGGTGATGGGTTGATGGGTGTAGCAAACCACCATGGCACGTATATACCTATGTAACAAAACTGCATGTTCTGCACATGTAACCCAGAACTTAAAGTATTAAAAAAAAAAAAAAGTGTTCCCCGGTCACTAATGCCTATAACCATGTGTAAAACTATGTGCCCACAGGCAACAATGTCAGCTTTTGCTTACTGCCGTATAGTATGTTTGAGTTCTCTTTATTTTGCCCTAGGAGATTTCCTTTATGTCTCTTGAACTTGGCCATGTATTTCAGCCAACATTTCTTTAGGTTTATAAAGGGAAGGACCCCATTTCTGTTACCTTAGTCTGGCATGTTATGAGGAGTTCATTTTTTAATGATATAGAAACCTTGTATATCTGTTAATCTGTTGCTGTGTAAAAAAAAAAAAAATAGTAGCTTAAACAATCATTATTCACAAATAAGGGGATGGTTCTGATTCTCAGGGTCTGACCCAATTGATCTTGGCTGGAATCAGTCATGTGTTTGTGCTCAGCTGATAGGTCATCTGGGTGCTGCCTGATCTGGGATGGCCTCACTCACATGTATGGCTATTAGCTATTTATTGACTGGGCTTAAAGTCTCTGGTAATGAGGTTATATGTTTCTCATCAACCAGAAGCCTAGCCCGGACTCATCCATGTGGCATTGGCAAGATTCTGAGAGTAAGATTGGAAGTGCACAGCCCCTTGATGCCAAGACTCAGAACTGTCACAGTGTCAATTTTGTGCCATTATAGTGGCCTAAGCAGATCACAAAGCCAGCCCAGACTCAAGGAATGGGGAAGAGTTGCACAGTAACATTATAAAGAGCTCTGTACCAAGAAGGGAACAATGTGGACATTTTGGCCACACTGTATCTCACATTGGAAAACTGAATTTTTAGACATATAATCATTCAAAACTATTTAACAGTCTTTATTCTAGCCAATCAACCATGAGTGCTGAGTTTTCCATTCATTTTGAAAGCCAATAGCTTTAAAATATATATATATTAATTTAGAAGGATGCAGAAGTAAGCCAACAAAATTAATTCAAAAAAATTAGTACCAGGACTATTGGGCAAATGTAAAGGATTAACAATTACTTTTAAAAAAAATCTAACATTTTGTATTGCATTAAGTTTTCCAGGTACTTTCATATTTCATTGTTTCTGAACTGTACAATATATTTAGTTCTTTCTGCTTTATGGATAAACCTCTGAGTCTCAGAGGCTTGCCCTAAATCATTCAGTAAGTGACAAAACCATCACTTGAATCCTGGTCTTCTGACTATAACCCCATGCATGTCTACTTTACCCTGCAGCCTGCAGGTCAGAAAGGGTTGGTCTAAATGAAATTGTGTCTATTTTTATGCAATGAATACATTCTTGACATTTTTCTTGAAAATCATAATTATAGCTTAAATGCTATGACAAAAGCTTTCAAAAAGTAAATAATCATAAATGGCCAGTGACTCTTAGCTGTCATTGAATGCTGTGGATAAAAAAAAAAATCCCTGAAAAAAAATGAACTCTGAGGTTTGTATATGAATTCAGAGGTAGCTTGGGAGTTTGAGGTTTTCTAACTATAGATCCCCCAAACCCTCTTTCTGGTGATAATGACAGCTTCTTGGGAAAAGTCAAGATGCCTCTGTTTTGGGTGTGGTTCCCGAATTTGCTTCTGCAAGCAGTGTGACTCATTTGTTGAGCTCACTTAATGCAAAGTGGTTGTGGGAAGTGAGCTACTTACCAGGAGAAAAATGTAGTATTTTGGGGGGTTTCTAATGGCTTTCCTGAGACGAGGTGTCTGCTGAGCTGGAACAGCATTAGCACTTTGAAGGGTGTGTTCTGTGTCAGACAGAAAACCTAGAGTTAGTATCATCTGATGACTTCTACCACGA
This sequence comes from Piliocolobus tephrosceles, assembly GCF_002776525.5. Lineage (NCBI taxonomy): Eukaryota > Metazoa > Chordata > Mammalia > Primates > Cercopithecidae > Piliocolobus > Piliocolobus tephrosceles. The sequence continues at coordinate 29,367,001 of NC_045446.1, read as the reverse complement.
AGGAAGAAAACTGACATTTATTGATCATGACTCGTGGAGATCTTACGCCAGGTGCTTTGCATACATTATTATTTTTTAATCCTCATAAAAACCCCATTTTATAAATAAGGGGACTAAGGTTTAGAAAATTCAACAGGCTTGATCTTAGTCACACAGCCAGTAGGTAATGGAGACAGGATTTTAACGCCCTTACTCTTTCTGAATCAACCAGACTGGGGAGGATGTGCGATAAAGATCATAAATTTAAGTCAATATTGGGAAATTATGTGAAAGGCTTAAATTAGCAACTGTAGCACCTTAAGAAAAATTAGAGAGAAATTGTGTGTGGTAACGGGAATTTTTTTTTCAGTGAAATTTTGTATCAGTTTGCCTGGGCTTCCTGTGTGAGATATTCTGTGTTCCTGGCAAGGCTGGCCCCAGCAGGCCTGTCCTTGTGCTCAGCGATTCTCCCTCCTCTCCAGACGATTCCCTCCATCCTTGTACGAGGCTGAATTCTAACACCTAGGGTGAACTCCAGCGGACGTCAAGCTGATGTGTCATCTTATGAGTGAGGGCTTCTGAGCTAGTGCCCATGAGCTCTGACTCATCAGGCTTCTAATTATAACTTGTCCTGTCTTCTCAGATAATGGGTTTGTATCAATAGTTTCCAGGGACAGATTAGACCAGTCCTATATTTTGTGGGACTTGGGTGTTTAGGCAGCCTGTGGTGTTCTGGGCGGAAATAGAGAAGAGACTGACAAGCTCTCAAGAATTTGAGTGGTGCCCCTGAAAGTTGTTATAGCATCTCGAATACACCTCTAAGGAAATGGTCTTTGGTAGAGCTTGGCAATCCTGCTTCAGGTTCCAACACTAGAACGTACAATCCCTAAAAGGGCTTTGGCATCCCGAGGATGTTAATGTCCCATAATGCCCAGTGGCTGTGGTGGTAATGATGGGTAATAGACTTTAGACCCCACAGAACCAGTTACCCAGGGTACCCCACAGTGAACAGCAGTGGGCAAAATAGTGGGCAGAGCAGAGAAGGAAAGTAACATAGGATCCTACGTGTTTCCCACCCGCGGAAATGAACAGGACCCTTGCAAGTCCATTTGGGGCACTGAAATGAAAACTGCATTGACCCGGAACTTTGGGACTGCAAGAGGCCTGAGAGGCTCTAAATTTAACCACTACATTTCACAGACCAACTAGAGCTCAGAGAGGCCGTGATTTTCCAGTATTGCACAGCTAGTTAGAACCTATAGCTTTTCAACCCTCCATCTAGCATCTTTGATGCCCAACAAATAGTAAGTATTCCTCCAAAATTAAAAAATTTCCTTGTGTTTATGATTCAGTTGATTAAAATTGAGGTGGTTTTTTTTGCCATTTTAAAAGACATTGACAATCATTCAGTGGTATATTTCCAACTGTAAGATCTTTTGAATTTGACACCACATCTAAAATTCTTTTTCTTTCTTTTTACAATTTTCTTTTAAAAGTTTACTTGAGTCGATGGATTCAACATGTAAAGTTAGTTCTGTCTTTACAGTTTTCACACAGAAATTTGTATTGATGGTGCAAAGCTTAGGATTCTTCAAATGAGTTTGTTATGGAGGCTTGTTTTTCTGTCCTGCCTATTGCTACTACATTATCTCTGCATCTCAGACACCCGTCAACACTGACTGAATCACAGAGCCAGCTCATGATAGGAATGTGATGATGAGTGGACCAGAAAAAGGGCAAGAGGAGCCTGGGGCTAAATCTTAGCCTGAGTCAAACTCGGGAAGAGACCAGGACTACATATCAAGTGTGGAGACCCAGAGTGAGAGTAGAACCAGTCTTTGGAGTACAGCAGAGACAAGGTTTGAGGGAGAACAGAAAGCAAAGAAGGAGGGTCTAGGGAACTGCAAAGAGATTTCCTTGCTAGTGCTCACACTCATCAACTGGTAGGAGTTCCCAGACCAATGGATTAGTGATTAAGTTTGGTAGAATTGTTGTGTAAATGACCAGTGGTGTCTGCTCTGGATGAGAAAAGGAGAGTGCTGTATATTTGCAGTCTGCGGCAGTATGGCCAAATGCTTACAAGTGCAAACTCTGCAGATGGTCTCATCTCAACCCCTTATAGCTGGTGACATTGGGCAAGTCACTTGACTCTTCATTGTCTCATTTTCCCAGTTTGAAAAATGGGTAAAAACTCAAAGGTTTTGTGAACATTAAATGGAATTATGTAGGAACATTGCCTAGAACAATGCCTGGGACACAGTCATCACTCAACACATGTTAACTATTATGACAGTGCTATCCCTGGTCTTGAACACTTGCTATGAAAAGCTTTGGAGTATCTGCAATATGTAAGAATGAGGATCAGATTTAAAAGGGAATAGCAAACTTGGGGTTAGTTGGACAACTTCCATTTTTCTGATAATGTCTATAAAGGTGTTTTGAACCAAGCGTACTTAAAACTTTAAAATGTGTTTTGTGCCTGAATGCTGGAGGGGATGCTTGGAAAACAATGTGGATTACCTAAAAGTAGCCTCCACCTTAATCCATGTTGGCCGCTAAGTGTGGGGTTTTGTTGAAACCACTCATACCACTTAATTAGCTTGCTCAATCATTATTTTTAGTCTGAAAATTTTTGAAAATCCTCCCCCTGCACTAAAATTAGGGAATGGAGGAGTGGGAATAAGAGAAGTTCTAGCCAAGCAGGCCTGACCTTGTATTGTGGAACAGACTTTGCCTTGCACCAATGGGGCTTGAAGATGGCATGACCTCTTCCCTGAACTCCATCTCATTGCCCTAATGAGGACCCAGCAGTCCCCGGGTCCACCACTTGACATCCAAGTCTCGTGATTAGAGGATCTTTATTTGCTCACATCTCACATACTTCAGGTTCAGGAAGTGGAGGAGGTGCCAGATCTTGTTCCTCATCCCTCCTGCTCCTTTAGAAGGTATACTTCCTTGCTACCTGTACCCTCTTTCCTTTCTGCCCTCAATCCTCAACCTGCTGGTCACACCTCATTCTCTGAGGACTTAAACCTCTGTCTTCCTCTCAAGGCCAAATTTCATTGTCAAAGAGAATGAAAGGAGAATTATTTCTTCTCTACCTTCTGAATAATTGGACATTGCAAGAGAAAACCAAAGAATGAAGTTCACTGGTTTCATGTAACATTCATGATCATCAGTCCCAAAAGACATCTAACAATCATATCATTTTTCTCTAGAAATCTAGCCTTTCCAGTTTCAAGGTGACTGTTTATACCCAAAACACATCCTGCTTTCTTCCACTTACCTCTGGGGGTACCTTTCCCCATACCTCACTAAGAAAATAAAAATGGGCAGACACCTATCACCTGATTTCCCTAATACAAAAACAACAAACCTCTCTATGTGGCACTTATCTGCTACTTGCCTCCTGTTGCAAAGCACAAAGTGCCCCTCATCCCACCAAAGGCCAATCTCTCCTATCTCCTCCTGTCCTCTCAAAGACTTTGATGTCTTACTGCCTTCTTTCTCTCTGATAGCTATAAATGTTTCCTTTCTACTACAATATTCTCATCAGAATGTAAATATTATGTAATGGTATTTCTCTAAAAAGCAAAACAAAAAGTCTCATCCCTCATTAACTGAACAGTCCTCCACCTGTTCTACTCTTCTTAGCCAAAATTCATAAAAAGCTCCCACATATTCCATTTCCATGTTTCCTCCCATTTAATCCTCAACTCATTTCAGACTGACTTCCGTCTCCACCTCTTAAATGAAATTGCTTTTCTCAGAGTTACCCAGGACCTTGAAATTCAAGAGATCCTCTTCTTACTCAACCTTCCTCAAAATGCTTTCTTCTGTTAACTTTTCTCTCACTTCACTGCCTAGGCCTGCTCAGTCTCCTAGGCTGTTTCTTCTCCTTCCCTCAATATCCTAACAGTAGAGTACCCAAGGTTCAGTGCAGGACAATTTGTCTCCTCTGTCTATACACTCATCTCAAAGATTTAAATGCCATCTGACCACTCTCAAATTCATGTATTCTCAACCTTGATGGCTGTATTGACATCCTCATTCTAATAATAACAATAGTAAATAACAACAAAAGTAAGTGATATGCTACATACCAGGCCTATTTGGAGCACTTTACATGATTGGATAATTGATACTTATCACATACCTTTGAAGTAGATACATTGTCATCCCCATTTTATGATGGGAAAACGGAGGCATAGATACATTTTTGTGTATCTTGCAACCTACAATGGATAAGCAGTAGATTGAGAACTAAAATCTATCTACTAGACAGAAATTGTTTTATATATCCTTCCAATATAGTCTCATGAGATGTTACTTAAGACGGAAATCTGAAAGCCATCTTTAGGTTCTTTGTTTCCCTTACTTTCACAAGTAATCTATTAAGAATTCCTGGTACTTTCAGCCTCACAGTGTATCTTGAGTTCAATTGCTTCTTTCCATTTCTCCTGCCATCACTGAGTCCAGAGTTTTTTGACTTTGGCACTGTAGGCACTTTGGACTGGATAGTTATTTGGTGTGCGTATTTTAGGATGTTTAGCAACATCCCTGGCCTCTACCTAGCTGATGCTGGTAGCATCTGTGATCATCAAAACATCTCCAGACATTGCCAAGTGTCCCCTAGGAACTGAGAATAACTAATCTAGTCTGAGACATCAACTTTTGCCTGAACTACACTAGTCTCTTACCTGTCCTCTTGCTTCCACTTTTATTTCTTTTTTTTTCAATTGTCCACAAAGCAAGCAGAAAATTGGAATAAGATTATGTTATTCTCTATCTAAAATGCCTTAATACTTTCCTATCAGATTTATTTAAAATGCAGGGAAAAATATGAGATTTTTACAAAGGTTTTGTGATGTGGCCTCTGCCAAACTCAGTCTCATCTCATATTATCTTCCCTTTTGCTTAACCCATATGGGAGTTCTTTCCGCTCTGGAATCGGTTAAACTTTCAACCAATTTGTTCTTCCCTGTGACAGAAAATCTGTCTCTTCTCCTTCTCCTCAGCGTGCATGTGTGCATGTATGCATGCACACACACACACACACACTCATTCTACATACTACTCCTACCCCATCCTGCATGTCACAAAACTGGCTCCTTATCATTCTTCAGATCTCAGCTTTAATATCACCTTCATGGAGAGACTTTCTTGGATCACCCAATGCAAATAAGTTCCCCCCATTATTCTCCATCATGCCGCATACCGTTTCCTTTGTTATACTCTTCATTGTATTTATATATACATTTGTGCCCATTTGCACGTTTTCCATCTACCATATTAGACTGTAAGTCCCACAGGGCTTGTTCACTGTGGGGTCTCTGAAGTTTTGCACAGTGCCTGGTGCATAAAGACAATAAATCACTCATTGAAGAGGCTACTAATTGCATGTCACTTAGAGTGGTTGAATAATTTCAAAGATTTCCCAAAACAACACCAGATGATGGAATGCAATCTTGGGAAGAATAATATGAGTAAAGGAGAGGGATTTAGCCATAATCAGGAGTTTAATCAGAGCTGACATAGTTTGTCTTGGAAAAAGGGAAATCCTCGTTGCGCTGCCACTATGCATTCTTGAGCTATGAACTGGCCAGACTTGTTATTTCTGGTCACAGTTATATACTACTGAATAAGTCATTGGTTAGCATGGTTTTCCCCCTTTCAGTTGGTGGTTGCAATATGGCGGAACTAACCCCATTATCAGTTCTTCTGGGCTTCACATTCAGGATGTGAGGAAACAGGAATTGAGTATAACTCCCTTGGGGCCATTTCAACAGCTGTGGTTTTTGAGGAAGTTCCTCTCTCCTAGAGCCAGCTTCAGGGGAAAAGGAGATGCACAGCAAGAATCATGCTCTGTGATTCTAGAATCACCCTGATGTGTTTGTGTCTGTATGTGTGTGTGCATGAACACATGTGCACTAGAAGTGGTTTAGTCATTTCTAAAGCTTGAAGAGTCTTTAGGCAATATTTAGCCCAACCTTCTCATTTTATAGAAGGAAATTGAGGCCGTGAGAAATCTGACTTTCCCAGTGTCACACAACTAGTTGATAGAAAAGCTGGATTTATTGGCAAATAACACTGATGTCTGAAGTAAAAAAAGACAAGAAGAAAAGAAAGAAAAGAAAAGCTGGATTCAGACAAAAGCCAGGTCCCTTTTTATCACACTTCCATGTCTGGAAGGTCCATTTCAAAATACCATTTGATTGTTTTTTTCTGGTTAAAGAGTAATATGTAGAGGAGATTCACAACTGTCTTTCTGGGTATTCTGGGTTCTGTCAAACCTTGGAAGAATGACTTCCAGCTGCCTTTCTAAGAGGCAGCACTTGGCAGAAGCCATTGTCAGCAAAAGTCATATCTTCTAGGTGAAATCCCAGCCTTGTCCTCTGACCTCAGTTCACCCTTTAGTTATTTTGGTTTCAGCCATGACTTATCAACCATCAGCCAACCTGCTGGGGTTCCCCCTCCAGCCTGTCCATTTGTGGTTCCCTGTTAGTCATCTGGCCAACCCCTAGCTTGACTGTAGACCCCTTTACTAGCATAGTTCTTGCTTGTCCTGAACACACATTGGCCGTTCCCAGTACCTATAGACCCAACCAACTCAGTAGCTCATTGCCTAAAGGCTTACCCATCAGCACAGCACACCCCTCTGACCACCAAGAGAATGCAAGAACCCAGACAACTTCCGTCCTCTTTTTTGGCCTCTTACCCTAGAAATATGAGAAGCAGCCATCACACAGAGTCCAAGGGCATTTCCCATTGCTACAATCTGTTTTCATTTTTCAGAGTATTAAAATTTGTGCGCCACCTCAAATATTTCTCAGAAGAAATAGACAAATATTCCTATTTATCAGGGAATAAATAGATGAGACCACAAACAATGTCTTTAATGTGACAGAATTTGCCAAAGACCAAATCATGTGAGAAGGACGGACTGTACAGCTCAAAACTGGATTCTTTGAACAAGAGTTTTTCTTATGCTCAACATTGGATCTTTTTAAAAGAGGACAAGATTTGAATACCGTTGTCTAAGGAATGAACTACAGATTTGACTTTTTTGGACAAAACTGAAATATGTGATGGATGCTCCCTCCCTTTTCTATTTTTGGCTGTCCGCCATCCTACTCCTTCTATCTGGGGAGATTTTCTTACCCTATTGTGTTTTGTATTGGTAAAACCCAGTGCCCTATTTGCTATAGAAGTTGGAAAGAGGAAACTTGTCTCTTCTCCTGAATTCTGGCAGTGTTGGTTTGTGACCTACACTTAGCTAATCAGATACTTGGATATGTAGGACTTGGAATCTTTTCAATGCGACACAAGGCTGCAGGTATACATGGAAATAGGATCATCTCAGCAATAGTGGCACAGCAGTAATGGTGGTGACAGCAGCAGGAGATAATGGCTACAGTGACGTGTTCTTCTTAATACACGATCTTGATCGTGTTTGCTGTTCCCTAAGTCCCCAGAGCGGCTCAGTTCTTGCATTTTTCCGAGCCTCATTCTCCTGCCTTCCTGTCTATCCTGTGAACTTCCCTAAATTCTTCCAATAAATTTTTTTCCTGCTTCAGTTAATCTAGAGTTGATTTCGGTTGCTTGTGCTTAAAGAATCTAGATCATACCATGTGGGTGAGATGAATCACTCCTTCTCAGGACTCTTCTAAATGGAACACTAGAAAGGCTCAATGGTGTACTTAAGTAACTGGTTTTAGGGGAAAAAAAAAGGTTGGAGAGGTACTTGTATGACCAATGCTCTTCAAGGAACTAGGAGGAATTGGTGATTGTTTATTGTCAGGTCTACAGGACTATACAAATCACATTAGTTGAGTGATGAATAAAATCTTTCTTCAGAGAAAGTTTGGCTTGTCTTTGAGTTTCCTGCCCATGTAGTGAATGTAAGTGGGAAATAATGGTACATAATACCTTTTGGTTTTTTGGTGCTATTTGACTAAGTGCCCTGGAATCTTACTGAACAGAAAAAAATACTCCTTCTTTATCTGATAAATGTCTTGAGATGCACAAGAAAATTGGATCCTGGAAGTCCTGATTCCTTAAGGGCTGCATCCTTCAAAGGTTCTAGGGGAAAAAAGCATCAGAAAAGGGATTGATTTGTCTCTGGTTCCTTGGATCAGAAGGACTGTCTAACACTGGGCTTATGTAGTATTTACAGGTCAACCCTGAAACAGGCTTCTGTACTGCTGGGAAACTACCCAGAGTCAGAAGCTAGTTCCCAAATATGATGGAACATGTTGATAAAGAACCTTAATTGATCTGCAGTGTACTATCTGGAAGCCATGTGGAGTCCACATGAAATGCAAGTCCTTCATTGAGACCTGGTGACTCAATAAGCAAACTGCCGCCAGGGGTCCCATCCCAGCAACAGCCCCACCAGCATCATTTCAGTTGAAATGTCTCTATTTTGCTCACGGGGTACTATCCCATATACCCTAGTTTGTTGTTCATTTTGTTTTATTTCAGTGGTCTTACAATTCTCTTAGACGAGAATCCTTTGCTAAATGCTATAGACAACATTTTTTTCTAAAATCTAAACCAAGACATAGAGAAGTTCTGGAAAACAAGAAGGAATTTCTTCTTCTGGAAAATGAAGGTGTGGTGGATCAAAAAAATTCTCAATAAATTCCTTCAGGAAGGCCAGGGCAGAACCATCAACACCTTTTTGGAGTTTTAAAGGCAAAGGTTGCCAAACGTGCTTCCCAGGTCACAGAGCCATGCACATCTTGGTAGAAATAAAACCTGAGAGTGTGCTGGGGTCAGTGCTGGAAATCGACAGGGAACTGGTTCAGTCTTGTTCAGAGAGGCAGGATGTGGGGGAGTATCCCAAGTTAATTCTGAGTCACCAAGAATGATTTTGCAGATTGGGGAAAGATTTAAAGAATTAATCCAGAGAAAAGAGAGTGTCTGGAGGTAGGAAGACCCAGTGAGAACAACCAAAGATGATAATCTGATTGATTTGCTGAATATCACCTATCTCATGTATAACGTCATCCTCAAATGAGCGACTCTTACCCCACCATGTCCTAAAGGTACTTCTTGGCATGGACCTGATAGAAGAATAAATATGTTTACATTTAACATAAAATTTTGAAAACCTTCACATGCTGCCTATTCAAGGATATGAATTACCCAGCTCCTTTTCAGCTACCCACATTTAAATCTCTTGCTGCTTCTCACTAAGCCTGGGAGAACCATGCCAGCTATCTGATTCCTAGAAAAGTCCTGACTCCTCCTTAGGTTATATTTTCCCTGCCCAGGTGAAGGTAAGATGGAATTGACTGCACTATTGTCTGTTTTTGTCAATGCCATTTCTCTAGGAGTCTTGGAGTCTTATTTTAGTAGCAGAAGTTTGTTTTCCTTTGTTGACCAAAATTTTCAGATGCAGAAAAAATCCCAAATTCTAAAGATTCTAGTTCCTTAAACTCTGCTTTATTCAGAATTTTTGAAGGATAAGCATCAGAAGAGGGTTATGGGTACCAAAAAAGAGAAATAGTGAATAAGATTTACTATTTGATAGTACAACAAGGTGACTACAGTTAATAATAACTGTACATTTTAAAATAACTTAAAAAGTGTAATTGGGTTGTTTGCAACTCAATGGATAAATGCTTGAGGGAATGGAAACCCCATTCTTCATGATATGCTTATTTCACGTTGCATTCCTGTATCAATACATCTCATGTACCCCATAAGTATATACATCTATGTACTCTCAAAAATTAAAAGTAATAAAAAAATTAAAACAGAAGAGGGCTAGAGAGTGAAAGAGGGCTCCTCATTGAAAGATGAGGAGGGAATCCCACATCAAGAGTCTGTTTATGTACATCGTGGCCCAGACCTACCGAAATCTGCATAGAGACAAGGTAAAATAAGACTGTGTTTTGGAAACTGTGGTAAGAAGGAGGCAATGAGTCAGTGCTTACTATCGCCAGAAAAAGATATTGCTCACTGGGGAGTCTTTGGGGCAAAGTCTGTACATGTATCTGGGGGTGGAGTTGGAAAGAGAGATTGGCATATGGGTATTTGGAGGAAAGCAGTGGGAAAGAGAGAATGTGAATGAATGAAAAGTGGGAAAACACATTGGGGAAATAGTACTGAAAGTGGGTCTCTGAGGTAGAAGGAGCCATCAAAGCAGAAGCAGAACTCAGTGCCGTGTTGATAGTGAAGGGAGATTTGAAGATTGTGTAGGGAACACACAGACATTCATTTCATTTTTTTCATGCTTCTAATTTTAGTTTCTTTTCAGCTCAACACGTGAAATAATTGTGGTTTAGAGCAATGTAGTTTCAGTAACCTTAGGGCTGTACTTATGTCCGAGTTTAGGGCTTAACCAAACATAGCATACCTGGAAATGGTCCTTTATTTATCAGTAGCTGAAATAGAAGCTGAGTCACAGTAGTGATACAAACACATCTGTGTCTGTCTCATGCCTTCAAACTCCACAGGATGTTGGCGATCTTTGCTTTTACTTGCTCAAGACTTGAAATATCCTTGGTTGATATCCACTCACCTTGCTCAGTGCAAATGCCCCTCAAACTGATCCTTCACTAGTTATTCTCCCAGATATAAGAGACTTTGTTTCTATGATTGATGTTCAGAGTTGAGCTATAGGGCATTTCATCAACTAAAGCATCCGCAATTCCGCTCATTATTCCAAACACTGGGAATTAAACGGATCTCATCTTTGGAATTTCAACTGTGCTTACATTGGATGTTATGTGTGGGAGGAAGAATCATCTTGTTGGGAAAAGAAAAACAAGTACCCTCTTCTCAGTTTATAGTAATCAACTACAACTGCTATCCTTTCTACCAGCTTCCTCTACCCCTAGCACAGAAGAAGAAATAGGCTAGGATTGGGAGTGCCACTATCTCAGTGGCTCAGAAGCCACTAAAAATCAGTGGGATGGATATACATCTGCAAATCACGATAGGACATTCCCTTATTTCCATGCATTATTTCTATCATATTCAATACCATGAGAATCCTCTAATATAAGCTGTGCCTACATTAGGGAAAATCAAGGTGATCCCTTGGACACAAGAGAAAATACTAGAGCTTCTATTATATTTATTTTTTATGTTATCCTTTTACATTTTCTATTTTTGTGTATATGTTTATATGTTTGTGTATTAGTATATTGGTAAATGTATATTATCTATCTACTCATCCCCTCTCTCTCTGTCTGTCCCCCACCTCTCTATCACATCTGCCATATGTCATCTATCTAGCCATCCTTCTATCAGGAGGTACACTGAGAAGTCTTTTTAGAAATATACATCCATAAGAGATTCTATTCCAGCAGGTTTAGGTGAGACCTAGGAAACTGTAGCTATCAGGCTCATTTATTTCTGTTAAAGAACCTTTTATTTGAGGTAACCTTACACACAATCTTACCATGTAAAACAGATCAAGATGGGCTGCTCTTTTGCAGGAGGGCTAGAGGCAAGGTTGGGATGGTTCAGTCCTCCAGGGCTCCCCTTTCATTTGCTCTCTCCTCTCCTCTCTGTGGTCAGTGTAAACTCCTGTTTGGAAACCACCGTGGAAACTACTGAAAGATGCATCCTTGGAGACTGGTTGGTTCAGTGATTGAAACTGGACTAACAACACAATTAGATCTTACAGAATTTCCCACTAGCTGTATTCATTCTCGCTGTTCTTCATGGCACGTGCTAAACACCTGTTCACCGTCGCAGCCCAGGATAAGAGAAAGGATTGTAGCTGCTCGGGTCTGACACTTGGAATAGATTCCTATTTCTAAAAGAACCTGTTCTCCCCATGCCATTTCCTGTCTTCCCTTATTGCTTCATTTTTCTCACACAATTTACTTCCCCACAGTGAACAGTCAATACTCATGATCATGTGCATTGCAGAGTATAACCAGACTCCTGCAGCAAGCATTTTTCTGATCTTATTTCTGATTTCAGTTATCTCCCTCTGCAGAAGGAGAGTCTGCTTAACCTAAATGCAATCCCATATCCTAGGAGCACTTCGCCCCCTGGCCAGTGCAATTAGGCTCATGTTTGGCTATGATTTTATTTTTGATTTTGCTGGTTTAGAGATGGCCTATTTCCCAAGAGCACGTTACACTATCATTTATAGAGTCATGTTGTCTTCGTGAATAACCTTAAGGGGCAAAATTACCTTGTAGAATTAGGGGGAAATGTTCCGTATGGCAGATGGAGATATATCACTTCTCTTCAAGAAAGGACTCACTGTGCAGCTACTAAGAGGGTAATCAGCAGACAGTGTCCCTATTAGCAATTTTTGAGCCCATGTCATACTCTGCTCAGAATGGTCCCATGACTGAGCAGGACCACGAAGGGAGGGCTTGACTATTTCCGTCCGGTGGGAACTCGGCTCCAACAGGCAATTAGGCAGGTTAGTCTAATAAAGATTGTATCATGATCGGGTGGCTCTCCCATGCCCAATCCTACTTCCTCCCATTTCCTTTCATAATTGTTATTTCCTCAAAAGCCTTATGCACTTGGAATTCTGCCTTAGCGTCTGCTTCCCTGAGAATAAGAGGTTGGGGATGAGGGAGAGGAAGTAACAACCAAATATAGATTGAAGTATGCTCCTAGACTCCTGAAGTATACTATTCCCAACCTGTGGCTATGAATAGCCTCTGGGGAGCCTCAGAGTTATTGCAAGAGATCTGCAAATATACACACATGCCCAACATTGCCTGTAACCTGAATACATAATATATCTAAGTATATTGAATAACATGCGTTCTATTTTTCAAATATGTAAATAACAATTCACTAAAATAGTTTTTCTAATACTACATTTTTAGATCAGTGGGTACTAATAGTACCACACTCACGTGTGCCCGCACACACACACACACACCACACATACATCCAGGAAAAGTTTTTGTTTTGAAGAGGTATGTTAAAAGGGCTGTGAACCACTGTTTCAGATGTGACCCTCTTGTCTTCATACATTAACGGAGACTTTCCCCAAAGACAAAAAAACGAACAAAATCTTTGAGAAAGGCTACCTGATTCCCAAATTAAACAGCTCTAATTTGATAAATCTTGATAACTAAGAGGTGCAGAATGACCAATTCTAGAGGATAATGAGACGTTGTGTGGCCTCTTAGTTCAATCTCAGACCTCTTAGAACATGTGCTTTTTTTACTAGCAGGCTGGGATCCTGACCCTCCTGTTCAGAGAGAGGAGGATAGGTAAAAAGCGTTTGGCTTGAGTTAAACATCTCCGCTTGTTTTGGGACAAATTGCTTGGTCTTTGCATAGAATAGTTATTTTTAGGGAGCAGATACCATGTAATTTTGGACTGTCAGTTAAGTAGAATCTTACAGCTGAAAAGGACCAGCTACCTACAGAGGAAGACAGAGACTCATTCTGGGGAGTATAATAACTTGTCCAAAGCCACACAGCTAATAAGCAGAGCATGTTTCTCTTAACAGCAGACAAGAACTGTTAAATCAAACTAAATTTAGGCTTAAGAAGCCTCCTCCAAGTCTTATGTAATAAACTACAACCTAATTTAGTATGTAAACAAATTGAAAACCTAACTTAGGAATTTGCCTTTGTAACATATAGCTGAGTCTCAGCCAATTACAGCAGCTGAATTTCAGCCAATCACAGCTGCCAAACTGTTCTCAGCCAATTACAGCAGCTGAGCTTTAGCCAATCATGGCTGCCAACTGATCAAACTAGGTTCAAGACAGACAGACACAAGCTGTAACCAATCAGTCTGCCTCTGTAGGCCACTTCATTTTTTTGTGTGTCACTGCTTTTTCTCTGGAGATAAGTATAACCTGCACATATGGTGAGGCAGAGCATTTTTGGTCGGACATACTGCCCAATTTTAGAATGGCAAATAAAAGCCAATTCAAATCTGCACAACAAATCTAGTTATGCAGATCTTGATTGATTTTTAATGAAGTAATTTTTAGTAGTTTTGTCTTTTATCAGAATCAAACTGTGGATTGCAATTTGAAGTGATCAAAAATTACTAGCTTTATCTGTCAATATGCTAGATTATGTTGCTATAAAAAATAACCAAAAAATGTTGGTGGGTTAACATAAAGGAATTTTATTACTGTTTCATCCAAAGTCCATTGTAGCCTGGGATGATTCTCTAAGACTTTGGTCCTCCACATGGTGCCTCAGTGATGCAGGCTGCTTTAGTCTAACAACACTTCCATTTCAACAACAAAAAAAAACTTTACAATTGTCATAGCAGAGAGGGAGCATACTGGAGGGTCACTCACTGGCAATTAAATGCCTTGGTCTACATGTGACACACAGACCACAGGCACATGACCCTTTCCAAAAAGAGAGGAGAATGGGATGAGAGGAAGCACTAAATATCTCCACCGTACCAACCTCCCAGGGAGCTAGAAAATTCCATTAGTTATTGTCAAGGTAAATTGCAAAAGTTCTCTGACAGTATTAATTTATTAAGTCATTATCACCCAATAGCATATAAATCATACATTATTTGATCAGTTTTGATTTAGTAACTAATATTTTGAAGGACTAAACAGCTGTGGGGAAAAATTAATTTTAAGATTACTTCTCTAATTAAAAAAAAAAAAAAAAAAGCGGCCCAAGGGTTTAGTGAAGTGGGACAGAATTATATGGGAGGCACTTCCAAGGTGGGGGAACAGCACCGGAGACGAATGGTGGTTGAGGGTGTGAATGCCAGAGAGAGCACTTTCCAAGGGAAGAAGGTGCTGAAAGAGGATGGAGGCTGCCATGACCATTGTCTTTGAATTTGCTCCACGTTGTCCACATGAGCAGAGCACCTTTCAAATGTCTGTGGATATCACTTGATTGACACCAAGTCTTATCAAACCTTTGATTTTTCTGTCTATGATCTGCCTTCCCTCCCCTTCACCTTAGCAACGGTTTGAAAATAACTTGCTAGGCTAGACGATTGGGTTTCCTGTCACATTTTAGTGTCTGCCGTGCTGTGAAGACTGCGATGGCAGAGCTACACATTGTGGAAGGAAGTCAAGCTTGTTTTCAGCATCAGTTGATTTATTAGATCCTTGATATTTTCCAGGCTACTACAGATACTTCTGTTGACCTGGCATACTCAGGTGAGGTAACCCACCGAGACTGGGAGCTTTGTTAGTGTTTCACAGCTGAGTGTTTACCCAAGTCCTTTAAGCCATCTAGGACTATGGGATGGACTTAAACACTCTTCTCTTTGAGTTCTTCCACCTCTGTCCTTAGCAGGTATGATATATTTACTCTCAGACTAAAAATTGCTATAAATGTTATAAGAACAAGATCTAAGGGTCTTATCGACATATTCTAATGGAGTTTTCTTGAAAAAATGGGCTAACAGAGGTGTCACTTATTAGTCTAGTGCATGACTTTGGAGTCAGACTGCATGGATTCACAGCCTGGCTCAACCACTTACTAATGATGTGGTTGTAGGTAATATACTTAATCTTTCTGAACCTCAGTTTCTTTAACTTTCAAATAAGGACAATTGCATCTACTTCAATGCATTCAAAGCACATAGGAGACATGCAATAAATGTGAACTCTTATTGTTCTTGTGCTTTCAAGATATTTCTGGGCCAGGAAGCTCATGCCTTTAATCCCAGCACTTTGGGAGGCTAAGGCAGGAGGATCCCTTGAGGTCAGGAGTTCAAGATAAGTGTAGGCAACATAGCAAGACCCTTGTTCTACAAAAAGAAAAAAAATCACCAGGTCTGGTGGCGCAAGCTTGTAGTCATAGCTACCTGGGAGGCTGAGACAGGAGGAGTGCTTGAACCCAGGAGTTTGAGGCTGCAGTGAGCTATGATTGTGCCACTGCACTCCAGCCTGGACAAAAGAGCAAGACTATATCTCTTAAAAAATAATGAGTAAATTAAAATATTTCTGGAGAGCAGATCTGATAATTTGACATCTATGACTATTGTTGTCATTGTCTGCAAGATCTAATATGATACTACTGGCATGTTCTTCATTTTCCACATCCATAAAATAGGACTAATGTTGCTGGCCCTTCCTGCCTTACTGGATTATTATATATTAATACATAAGTGACGTAAAAGATGCCTTGAAAAATATATTTATACTATTGTAGATATGAGATATTGTCCATTGTCTTAGACCATTTGGGCTGCTATAACAAAACACCATAGATGGGGTGGCTTGTAAGCAACAGAAATTTCTTGCTCACAGTTCTAGAGGCTGGAAAGTCCAAGATCAAGGTGTGGGTAGATATTTTTGTCTGCTGAGGGTCCACTTCATCATAGATGACACCTTCTCACTATGTCCTCACAGGATGGAAGGTGCAAGGCAGTCCTCAAGGTGTCTTGCAAGGGCACCAATTTTTTCATAAGGGCTCCACCTTCGTGACTTAATTACCTCCCCAAAGGCCGCACCTCCTAACCATCACCTCCTCTCCTTTCCTTGGTAATTAGCTCTTACCTATCACCTTGGTAATTAGCTTTCAGCATATGAATGTGGGGGCACCCAAACATTCAGACTGGAGTACTCATCTCATACAAAGTAACAGCAGCAATGGCAGTGGTGGTGATCAAGTATCATTGTCCATCCTTTTGGCACTTATGTTGAGGCTGTCTCTGTGGGTGACTGGGATTGAGGAGGCCCTGTTTTATTAGGGGTGGGGGAAGCTGGCTCTCACTGCACTGTCTTTGACAGAACCTAGTGCTGTTGAGAGCATTGCTTTTGACATCCAGTATTTCTATCATGGAGTCTGAGGCACTTCTGTCAGGGGTTGTCAGTCTCTGGGAGGTCAATGCCAGGATCTGGTTTCCAGACTCAAGTGATGGGGAAGACCTTGTTCCCTCTTCTGTCTGTGGTGGGGGACTCCTCTGAGGCTGCCGCTGGTTAGGAAATGGTAAGAAGCTTTCATTCATAGAAAAAGGAAGGAAAACAAAGCACCAATGCTTTTATCAAATTCAGCATTACGCACTTCCTGTTTAAGGAAGAAGGCTCATTTTCCCCTAAGTTGAAAATATTTAGTGAGGAGCAAAGCTCTTCAGTTCAGAGCTAGGCACAGATTTGCATAGGCAGTGAAATATGTTGGGACTCTCATTTTTAGATAGGTTATTTTTTATTCCAAGCAAAAGAAACCAACTTTAGCTAATTTAAGAAAAAGAAAATTAAAACACACATACACATATCATACCATACACACATACATATTAGAAGGCTACAGGATAGCTCACAGAATCAAATAAAAAGCTAAAGAATCTGGCTGCATATGGGACAGGAAATTAGGAACCTAGGTTGGAGACATTAATAGACTATTCATTAGCTAGGGGTTCCTCATGTCACTTTACTCAGGGATTCTCTTTTCTGGAGATAGTTAATTGGCCTTGCTTGGTGATATGGTTTGGTTGTATACCCACCAAAATCTCAACTTGAATTGCATTTCCCAGAATTCCCATGTGCTGTAAGAGGGACCCAGGGGGAGATAATTGAATCATGGGGGCCAGTTTTTCCGTGCTATTCTCATGATAGTGAATAAGTCTCATGAGATCTGATGGCTTTATCAGGGGTTTTCACTTTTGCTTCTTCTTCATTTTCTCTTGCTGCCACCATATAAGAAGTGCCTTTCACCTCTCGCCATGATTCTGAGGCCTCACCAGCCACGTGGAACTGAAAGTCCAATTAAACATCTTTTTCTTCCCAGTCTCAGGAGTGCCTTTATTAGCAGCATGAAAATGAATGAATGCAGTACATTGGGACCAGTAGAATGGGGCGTTGCTGAAAAGATACCTGAAAATGTGGAAGCAGCTTTGGAACTGTAACAGGCAAAGGTTGGAACACTTTGGAGGGCTCAGAAGACAACAGGAAAATGTGGGAAAGTTTGGAACCTCCTAGAGAACTTGTTGAATGGCTTTGACAAAACTGCTGATAGTGATATGAATAATAAAGTCCAGGCTGAGGTGGTCTCGGATGAATACGAGGAACTTGTTGGGAACTGGAGCAAAGACGACTCCTTGTGTTTTAAAAAAGAGACAGGCAACATTTTGCCCTGCCCTAGAGATTTGTGGAACTTTGAACTTGAAAGAAATGATTTCAGCTATCTGGTAGAAGAAATTTTTAAGCACCAAACCATTCAAAAGGTGAATTGGGTGCCATTAAAAGCATTCCATTTTAAAAGGGAAACAGAGCATACAAGTTCAGAAAATTTGCAGCCTGATGATGCTGTAGAAAAAATATCCTATTTTTTGAGAAGAAATTCAAGTTGGCTGCAGAAATTTGCATAAGTAGCAAAGAGCCAACATTAATCCCCAACACCATGGGGAAATGTCTCCAGTCCATGTCAGAGACCTTCGCTGCAGCCCTTCTCATCATGGGCCTGGAGGTCCAGGAGGAAAAAGTGGTTTCATGGACTGGGCCCAGGTTCTCCGTGCTGTGTGCAGCCTAGGGACTTGATTCCCTTGTGTCCCAGCTGCTGCAGCCATGGCTAAAAGGGGCAACATAGAGCTTGGGCTGTGGCTTCAGAGAGTGGAAGCCCCAAGCCTTGGCAGCTTACACGTGGTGTTAAGCCTGTGGGTGCACAGAAGTCAAGAACTGAGGTTTGGGAACCTCTGCCTAGATTTCAGAAGATGTATGGAAATGTCATCTATGGATGTCATCTAAGATGTATGGAAATGCCATGTATGGAAATGCTGCCAGGCAAAAGTTTGCTGCAGGGGCGGGGCCCTCATGGAGAGCCTCTGCTAGGGCAGTGTGGAAGGGAAATGTGGGGTAGGACCTCCACACTGAGTCACTACTGGGGCACTGCCTAGTGGAGCTGTAGAAGAGGGACACTCTCCTCCAGACCCCAGAATGGTAGATCCACTGACAGCTTGCACCGTGAGCCTGGAAAAGTCACAGACACTCAATGCCACTCTGTGAAAGCAGCTGGGAGGGAAGGTGTGCCCCGCAAAGCCACAGGGGCAGAGCTGCCCAAGACCATGGGAAGCTACCTTTTGCATCAGTGTGACCTGGATGTGAGACCTGGAGCCAAAGGAGATCATTTTCGAGCTTTAAAATCTGACTGCCCTACTGGATTTTGTATATACATGGTGTCTATAACTTCTTGTTTTGGCCAATTTCTCCCACTTGGAACAGCTGTATTTACCCAATACCTGTATCCCTGTTGTATCTAGGAAGTAACTAGCTTGCTTTTGATTTTACAGGCTCATAGGTGGAAGGGACTTTCCTTGTCTCAGATGAGACTTTGGACTATGGACTTTTGGGTTAATGCTGAAATCAGTTAAGACTTTGGGGGACTGCTAGGAAGGCATGATTGGTTTTGAAATGTGAGGACATGAGATTTGGAGGGGCCAAGGGTGGAATAATATGCTTTGGCTGTGTCCCTGCCAAAATCTCAACTTGAATTATATCTCTCAGAATTCCCACGTGTTGTGGGAGGGACCCAGGGGGAGATAAATTGAACCATGGAGGCCCATCTTTCCCGTGCTATTCTTATGATAGTGAATAAGTCTCAGGAGATCTGATGGGTTTATCAGAGGTTTCCACTTTTGCTTCTTCCTCATTTTCTCTTGCTGCTGCCATGTAAGAAGTGCCTTTTACCTCCCATCATGATTCTCAGGCCTCCCCAGCCATGTGGAACTGTAAGTCTAATTAAGCCTCTTTTCCTTCCCAGTCTCTGATATGTTTTTATCAGCAGCATGAAAACGAGTTAATACACTTGGTAACATGCCAATAACTTGAACAAGGGAAGGTAAGGCACCTTGCTTTAAAAGTGAATGCCAAAGAGAATAGCAGCTCCTCAATGAAATAATGAAGCTGTGTTAGCTGATAGGAGAACAGGTTGCTGAGAAGGCCATAGGAACAGATGTCTGCCGAAGTGTCTCTATTTCTTGTCATCAGCCTCATTGCTGTAATAGCTCCCCAAGGCTGCCAGAGTTTACATTTATTTAAATGGAGTCAACAAGTTTCTGTTTCATAGCATCTCTGGCAAAATTAAACTATGTAAAAACGGGGGATTGCAGTTTTCTCATCAAAAGTAAAATCTTTGCCTTATCTTTCTGGCCCATCTGGAGAGAAGGAGCTTGGGCCATCCCGAAGAGCTTTGGTTGCCTCACCTTTCTTTCTCTTTAAAAGTTCCATTCTGGGGATTCTAGGGGTTTGGGCCCCAAGGTCTCTAGTTAGTAAGCTTAGTGCTTCCTTAGGCAGTAAACTAAAAATAAGTGTCCTCAGCACCGTTCATGCTGGCCATGACAGTTGGGCCATCACTTTACCACAAGGATACTTGTCATTTGGGGGTTTGGAAAAGGGAAACACTTAAGTGCTAGTTTATCCGCCAAAAGAAGCTGCAACAAAAAAACACAACACTCATCCTACCCACAGACTTCTGGTCTGAGTATCAACTTACAGGAGAAAGTTTAGCCTGTTATAATTTAAAGGCACAGAGGCGTTTCTTTATTTACACATTTGCTGGGGGAAGGACGGATGATGTGAGCCCACAGCAGCTGCCTTTTAGAAGTTCCCAAGGAAACTTTAAAAGAGAACAGAAGTGTATTTTAAAAGGTGTTGGAACATTTGCAAAATACAGAGGATCAAAGAAGGAAAGCTTGCAATGATGTATAGTATTAATATTTTGGTGTACTTCCAAACCTGAGTTTAGATCAAGAGGAAGAACTTAGGGGTCGACAGCACTGTGCCATGGATCAAGAGGTTCCCATCTTGTTGCCAAGGCTGGCCCTCCTGTATCACATTCGGAAATGATGCCTGAATGAAAGTAAATGTGCAGTCAGTGCAGCTACTGTGAAGACATATTTTAATGACTTTCATTCATAGAATTCCTTCATTCATTTAATATTACAACATCAAGGTTTTCCCCATGTTTTAAAATTTCTTTGTCCCTAATAGCTTTATAATATTTCATCAAATGGCTGTTCTATAGCTAATTGAACTAGGACCCCAGCATTGGACAGGGAATATTATAAATAATGCTGTGATAGGCATCTTTGTGCATAAATCAGGACATTGTTTGTCAAAGAAGGGTCCAGCCTCAAACCCTGTTGGGTGAGAGGCCATGGTGCTATCACTTTTAACTGTTAAAAGACAGCTCTTCATTAGACAAAGTTTAATGATCTAGGTCATGGGTTATTCTAACCCAATTTATCTTCACCCTGTTTCTTTTTTTCATGTCTTCAGAAGTCGTTTCCTATTTTGTCAGCAAGGAGACTAGAAATTAAAAAGATAAACTTTATTTTAGATATTTGTTGCTAAGTCAGAAAAAAACTTGATGAGGATCTGCAAGAGCTAGGGCAAAACCTGTTTAGGAAAATCAATCAGACAGGTCTGAAGAACACTGCTTTTAAAAATATAGTTTAAGTGTTCTTGTATTTTTAAAAATATATTTTACACTACTTTTTTTTTTTTTTTTTGAGGCAGAGTCTCGCTCTGTCGCCCAGGCTGGAGTGCAGTGGCGTGATCTCAGTTCACTGCAAGCTCCGCCTCCCGGGTTGATGCCATTCTCCTGCCTCAGCCTCCCCAGTAGCTGGAACTACAGGCGCCTGCCACCTCGCCCGGCTAATTTTTTGTATTTTTAGTAGAGACGGGGTTTCACCATGTTAGCCAGGATGGTCTCGATCTCCTGACCTCGTGATCTTCCCGCGTCGGCCTCCCAAAGTGCTGGGATTACAGGCGTAAGCCACCGCGCCCAGCCTTACACTACTATTGTAAAAACACGCCTCCATTATGCACGTAGTACTTGTGTATGTGACAATCATAGCCATAACATTTATTTTTAAGGCAAGAAGGAGGATTTACAAGACTACATTGTTCTTCTTTAAAAATATCTAAGCTGCCTCTCTTAGAAGCCCCTGGGGCCCAGATATTGATGTGATTTCTCTTCCCTACTCCATTTATCTAATCATCTAAGCATGTATTTTTAGAATATTCACTATAACAATGGCCAAAACAAAAGCTGACATTAATTGAGTACTTACTATATGCCAGGTGCTAGTTTAAGACTTTGAAGGGGTGGATTTGATACACTGAATCTTAATAGAGGGAGGACATCTACTTCAGGTTCATTGGACCTTTTTGAAGAGGTGACATCCACGGGAAGAGGGTCGGGGATGACTCTGGCATGGGCGAAGGGTCCAAAGTGCAGAAGAGTGTGACCCATTCTGTTGTGGCTGGGGATTAGTGACAGCATGGGAAAGTGACATCAAATCCAGCTGGAAAATTCTTAAATAACAAAGGGATAAGATCCAATACACATCCTAAGAAAAGCATACACATCTCTATGAAGACAAATTGTGGGGTGGACGAGGTGTGCAGAGGAAGGTACTGTTGATGTAGTGTGGGCAATGGATGATGAGGCCTGGACTCGGGCCTGCTGGGGGGCAGGGTGCACAGAAATAGATGGGCTCATAATGTACTTTGGAGATAGAATTGACATAACTTGATGGTAAACTGCAGAAACAGAAGATAGAGTAAGGGAGAAGGAACGGTCAAGTCTTGAGTTTTTTATTTGGGTCCCTAGGCTAGTGGTAGAGCCATGGTCTAAAATGAAAAAATCTGGGGGAGTAACTGATTCATTGGCGAGGAAATGGAAGGTTCTATTCTTACCTTGTTATTTGCCAAAATTAGCATTCTGACTAAAAATAAAGAACACAAAACTAGAAGCTCTAACCTTTCTATAATCAAGTTTGTGTTGTAAAAAGAGACCAGATGTTGGGTTCAGGCAGATCTGGGACTGCCATTTCAAGTTGTGTGACTTACATTAATTACCTAGTCATTCACCACTTGATCCTTCAATTTCCTAATTTATTTAAGAGAGAGTTAATACTACCTGCCCTACATGGATGATGATATAGCACAAGTACACCTCCTAGCGCAATCTCTGGCACATAGTAATTCAATTTCCTAAATGTTAGTTGCATTTCTTTGAAATAACCTGCACAAGATAGAGCTGCTGTGTGCACTAAATTCTTCCTTGTGGGTGACCTGGGCATCCCTCAGCCTGGGTGATAGGATGTGATATGTATGAAGGGCACCTGGAAGGCAGGGGTGGCCCCAGATAGACCTGTCACTTGCCATCTGAAGTCCCAAATGTTTCACTCTTTCAGCTGAAGGCTTTTTGCCTTTTCAAAATACCAAAGGCCTTGAGAAAGAGAATAGTTTAAAGCAGGGGTCCCAAACCCCTGGATGACTGACTGAAGCTTCGTCTGTATTTACAGCCATTCCCCATTGCCCACATTACCACCTGAGCTCTACCTCCTGTCAGATCAGCGGTAGCACTAGATTCTCATAGCAACGCCAACCCTATTTTGACCTGTGTGTGCGAGAGATCTAGGTTGCATGCTCCTTATGAGAACCTAATAACCTGATAATCTGCCACTGTCTCCCAACACCTCCAGATGGGACTGTCTAGTTGCAGATAAACAAGCTCAGGGCTCCCACTGATTCTACATTATGGTGAGTTGTATCATTATTTCATTATATATTACAATGAAACAATAATAAAAATAAAGTACACAGTAAATGTAATGTGCTTGAATCATCCCCAAACCATCCCTAACCCTGGTCCATGGAAAAATTGTCTTCCACAAAACAAGTCTTTAGTGCTAAAAGGGTTGGGAGCTGCTGTTTTAAAGCATATTTGTCAGTCATAGGAAGTCATCATACTGTAGTGATTAAGAGCATGGATTCTGGAGCGATTGCCTGGGTTTTGAATCTCATCTTTGCCACTTATGAGCAAGATCCCTGAATTCTCTGTACCTAAGTTCCCTCATCGGTGAAATTGGGACATTAATAATTTCTACCTCATAGGATTGTTATGAGTTTTAATGAAGCTCATGTTTATAAAACCATAAAACAATACCTGGAAAATAGTAATCACTATGTAAGTATATGTTAAATAAAATAGTAATCATTAAGGTGTTGGAAAACAGATTACTTTGAGAAGATGAGAGAAGGGCAAGGCTGAGGAAGAGAGGGAGGGCTCGGGAGTAGCTAGACACCCAGAGAAAGTAGAAACAAGGCTAAGACACCGTGGGCCACCATGAAAGAAGCTGAAGACAGACTTTTCTGCCTCTCTATTTTGTCTTCTGAAGCCCCTGAAAAAAGAAAATTCCAAGATGACCCCAGTTTCAAACATTAAAGCTAAGTTTTTCCCTCTTAGAAGCAGCCTTTAATCCAGGTTGGGCTCAGGCAAGGTAACATGAATTCAAACGTGCATTTCTGCTGTTGCCACTTCCATCTGCAAAGTCCCTCTACCTGGAGTTTATAAAAAACATGGTCAAGGTGTGATATGGTCTGGCTGTATCCCCACCTGAATCTCATCTTGAATTGTAGTTCCCATAATCCCCCTTCATGGAAGGGACCCGGTGGGAGGTAATGGAATCATGGGGGCGGTTGCCTCCATGCTGTTCTTGTAATAATGAATGAGTTCATAAGGGGCTTCCCCCCCACCCCAGTTTCACTCCGTACTTCTTGATGCTTCCATGTGAAGAAGGACATGTTTCCTCTTCCTTCCACCATGAGTATAAGTTTCCTGAGGCCTCCCCAGCCCTGCGGAGCTGTGAGTCAATTAAAACTGTTTCTTTTATAAATTACCCTGTCTTGGGCATTTCTTCATAGCAGCATGAGAATGGACTAATACAAGGTGTCTCCTCCCTGCCTGATTTGGCCAAAATGTGTGGTATCCTATGGCTTATCAAGGTCTCAGCCTGAGTCCTGCCACATACTCTCCTCAAAAACCTCAAAAGATAGTTCATCTTTTCTGACATTATTTACAGTTAACTAGGAAGTTCAGAACGTGTAGGAGTTTCCTTTCTTGTTGTCCTAAAGGAAAATGGTGGACTTGGCTTGGTGGACTGTTTTATCTAGATGGTGGTTGGCTTTTATCGTTAATGTAATCCCCCATCTGAGCCAAACTAGGGATGGAACATCAGTCTTTTTAAGAAGTTGGGGAAAAAGAAAAGCTGTTAAGGAATCCCCAAACTTACCTGGAACTCTGGCAGGATCTAAAT
Source organism: Piliocolobus tephrosceles (assembly GCF_002776525.5). Classification (NCBI taxonomy): domain Eukaryota; kingdom Metazoa; phylum Chordata; class Mammalia; order Primates; family Cercopithecidae; genus Piliocolobus; species Piliocolobus tephrosceles. Next base: position 29,342,032 of record NC_045446.1, on the reverse strand, counting down.
AACACTTCTCAATTTTTCCAAATGTGGTGAACATGTGTAGAAGCTGAATCACTTATATATTGCTGGTGGGACTGTAAAATGGTACAGCTACCCTATAAATCAATATGCAGTTTCTTAAATAAATATACAACCCAACAATGGTTGGGTTGTCTTTAATCATTTATCCCAGAAAAATAAAAACTTATATTTACACAAAGCCTGTGCTTGAATATGTATAGCAACTTTATTCAAAATAGCCAAGACCTGGAAATGACTCATATGTCCTTCAATGGGCAAATGCTTAAACAAGCTGCGACACATTCATACCATGGAATGCTACTCATCAATAAGAAGGAATGAATTACCGATGCGTGCAAACACCTGCGTGAATCTCCAGAGAACTGTGCTGAGTGAAAAAGGCCAATCTCAAACGGTCACATAAGGCTTTTGAAATAAGAAAATAGTAGAACTGAAGAACAGGTTAGGACTTGCCAGAGATTAAGGAGGTGGTGTCAAGAGGGGGGTGGCCATAAAAAGAAAGCATGAAGAATCCTTACAGTGAAGGAATGCACTGTATTTTATTGTATCAATGTCAACATCCTGGTTGTGATATTACTTTTTTTTTTTTTTACCAGATGTACCACTAGGGGAAACTGGAGAACGGTACAAGGAATCCCTGTATGATTTCTTAAATTAGACACGAATCTATAATTATCTCAATTTTAAAAGTCTAATTTTAAAAATTGGGGACAGGAGAAAGGCTGTTAACTTATCCCTAAGCTCACCTTGAATGCTAGCAGGACCTAAATAATACCCTTCAATTTGCCCATATTCCCTGTTCCCAAAGACTTTTTAGTTGTAGAACAACCTAACCAGATAAAAATTCAGGCAAACATATGTATTCCTTGCCACACAGTTAATCCCTTAGTTCACCTGCAGTTCATCCTATCACTCATTCATTCAGCAAACACTGATGGAGGCCCTCCTATGTACCCAGGACTATACTAGGTGCTGTGGATACAGGGAGACAGATAATAGACCCTCTGTACCTAAATGGAGCTTACATTACAGTGGGAGAGAGAGACAGTACATTACACATACATAAAAAGATAATTTCAGAGAGTGGTAAGTACTAAGAATGAAATAAAACAGGGTAACACAGAGTGTCATGGGAGGGAAGGCTTTTTTGATAGTGGAGTCAGGGAAAGCCTTTCTTAGTGATTTGATTTCAGGGCTACATGATGGGACAGAGCACCAGAGCTAAAGAGAACATTCCTGTATTCCTTTTAAAAGGTCACTCTTGGCCCCGAGTGGTAGCTCATGCCTGTAATCCCAGCACTTTGGGAGGCCAAGGCGGGTGGATCACTTGAGCCCAGGAGTTGGAGACCAGCCTGGGCAACATGGCAAAACCCTGTCTCTACTAAAAATCCAAAAATTAGCCAGTTGTGGTGGCACATGCCTATAGTCCCAGCTGCTTAGGAGGCTGAGGTGGGAGGATCACTTGAACCTGGGAGGTTGAGACTATAGTGAGCTGTGAATGCGCCAGTGTACTCCAGCCTGGGTGACAGAGGGAGACCATGTCTTAAAAAAATAAAAATAAAAGGCCACTGTTTTTATGTGACAAATACGTAGAAAGGAAATAAGAAGTAATGAGAGGACTGGCTCAAAGGCTATTTCAGGGGCTTCCTCCTGAGTTGATATTTCCATTGACCCAGGTTCAGCAATGGAAAAAAGGGTGCCAATTTCTGAGATGAGAAACACTATAAGGGAGGAGGGAATCAGTTCAGCTGGGAGACAGAAGTTGAGTTCTGTTTAGTCATGTTCAGTTTGAAATAGGTCTAATAGACATCTGCATTGAGCCACAAACATTACATAGCCTCATTCTTTCTCTCTCTCCTGACCAGGCCTCTACCAGCTCTGGGTCACTTTTTCACTTTCAGACTTGAATAAAACATCACACGACAAGGTGGCTTCATGCATAGTAAAGGAATAAATATTATGATAATGATTATGCATATGGGAAGTATAGAGTTAGCTCTTCAAGGGTAAATCTCAAAGGACAATGGGATCCAAAAGGGAGCCATCCAGCTACATTCTTCATTCCCTTCTCAACATCTTCCAGTAACTCTTCTGAAGAAATCCCACATGCTGAGTGAACACAACTTCCAAGTGACCTGCTGGGTCTCTTTGCAGCTCCCTGTGAAGAGGTGGGCAAAATGGTAATGTGGCTCGCCACATCATATCATTCATCATATCACAATACATACATTATGTACTTTCCCTGACCTCCTTTCCCTTTTACTCCTACATGCAATACCTTGAACTTGCACCTCTCAGTTAAACTATTGGCACCTTAATTCTTGCTTCAGGCTTTGTTTTATAGAAAACCCAATTATGACAACATCCAAACAAAGATATGAAGTAAGAAGTTCAAAGCCTAGAACTCAAGAGCAAAGTCAGGATTGGAGCTATCAATATGGTTTGGCTGTGTCCCCACCCAAATATCCCCACATGTCAAGGTTGAGACTAGGTGGAGATAATTGAATCACGGTGGTGGTTTCCCTATACTGTTCTCATGGTAGTGAATAAGTCTCACGAGATCTGATGGTTTTATAAATGAGAGTTCCCCTGCACAAGTTCTCTTGCCTGCCACTGTGTAACATGTTACTTTGCTCCTCAATCACCTTCAACCGTATCTGTGAGGCACATGTATCCTAGAACTTAAAGTATAATATAAAGAAAAGAAAAAAGAAAGAAAGAGGGGAATAATCACATGGGTTGAAGTTAGCTGAGAGGTTAAGGAAGATGAGAGAGAGGGGAGGCCACAGGGCTGTGTGACATGGAAGTCATGGGTGGAAGTCAGTGAGAGCAGTTGCAGTGAGGAAGTAAGATTGGAGTGGTCAAAGAGAGAACAGTAGATGAGGAAGTGGAAGTAGCTAACATCATAGACAAGACTGAAGAAATTTAAATGGAAACAGGAAGGAAGTAAATTGGGTAGGAGGAGACTAGTCTGTTTGCCAGGTGCTGAACCTGGGAAATGTGTGTGAGAGAAGCACATTGTCCTAGAGTCAGGAGACCTGAATTCTAATCCTTTTTCTGCCAATAATGAGCTGAGGAGGCCCAAGGTAAATCCGTCCTCTCTCTGGGCATTCATTTTCTCATTTGTCAAATCAAATGTCTCTCAGGTCCCTTCTAGCTCAGAAAAGCTATATTCTACGGAAACATTGAAACTAACAGAGAAGGAAAAAAATGGGTGGGGAAATCAGGATCCTTGAGAGGATAGTGTAAATCCTTAAGCAGAAGGCAAAAGCTATTTACTTCCTAGGGTGATGGTCAGGATTAAATAAGGTAATTCAGGCACAGCACTTAACACAATGCCTGACACAGTCAGAACACAATACATTTTATTTATTACTAGAAATACTAGAGGTAGTATTAGTAGCTGAAACTTGCAGAGTATTGTGGTGCATATATCTGCTGCACACAGGAAAGTGCCAGTAGAAGTAAAGCAGGAAGGATGAGAAGAACCAGGGGCCAGGCACTGCCTGGAATGGGAGTGAGGCCTATGCTAGGGGCCACTTGAAGAATGAAGTGTGGATATGACTTTATGACATCCAGAGATGGTAGTCTAGGTGGATGTAAGGGCACCTCAAAATGAGAAGACACTTTACCTTTAAAGAAGCTTTCTGCCAGGTGTGGTGGCTCACGCCTGTAATCCCAGCACTTTGGGAAGCTGAGGCAAGTGGATCACCTGAGGTCAGGAGTCAGGAGTGGTCAAGACCAGCCTGACTAACATGGTGAAACTCTATCTCTCCTACCAATACAAAAATTAGCTGGGCATCTTGGCGGGCGCCTGTAATTCCAGCTACTTGGGAGGCTGAGGCAGGAGAATTGCTTGAGCCTAGGAGGCATTGGTTGCAGTGAGCTGAGATGGCACCATTGCCCTCCAGCCTGGGCAACAAGAGTGAAACTCTGTCTCAAAAAGAAAAAAAAAAATGCTTTCTATCCTACATAAAAGTAAGGTAGTGAGACAAAGAGCCAAGGATAGCCAAGCTCACATCAAAGAAGAACAAAGTTAGAGGATGTACTTGACCACACATCAAGATCTATTGTAAAGCTACAGTAATGAAGACCATGTGGCATCAGCACAACAAAGAACAATGCAACAGTGGAACAGGATAGAGAGCCCAGAAACAGACTCATGCCATATATAGGCACTTAATTTATGAAAAAGGTGGCACCTCAGAGTAGTGGGTCTTAATCAATAAATGGTGCTAAGTCAAATGGATATCTGAGTGGAAATAAGAATGAAACTCAACTCCTGCCTCACACCATACCAAAAAGAATCAATTTTATTTGGTCTGTAGATTTAAATATGAAAGCTTCTAGAAGCTAATATAGGAGAATAGCTTCTTGGCCTAGGGGTAGGCAAATACTATTAAATAAGATACAAAAAAGTACTAATTATAAAGAAGAATATTTATACATTAAATTTCATAAAATTAAAAATGTTGGTTCATCAAAAGATACCATTAAGAATATGTTTTAAAATATGTCATAGAGTGAGAAAAGAGACTCACTATACATATAACTGATAGATGATTCACATTCAGAATATGTAAAGAACTCTTAGGCCAGGCGAAGTGACTGACACCTATAATCCCAGTACTTTGAGAGGCTAAGGTGGGATGATCACTTGGGCTCAGGAATTTGATAACAGTCTAGGCAACATAGTGAGACTCCATCCCTAATTATAAAATTAAGACATTAAGGAATTCTACAAAAAAAAAAAAGAGAGAGAGACAGGCAGCCTAACTGAAAATAAATCAGGCAAAAGACTTGAGCAGTCACCTCATAGAAATAGAATGGCCAATGAACACGTGTAAAGGTGCTCAATCTCACTAGTCATCAGAAAAATACAAACGAAAATCATATTGAGGTAGCACTATACACCCACAAGAATGAAAATAATTAAAATTTCAGATGATACTACATGGTGGTGAGAATGTGGAACAACTGAAACTCTCATTGGTAAGAACTTAGAATAAGACAACCATTTAGGGAAAAGTTTGGCATATCTACTAAACCTAAATGTAGTCTGTACAAAACCTTTCAAATCCATTCCTGGTATATATCAGGCAGAAATGAGAGCTTGTGTTCATCAAAGACATGCACAAAAATATTCATTGCAGTATTATTCATAAGAGCCCCAGATAGAAACAACCCAAAGTTCATCAAGAATAGAACAGACAAACTGTGGTATATTCATAAAATGGTATACTGTACACAATTAACATAAATTAACCACTGCTATGCATGACATTGATGAATCTCACAAATATCATGTAGAATGAAGGAAGCTAGTTACAGAAGAATACATGTCATCTGATTCCATAAGGGGCACAGGGAGTGCACTGGGTGCTGGCAATGTTCTATTTGTTGACTTGAGTGGTGTTTCTATGGGTGTGTTTACTTTGCAACAATTCATCAGTAATTCACTTAAGGTTTGTGGACTTTTCTGTGTGTATTCTCTACTTTAAAAAAGAAAAGATAAAAACATTTATCTAAAAAAATGAAACAGGTGAAGTGATCTGTATTTCAGTAAACAATAAAATGTTTCTCCCGCCCTGCTTCTGACACCCTTCCTATATCTGAATTCCTCACTGCATGTGAACTTGTTGTTCTCATCAAATGAGTCAGGCAAAATGGAAAAAAAAATTAATGGATCTTGATAGATGTTTTCTAAGTTTAATGCTGTCCTTATAAGGTCATTAGAAGCTCTATGTTCAAATAAAACTATCAAACCTCACCCTCCCTCCCTTTATTTTTAAGGAAGCTGAAATGGTGGCTCCAGAAACAATAGGACTCCTAGGATCAGAGGGTGGGGGAAGATTAGAAATCCATTCATTTGTTCATTCACTCATTCACTTGACAAATATTTGTTAAGCAATTATTGTATCTCAGGCACTATTCTGGGCACTGCAGATAGAACAGTGGACAGAAGAGAAAAAGTCCTTGTTCTCATGGAACTTACATTGTGGTAGTGATGGAGAATATACTGTATTGTAAGTATTTTAAATTTTTTGTATATTATGATGCTTTGACATCTTTAAAACCTTTTCTGGCTGGAGACAGACTGTCCCTCCTAGGCCTACCTGATTCTTAAGAGGTAGCAAAATGCTCATCTGGCACAAGCTTTTGTTATGCAAACTAATGAATACAGAGCTATAGCTCATTGATTTTGCCCATGCTCTCCAAAGAGGCAATATCCATCTGCCTTAATCATCCCAGAGCCAGGTATCAGGCAACTAGGCACCACCCCTAGAGTTTAAAGCCTGCTGGAAAGAGTCAAACTAGCCAATTCTGAACACGTTACTCCCCCTTACTTGCCTTTCCCATGGAAAGCCCCCAAAAGGCTCTGGCCTAATGTGTTTCCCTTTCTTTCATCCTCTGCCTCCTGACTACCTCAGCGCTTCCCCATGTGGTCTTCCATGGAGTGGTGTATCTCCTGTCTGTAGAACCTGTGAGTAAAATAAACTTTGTTTCCCTGAACCTCTCTTGTGCCTCCTCTTGTGGCCACACCTGACTGACCGTCACTAAAAGAATAAAAGCATATATGAACGACGAGGAAATGCCACAGAGAATTGTTTATGCTGCAGTGATGGGATGACCAGTTCCAGAGGTATGATTTTGCTGTTGTATGGAGGATGGTCAAGGAAGATCTCACCCAAAGGAAAGGGACCCGAAGGAAAAGATGGAGTGACCACGTGAATATCCGGGAGGGAACTCCCGTGGAGGGAAACTGAGGTGAGAACAGCTAGGAGGTCAGAGTGGCAGAAGGGGAATAAGCAAAGCTGAGAGCCATGGGGGATGAAGTCAGATAGGGAAGGGCCAGGGCAGATCATCAGAGCCTCTGTGGCTATTGTAAGGACTTTGGCTTTTTCTTTGCATTAGATGAGAGGTGCTGGAGGGTTCTGAATGGAAAGAGCGACATGACCTGACTCAAATGTTAAGAGTCACCCAGGCTGCTGGGTGTGAATAGACAGAAGACAGGTGGGGCAGAAGCAAGACCAGCTAGGAAGCCATGACAGTGACAAAGGCGAGACGGTGGTGCCTTGGACTGGGGAATAGCAGTGGAGATGGCAGAGAGCTGGATGTGTTTCATGGCAGTGAAAATGATTCACTTTGGAGGTGGGTTGTGAGACAAACGGAGGAATCAAGGTTTTTGGCCTGAGCAACTAGAAGAAGGATGTTCTTGAGATGTTGGTAGACAGTTCCGGAAGGCTGTTTGCACATGTTTAGATATCCAAATGGAGATGACAAGGAGGAAATTGTAGATAATGAAGTTGAAAAGCAGAAGTCAGGACTGAAGATATAAATTTGGGTGTTGGTGTTTAAAGCCATGGGATTGGATGAGATCACCTTGGGAGAGGATATAGACAGAAAAGAGAAGTCATCCAGGCCTTGGTCCTCTGAGATCAGCCCTGCCCTAAATCCTGCTTCTGCTGCAAGAAGAGAATATCCTCATGGTGAAGGAATTGGCCCCATTTTGCCTTGTGCCAGATAGCTGATTCCTTAAGTTGTGAGGATAAATGAGGCAACACCATGTCCTGGAAATTGAACCTCATTGGAGACCAACCATTCTGTGAGGGAAACAAATAAACATCCTCAGTGAACATCTCCTCTCCCTGTCCTCAGCTCAGTTTGAGATTTGAACTAGCAACCTAGGAGACAAGCTTCCTCATGCCTCTACTGGCTCTCCAAGCACCCTCAGCCTGCTCATGCTAGTCCAGCCCAGGGCATTCTGCTCCCCAGAAGAGAGCTTGGTCTCTAGGCAAGCAGGGTGTCCTTTCCACACTGAGCCAGAGACTGACCACCGAAAGAAAGTGAACTCCGAAGCAGCAGCAGCCTGGCTAGGAGCTGCCCCACACATTTTACCCATTAGCTGAAAATCTTTTCTAACGATTTCCATTCCCCTTATAATGAATCATCAAATGAGCAGAGCCCCTGCTGGAAGGTTAATAAAAACCATACAGGATTTTATGGTTTGTGCAAAGAGAAAAATTGGCAGTCTGGGGCCCTGGAAGGCGGCAATCCGAATCTTTTTCCACAGTGGATCTTTAGTCCTGAAACCAGATTGCAGGAGGAAATAAAGAAGAGTGTGGGGGAAGAAGCTCTTGAAATACCTCCCAGTTTTCTCTCTTCCTCATCTTTTGTGTCACCACTCAGGCTCCCAGGACTCGCCTGAGGGAATCCTAGCCACAGAAAGCACCCATGGAAGAGCAGAGAAGCTGGAGAAACAATAGCAGCAGAGATAGCATTTACTGTACTCAACTTTCTGGTCCCCCAGCTTGCTGTCCAGATACTCACTCATTTCCCACCTTAGCTGTCATTCTTTTAAAGGATTCTTCCATATACTTGGTTTCCCTATCCATGCCCTCCTACTCTCAGCTTGATCCCTTTTTCCTTCTCTCTGAATAGATACAACTATTCCATGATCATCAGAGTCTCAACTGGCTAGTACCTGTCTGAAGCCCTCCCATTCTTTCATCCTCTCACATTCACTAGAGACTCTACTCTTTGCTTTTCTGCCCAGAAGGAAAAGTGGTCCAAAGACCACACATCTCAAAGCTGGGGCAGTATTTATGCAACCAGTGTTTCATTTGTTTCAGGATGGAGCTCATTTTAAGTCGTCTCTGGGAGGTTGGTACACAGCAATAAAAAACGAGGAGTTTGAGATCCCTCGAGAATTGGAAAGACGAGACTTCTTTTCTCTTACCTTCAACCAAAGTCCTAGAGCACAAAAATGAATTACAATTGGTTCTTTGCTTCTTGTAGCTGGTGAGATAGCTGTAGCCGAACTCCACATACAAATGGTGATGTAAATCAATGGAAAGGGTGCCTTTCTTAGTCTTCCTCCTCACAGTGTTCCCTCCTGGGCACCAGGGATCCTCAGCAGGACCTGCAGGGGCAAGCATTAAAAACAGTCCTTTGGGTTCAATAAAAATTTGGTGAAGATGCTGCTAGTGCTAGGTGCCTCTTCTGCTCTAAAGAGAGGCCTTGCAATTTACCAGTCCAAAATTTTCATTCATTCCCTTATTCATTCAGCCTTTTTATTGAATGACTACTATGGCCAGGTTTGGTGCTACATGCTTCAGATAGAATGGTGAACAAGACAGATGAGCCTTACAGTAAAGGTGGAGGGAGAGGCAGAGAAATAAACAAATTCATCAAATCATTACACACTTTAGTAAGTGCTATGAGATATTTGTGGGCTGCTAGCCCAGAGGGTGAGGTTTGATGAACTGCAGGCTAAACATAGAAATAAAAGCAAGTTGCATTTTTTTTAATGACTTGCTTTTACATGTAACTTAGGAAATGTTTTTTGGAGAGTCACATCACAGCAGGAGTTTAAAATGGAATTGCTTACTCCTGAGCTAGGACATCAACAATATCCATGATCTCATGGAGGCAGATTTAATCTCCTCAAATGCCTTTCAAATGATGTGGGTTTGCCTCTATTTGGGAAATAAATCAAAAGGACAGCCCAATTGCCCCAGCAACAGACACTACTGGTTGTCTGCTCAACAGCTGTTCTCTCCTTGCCCCATCCCCTTTACATGTCTGGGGAGGTCTTTGTGACATTTTGCCTGAGAGAATGGTCTAAAGCTCACTATTAGGCACTTGTTTGGGGAAAAGTGGATCGTGTCATCTACTTGAAGGAGATATTGGGAGGTCCAAATAAAGGCATGGAAGTTGAAGCTTGCCCTTCTTAAATTGTTTTCCCCTGGACTAAGAGAACAAAATCTATACCATAGGCCTATGACTTCTCAGTTCCTCTTAATAGGACTCAAGCCACAAATCCTCTTCTGTGGCAACCCAGACATGTGGCCATTTTCCTACTCTATGGTAACTAAGGCTCTGCCTGGTGAGGAAAGGGTAAGTGATCATATTTTAGAGACACCTGTAAACCCTAGTTGCCTTCCCCTAGCTGCCTTCCCCTAGCCTCCCCAATCTGACCTCACATGGTTGGAGTTCTAAGTGTGACAAAGGCTCTTTAGAGACTTCATCTAAACCTGACTTGATTTTAGATCAACAGAAAGTGTATGTATCCTTTTCATGGAACCATTAAGTTCACTCTTGGGTAAACCAGGATAAGAAAGAGAAACTAAAGCTTTCCTATGTTAGGGGAGAAAGGTGGTCTGTAAAGTATATCTTTTTTTTTTTTTTTTTTTTTTTTTTTTTTTTGTTCCTGGTCTTTTAAACTGCCCCACGAGATCAAACCACATTTATACTCCAACTTGTCCACATATCCAAACCAGCAGCAACCCCTGATGGTTGAGGGATTTGATCAGGTCCTTACCTTATTGTTCTCCACCAGCTTCCATTCCCACCTTGTTCTATAGCCTCCATCTCCATCCCTCCTCCGGTTTCTTCAGATTTGATTACTTTCTATGGCTCTGCTTTCCCTGATTTTAGAGCCATGCTTTAGCTCTCAATGAGAGATCTACACCCCAACTTGACCCAGCTTGACATGAATCCCATTAGCATGGGACTTGCTGACCTGTTCCAGTGCTTTCCCTTTCTTCTAAGGCACCATTAGCAAATGCAGACTCCTATGGGTGGTGCTTCCTCTACCAAAGCACATCAGGCTAAGCGTAAGAGGGATGCCACAGTGGGTAGGTCATGTTTGTAAAATTAGACCTTGAACTAGTTTTCAGTTTGCCCACTTCTCCTCTCATCTTGATAGTATCCATATCACCTTTGCTGTTAGTCCTAGTCTTGTCTTAGGAAATGATCAACTAACTTAGTCCTTAACCAACCTGCTCTGCATCTTAGATTTGAACCAACATTCTCTCTCCTGATCTAGTGCAAAATGGGCTTGTGTTTATCTGCTGAGCACTCTTTGAGAGAAACCACTTCCCTCTCTCCTTCTGCTCAGTCACAGGATCTAGCCCATCTCTAGCCACAAAAGTGGGAGTGAGACCAGTCATACTATTCAAATTTGAATTCATCTGACCCCAAAGTTCAATTAGTACATAGTTGTGCCTATAGGTGTGAAAACTTGGAAGCAAGTAATTAGAACAAGGTTGGGCTGATAAACTCTGTGGTTGAAAGAAATGAGAAAAGAGCTCACTGAGTACTGTAGGTAATACAGCAGCCAGTGGACAGTCCACTTGGGGAAATCGAAGGGGTGGTGTTCCACTATAGAACAATTTTGTGTCTTAATAGAAATATCATCATGTATTTCCTGGCCACCTAGAATCTCATCTAGAATCTGCTGTTGTTGGAACAACAGTTATCACATAAAAAAATTCTTTTTTAAATTTTACCAATAGTTGTTTTATTATTATTATTATTATATTAACTTTTATTTTAAGTTCAGGGGCACATGTGCAGGTTTGTTATATAGGTAAACTCATGTCACGGGAGTTTGTTGTACAGATTATTTCATCACCCAGGCATTAAACCTAGTACTCATTAGTTATTCTTCCTGATCCTCTCCCTCCTGCCACTCTCCATCCTCTGATAGGCCCCAGTGTCTGTTGTTCCCCTCTATGTGTCCATGTATTCTCATCATTTAGCTCCCACTTATAAGTGAGACCATGCAGCATTTGGTTTTCTGTTCCTGTGTTATTTTGCTAAGGAAAAAGGCCTCCAACTCCGTCCATATTCCTGCAAAGAACATGATCTTGTTTCTTTTTTATGAATGCATAGTATTCCAAGGTATATATGTACCATATTTTCTTTATCCAGTCTATCACTGATGGGCATTTAGGTTGATTCTGTGTCTTTGCTATTGTAAATGGTGCTGCAATGAGCAAATGCATGCATGTGTCTTTATGGTAGAACAATTTATATTCCTTTGGGAACTCTAATGGGATTGCTGGGTCAAATGGCATTTCTGTCTTTAGGTCTTTGAGGAATCACCACACGGCTTTCCACAATGGTCAAACTAATTTTAAAGAACCTTCTTGGAGAATGATTATGCAGTTGTTATGTGACCTCCTATAATATATTGTTGTTGAGAGGACTTTCTTTTTGGGCACAAGTATATAATACTTAAAGAAAACCCAATATAAAAACTTTATTAGAGAAAAAGAAAGATTAGTAAACTGGGAACTATTTGCTTTTAAAACAGAAGTCTCCACAGGACATGGGGGCTTATTCTTGTAATTCTAGCACTTTGGGAAGTTAAAGTGGAGAATTCCTTGGGCCCAGGGTTCAAGACCAGCCTGGGCAATATAGTGAAACCCTGTGCTAAAAAAAAAAGAAAGAAAGAAAGAAAGAAAGAGAAAAAAAGAAAACAAAATAGAAGTCAATGTTTAATTATTTTAAACCTGGGACAAAAATATTGCTTCCTGGAACATTGTTTTTCACAATAAAATTTGAGAATAACTCCCTAAAAACCAAATGAGTGGTTTTGCTTCAAAAAGGTGTAGCAGGTACACGTTTTCCTATTTTTTCCCTCTAAATACAATGGAAAACTTTGGACATTATATATAAAACAAAGGTAGAAAGGCTCTAAAGGGAAGAAAAGAAGGTAGATAGGCTGCGGACTTAGGGGCCATGGAACAAAACAGTGCTGAGTTCCCTGGGTTCCTGGGCTTTCTTTTTTGCCGCAGCTATTCCAGACTTGGGAATAAGGAAGATGATAACCTAGAAATGCCAATGGGCACAGACAAAAAAAGCCACAACAAAAGACTGTTCTCTTTAGCCAAGGAACAGGAAATGAGTAGCCCAGCAAGACAGAGGACTTTTAGACCAGAACCACTCTACTCCAGTCAGACAAAACAGGGAAAAACAAAACAAAACAGCAACAACAACAAAAAAACACTGTAGCCCCATCTCCACTCATACCTGGAAAGGCCTAATGGGGAGTCTAGATTTCTACCCTAATTAGGCTGTGATAAGGCCCCCAACACTATTCCTTACCTCCACCATTCCTCCAGGGTGGTGTCAGAAAATGCTGAATAGAAAAATCAGGACTTTATTCCTGCCTGGTGAGAAGAAGTATCCACACCACAGTATCAGTGGACTATGTGGGAGCCTGGAGTTTTACCTCTGCCCAGCAGTGAAGAGGTGCCTCTCCCTCCCTGTTTCCCCAAATGGTGTCATGTCAGAGGAGGCCTAGTGCAGGGTCAGGACCTTTGTCACAGCAGTAGTGTGACTCTCCCCATGGCATCAGTGGAGGCCATAGGGTATGCGGTAATAAGGCATTCCTACCCCTTCCAGCCAGGGAGGTATGAGTGGACCCCTACTGGGGAGCCAAAACACTGTCCATCATCCAGCAGTAATGAGGAGCTTCCTTGAGAGTCTATAGAGGTTAAATTGGAGCGTGAACTTCTATCCCCACATGGCAGTAATGAGAGGTGATCCTCTTTCCCCTGCCAGAGCAATGTCACAGGAAGCCAGTGAAAACAGAGGTTTAAATAAAATCCAGAGTCTCATAATACCACAGATATTCAGGTTTTAATTTAAAAGTCACTCATCATACCAGGATCTCAAATGGAACAAGACAAAACAATAGATGCCCTTATCAAGATGACAGAAATGTTAGAATTATCTGCAATTATTTTACAGTAGCCCTCATAAAAATGCTTCAAGAAGCAATTAGTAACACACTTGGAAAAAATGTGAAACTGGAATGTCTCAGGAAAATAATAGAAAGTCTCAGCAAAGAAATAGAAGGAATAAATTACTAAATGGAAATTCTAGAACTTAAAAATACAATAATTGATATAAAAACTCAGTGGATGAGCTAAACAGCAGAGAATAAAGAGGAAAGAGGAAATAATCAGTGAACTAGAAGGGGGAATAATAAAAATTACCCAACCTGATAGAATTTTAAAAAAGAAATAAACAAATTCACAATTATAGTTGAATACTGTAATATTCCTTTCTTAACAATTGATAGATTACTTAGACAAAAAGTTAGCAAAGATATAGAAGAACTCAACAGAACTCAACACCATCAACCAATAGGATGGAACTGACATTTCTAGTGCCCTCTACCAAACATCAGCAGAATACAAAATTCTTTTCAAGTGTACGCAGAATATATAGCCAGATAAGCCATATCCTAGTGTATAAAAACAAAGCAAACAAACAAACAAACAAAAAACCCCAAAACTGAACAAATTAAAAAGAATTGAAATCATACTGAGTGTGTTCTCTAGTCCAAATGGAATGAAATTAAAAACAATAGAAAGTTACAGAAAATTCTCCAAACACTTGAAAACTAAATAACACACTTTTAAATAAACCTGGTTATTTAGAAAGAGGATCAAAAAGGAAGGCTCAAGAGAATTTTTAAAAAACTGCTCACCTACCTGAATGAAAATGAAAATACAAAGTATCAAAACTTGTGAAACACAGCCAAAGCAGTACTGAGAGGGAAATTTATAGCACTAAAGGCATAAATTAGAAAAGAGAAATGTCCTCAAATCAGTCATCTAAACTCACATGTCAGTAAAAAAGAGCAAAAATAAATACAATGCAAGTGGGAAGAAGGAAATAATAAAGAGCATAAATTAATGAAGTGGAAAACAGAAAACAATACAGAAAAATCACTGAAACAGTTTGTTCTTTGAAAAGATCAATAAAACAGACAAACTTCTAGTAGGACTGATACAGAAAAAAATAGAGAAGACACAAATGACTGATATCAGGGATGAAACAAGGGAAATCTTTATAAAACCTCCAGACTTTATTTTTTTATTTTTTTTATTTTTTTATTTTTTTTTGAGGCGGAGTCTTGCTCTGTCGCCCGGACTGGAATGCAGTGGCAGGATCTCAGCTCACTGCAAGCTCCACCTCCAGGGTTTACGCCATTCTCCTGCCTCAGCCTCCCGAGTAGCTGAGACTACAGGCGCCCGCCACCTCGCCCAGCTAGTTTTTGTATTTTTAGTAGAAACGGGGTTTCACTGTGTTAGCCAGGATGGTCTCGATCTCCTGACCTCGTGATCCGCCCGTCTCAGCCTCTCAAAGTGCTGGGATTACAGGCTTGAGCCACCGCGCCCGGCAAAACCTCCAGACTTTAAAAGACAATAAGGAAATACTATGAACAACTCTACACATATAAATTTAACAACTTCAATGAAGTGGACCAAATTTTCAAAAAACACAAACTACCACAACTATCCAATATGAAATAGATAATTTAATAGCATTATAAATATTAAGGAAATTGAATTAGTAATTAAAATAAAAACTGTCCCTCACAAAGAAATTTTCACATACTGATGATGATTTCACTGAAGAATTCTACCAAACATTTGAAAAAGAATAACAATAACTTCCATAAAATAGAAAAAGTGAGGTGGGAGGACACATCCTAATTCATTTTCTGAAGCTAGTGTTACCCTGATCCCAAAACAAGAGAAACACAGTTCCAAAAAAGAAGCTGCAGACCAATATCTCTCATATATATAAATGCAAAAATCCTTACCAAAATATTGGCAAATTGAATCTACAGTATATAAAAAGAATTATAGATTAGACCAAATGGGATTTATTCCACAGATGCAAAGCTGTTTCAGTATTTGAAAATCTATGTGGTCTATCATATTAACAGGTTAAAAAGGAAAAATCACATGATCATATTAAAATCATGCAGAAAAACTATTTGATAAAATTTAATACCCATTCATGATACTGTCAGAAAAATACAAAGAGAGGGAAACTTCTTCAACCTGATAAAGACCAGCTACAAAATACCTGCAGCTTCCATTATACTTAATAGCAAAAGACTGAATGCTTTACCCCTAAAATTGGAAAAGAGGCAAGGATGTCCACCCTTATTCAACATCGTCTTTAGTCAATATTGTACCGTAAGTTTTAGTGAGTGCATTAAGGCAAAAACAAACAAAAAAAACCCCCCAAAAACAGAAATAGAAGGCCTACATATTGGAAAGGAAGAAGTAAAATCATCCTTATGACATGAATGTATAGTAGAAGATGCCAGGGAATCTACAAAAACTTCCTAGAACTGAAAGGTGAGTTCAACAAGGCTACAGGATACAGGATAAACATAGAAAAAGCCATTTTGGCTGGGCGTGGTGGCTCACGCATGTAATCCCAGCACTTTGGGAGGCCAAGGTGAGCAGATGGCTTTGAGCTCAGGAGTTTGAGACCAGCCTGGGCAATATAGTGAAACCTCCTCTCTGCAAAAACACAAAAAATTAGCCAGGTGTGGCTGCATGCACCTGTGGTCCCAGCTACTCTGGAGACTGGGTGGGAGGATTACTTGAACCTAGGAGGCAGAGGTTGCAGAGGTTTCACTGAGTTGAAATTGTGCCACTGCAACTCCAGCCAGGGTGAGAGTGAGACAGAAAGAAAAGAAAGAAAGAAAGAAAGAAAGAAAGAAAGAAAGAAAGAAAGAAA
>NC_045446.1:29253482-29325657 GCF_002776525.5 Piliocolobus tephrosceles | reverse complement strand
AGAAAGAAAGAAAGAAAGAAAGAAAGAAAGAAAGAAAGAAAGAAAGAGGGAGGAAGGGAGGGAGGGAGGGAGGGAAGGAAAGAAGGAAGGAAGGAAGGAAGGAAAAGAAGGAAAGAAAAGAAAGAAAGAGTAGAAAAGAAAAAGAAAAGACAATTTTATCTCTACAAACTAACAATAGGCATGTGGATATAAAATTTAACTATACAATATCATTTACAATTGCTAAAAAGAAGTAAAGTACTCAGGTGCAAATCCAACAAAACATTTGCAAGAAGTGTATGCTAAAAGCTACAAAAGCCTGATAAAAGAAATTAAAGAAAACTTAAATAAATGGACAGACATATATTGTGTTCACGCATCGGAAAACTCAGCATGGTAAAGATGTCTGTTATCCTCAAATTGACATACAGTTTTAACGCAATTCCTGTCAAAATCCCTGCAAGATATATTGTAAATACAGATAACATTATTTTAAAATTTATATGAAAAAGCAACATAACCAAAATAATTAAAACAATTTTTAAAAAGAAAATAAAGTGGCAGCGATCGTTCTACTCCAATTCAAGACTATTTATCTGGCTATAGTAATGAAAACTGTGTAACATGGTTGAGGGACAGATACGTAGATCAAAGAAACAGAACCCATAAGTAGTCCTAAACAGATGCGCCAACTGATTTTTGACAAAGGTGCAAAAGCAATACAATGGAGGAAGAATAGTATTTTCAAAAAGCAGAAACAATTGGACACTTATAAGCATAAACAAAACAAAACAGAAAAACAACCTCAACTTCAGTCTCATATCTTATACAATAATTAACTGAAAATGGATTATGGATTTAAATATAGAACATAAAACTGTAAAACATAAAGACAAAAACAGAAGATAAAATATTTGAGATCTAAAACTAGGCAAAGAATTCCAAAAGCATGATCTATTAAAGAAAACATTTAAAAACTGGACTATATCAACAATTTAAAAAACTTTTTTGTGAAAAACTTTAAGAGGATAAAAAGACAAGCTACAGACTGGGAGAAAATATTTGCAAATTATATAGTTATGATATCTGGATCCAAAATACATAAAGAATTCTCAAAACTGAAAACAAAAAACCTAATTTAAAAAATTTTATATTTGGGAAGACATTTCACCAAAGAAAACATCCGAGTCAAACACGCACATGAAGAAGTTCTTAACACCATTAGTCATTGGGACAATGCAAATTACACAATGAAATGAATAATGAAATTGTATTAGTCTGTTCTCACATTGCTATAGGGAAATATCCAAGACTGGGTAGTTTATAAAGGAAAGAGGTTTAATTGACTCACAGCTCTGCATGGTTGGGGAGGCCTCAGAAAACTTACCATCATGTTGGAAGGCAAAGGGGAAGCAAGCTTGGACCTTCTCATATGGCGGCAGGAGAGAGAAGAGTAAGTAAGAAAGGAACGGCCAAAGACTTATAAAACCATCAGATCTCGTGAGAACTCACTCACTGTCATGAGAACAGCATGAGAGGGACCACCTCCATGACCCAATCACCTCCCACCAGGTCTCTCCCTCAACACCTGGGGGATTACAATTCAAGATAAAATTTGGGTGGGGACACAAAGCCTAACTATATCAAAAATATCTAATATAGGCACATATTGGAATGGCAAAAATTTTAAAAGACTGACCATATCAAATGTTAATAAGGATGTAGGAGAGCTGGGATTCTCATATAGGGAACTCTCAGATATGGCTGGAGGGAGTGTAAAGTAGTGCAAACACTTTGGAAAACAGTTCAGCTGTGTCTTAGAAAGTTAAACACATATCTAACATATGACCCATTTATCTTAGGTAAATACCTAAGAATAGTATTTACCTAAGATAAATGAAAGCATACAGCCATATAAACATTTATGAATGTTCATAGCAGTTTTATTTCTAATAGCCCCAAACTGGAAGCAACCCAAAAGCCCATCAGCAGATGAATGCACAAACTGTATTTAAACAGTTATCAAACAAATTGGAATATTACTCATCAATAAAAAGGAATGAATGATTGATACACACATTAATATGGAAGAATTTGAAAATAGTTTTGCGGAATGAAAGAAGCCAGACAAGAAAGAGTACATAGTATGGGATTCCAGTTACATAAAATTCTAGAAAATGTAAACTAATCTGTAGTGACAGCAGATCAGTGGTTACAAATGGGATAGGGGTAGGGAACGGATGGGAAGGCATGAGAGGGAGGGATTACCAAGGGGAATAAGGAAACTTTTAGGGTATATGGATATGTTCATTATCTTGAAGGTAGTGATTGTTTCATTGGTTTATACTTATGTCAGAATTTATCAGATTGTATGCTCTAAATATGTGCAGCCAATTGTATAATGATTATCCCAAATACACCTGTTAAAAAGTGTGTTCATAAAATTTTGACCATTGATCACAATTATTGCATAGCCATTTACCTCAATTCACCAGTATACATGGACCACTGGTGTAACGCAAATAGCTATAATCAAACCACAAAATGGCAGTAATGTAAATATCTGATGGTTTTAGATTTTTTCCAGAGTCATCATAATTAAATTATAATAGTTGACTGGTTTGAAGGATTTCAGATAACTCAAAGCAGATTCTTCCTAGGAAGGTATAGAGAGTTTCAATTTAGAGATATAATGGCTATTGAAAATCTGTTATAAAGTAAGAAAATAAATTAAAAACACATTTTTTAAAATGAGGGAAGGACATCTCCAAAATTAAAAAATGAGCTCTCTGTATTTAAAATAGGATTTGGCTTACAAAACCTTCAATTGCACTTAACTTTTGTGAGAAATATTTATCCCATAAAAGGATGTGTAGTCAAAGTGGTCACACTGACCCGGAACAGTAGCCAGAGTCAATCAACATTATTTTTATAGGTTTTTGTGGACTTGGTTTCAAAATTGTTGTTTTTTCCTAATTTAAAATTTTATTTTTGAAATTCATTCATTAGGTTCCAAAGTCCTGCCCTTGTGAATAAATGGATGTATTCATACACATACTTAGTTGTTTAGAAAATCTGCTTTGCATGTTCACACCATAGCAAGGTCATTCTAGGGTCACAGAATTACTTTTAAGAACAGCATTAATACAATTCATAATGTTGATTTTTCTTCATGCTAAAGCACTTTACATGTATCCCTGTAGCCATTTACTAGCTACCTTTGCCTGGTTACTGCAAGATATTTTTAATCATTTGAGAGAGAAGGGTTTTTCTTTAAATCCATAGCTATTATAAGGCAAACCATTCTCAGCACTGGTGGGTAGTTTTGTGGACTTATTACGCAAAGGAAATCACATCAGCAGTGATGAGCAGTTGAAGATTTCTCAGGGAGAAGTACAAAGATGAGACAGACTTAGTCTAGAGCATTGGCAACTAAGTCTCAAAGTAAGGCAGCATTTGTGGAAATAAAGGGGGTAGTGGATCCTAGATATAGTGTGGAAACAAGTAGAAGTTGGCTTATTGAGTGTGCTCATCATCAAGTCATGCAGGGACCTCAGAAGCTGGTCCCTTCTGAGGAAGAGAAGAGAAGAACGCTGGGAATTTCCAAGCCCAAGATGAGGGTGGCAAGACTGTAAAATAGGTCTCTGATGGAGGCATGGAGAGGCCATCAGCATCACATTAAGTAAACAATATGAACCTCATTGAGCTAATAGGCCAACATCTATATCTAAGTGGAACCTTTCTGGCAAGAAAAGCAAGATCCCAGGATCTTCTAGAACAGAGGTTAACCAACTATGGCCTTTGGGCCAAATATAGCCTGTGACCTGTCACAACTTTATTTATAAATAAAGCTGTACAGAAACACATGTCTGTTCACGTTACAATGGCGGAATTGAGGAGTTGTGACAGATACTGCAGGGTTTGCAAAGCCAAAAATATACTCTATCTAGCCCTTTGCAGAAAATGTTTGGCAACCTCTGTTCTAGAAGATGGTGTGACTTGGAGTCAGTATTGTGTTTGCAAGTGATATGTTTGTCATGGACTGAGGGAAACCACTGAACAGAGGGAAATGGCAAGGTTTAGGCAGGATGTCAAGACCATATCTGAATAGTCTAGAGTCCAGGACCCCAGGTATAGGCAGAAACCAAAGCAAAAGATCACTCCTATTGCCTGGACAAACATGGAGAGGATTAGAGCAAGAATAAGGCTCATTAGGCTTGTGAAATCCAAGCTCACCTTATAACAGATACAGACAATTCCAAAGCAAGGACAGCAAGTCCAGTTTCAATGATTGGCTGATGAGTTTCAGTCAATGGTCAGTTTGAAATGCTCAATGCTGAGTGGAGCTGGGAAGGCAGAGGCTGCCCCGGGAGTAAGGAACTATCAAGTCCGAATAACCTGTATCTTTCTGCTAGACAATAGGAGGATGGCGCTATCCTCTCTACTTCCTATTCAATATGGTAGCTCATCACACTCACCAACAAAAGGAATGCAATGGAAATTAAAATATCTCCCAGATATGGTTGTCAGATTTAGCAAATAAAAATACAGAACACCAAGTTAAATTTGAATTTCAGATAAACAAAGAAAAAAATTTAATGTAAGTATGTCTGAAATATTGCATTGGACATTATTATACTAAAATTATTTATTATTTGAAATTCAAATTTCACTGAGAGTCCTGCATTTTGTCTGGCAACACAATTCCCTGGAAACTGGCCGCCTTTATGATAAATTATGATTAACAAAACAATGTTTTAACTTCTGGAGCAGTAAGAAATTTCTAGACCTCTGGTCCTTTTTGTTTCTCCCTCTGTCTACATACTTCCTTTCCCACCTCCTGTTATCTCCTCTCTATCACTTCCATTTCAAGGCTTGTCCAGAAGGGAGGACGAGTCACATCTCTCAATACTTCCAAGAATTATAATGTGGCTTTAACTCTCATTGATTAAACCAGAGAAAGGCTGGAAACAGAGAAAGAAGAAGTCAAGCTTCTTAAAGTGACTCACAGGAAGGAAACCTGGTGGACGGACAGTTTGACGATTGGTTTCTGACTTACTGGAGGTTTCTTTGCTAGAGATATGCATCGTTAATTTGGTATCAACAAACCATTGACATTTCCCGGGCAGTACACAGAATGCTGTCTTGGTAAAAACAGGTTTAGATTAACTGCTGGGCCCTTTCTGGTTCCAAACATTAAATTAAAATGGAGATTTTTGGGTTTCACAGAAATCTCTGAGATAAAAAGCAGAAGACTCTGTGAGGACCGTGCTCATGGTTTTCAGGCATCATCCCAGCACTATATTCTGTGAAGATGTTCTTGGGAAAGGCTCAAGAGAAGTCAAATCTGTGTAACTTGCTGTATGCTGTGGTCACAGTGGATAAACCTCACCTGCAGTGAAGAGGATGTGGGCTAAGATTATGTTCAGTGATGACTGTAAAAGCTTGGGCAATATGTAAAGAACACTTATAAAATATTAAACTGATGGGATTTTCATTATTCCTCCCTACCAATCATTCTCTAGTGACCTTTCCACCACTGTGACAGTATTGGAGGCACCCATGTGGATCGCCCTCTGAGAAAGAACTTGCTGTTCAGCTGTAAGGAGTGCAGTTAGTTTCTAGCCTCCAGCTGTTAACACCTTAGCATTGTCTCATCTTTGAAGCTAAGGCCATCCTCTTCTTGGGCAGCCCCCAGAGAAGGGCTGAGCACAAAGGGGTTGCTAGAGCTTGTCCATTTCTTTCAACATGGGGCTCCTCAAATGAGCAATATTTTCTTTCGAAATCCCCATGAAGCGAGCCAAAACTTTGTCAGATCTGTACTGTGCTCTGATGCTCTTGCAGTCCAATCCTGTTTCCTCCTCATTTTGTCTTCATTTCCCAATGCGATGGATTCAATGATTGTGTACCCTTAAATTCATGTGTGGAATCCTAACCGCCAAGGTGATGGTATGAGCAGGTGGGGCCTTTGGGTGATAATTAGGTCATGAGTGTACAGCCCTTATGAATGGAGATCAGTGCCTTTATAAAAAAGAACCCCAGAGAGCTCTCTCACTCTTTCCACTATGGGAGGATACAATGAGAAGTTGGAATCTGCAACCCAGAAGAGGGCCCTGACCATAACCCAACCATGCTGGCACCCTGATCTTGGACTTCCAGCCACCAGAACTGTGAAAAATAAACTTTTGTTTCAGCCACCCAGTCTGTGATACTCTGTTATAGCAGCCAGAAATAAGACTCCCAAGAAACCTCTTGCTTTCCTAATTCTGCCTTCCTGGCCACTTCCCTGAGAGCACATCTGACACACTATCATGGCCCCAAGGAAGCAGGCAGAACGGGTGCCATTTTAACAAAAGAAAATATATTTGATGGGGAAAGTTCTTACCAGAAAGGAAGGGGACAAAAGGGTAAGTTCAGTCCTTCCTGCCCAAGAGAGACTGTGAATGAGAAAGAAATAGAGGCAGAGTATGATCTTCAAATATTAGAGTCTTACCTCCACTCTTTCTTGGGGTCAAGTCTTGTTGGGGGCAGGCTATAGAAGCATCTAGAAAGGTAGTAGGAACCTAAGAACATTGGGCGAGTGACATACTTTCCCACACATGGCCTGGAGAAGGCTGAAAACACCTAGGAGAAGCCCCGTATTTGTCCTGGCACCATGTCTAACATGGCTTGAATGAGACAGTGCACCATTAGCAGACAGAGGAACCTTCATAGACAGCAATGTGATGTTTCCCTATGTTTCTACAGGCTCTGGTAAAGGTCAGGGAAATTTAAGGGGGGATTGCTGAAAATGTAGAGGCCTGAGGTTGGGAAGTAGAAGCCACTGAGATCAAGGACTTTGATTTCTAGGGGCAACGACATTGTCAGTGTTCCACAGCTATGAAAGCCATTGTATGCCAGTGGAGGGCCTAAACCAGGATCACCTCAGGGGAACTAGCATAGGACCTAAACCAAGCCAGAGGTCACCATACCGATTTCCACATGCATAGTCACATGGTAATGCCACTCCTACCAACCATAGATGCAGATGCTAAGGTTGGGGAACTTAAGGATGATGGAAGAGACCAAGATACCCTGATTGTGTAAGTCCAGTCTTTCCCTCTTTACTCCACAGGGTTAAGGGTGCACAGGGAAGATTTGATCAGTTACAGAAAACAAAAAAGTTGCACAGCTTATTTTTACACAGCTGAGAGTGTGTGAATCAATTAGTGACCCCACTGCATTTGAACAAAACAGCTTACATTTTGAATTTTAGTCCAAGCTATACAGTTAAGGAGGCTCAAACTTAGGGTATCTTAAGTCACATCTGAATAACAGCCACCTGAAGAGAACCTCCATGGGCAGGCAAAATTATAGTCTTTCTGTGTGGTGAATGTTTGACCTTTCTCTAGACCACATTTTCCAAGCGGTGGGAAATGAAGCGCTGGTGATAACCAAGATGATTTTAGGGGGTGTGTGGACACCATTAATCAACACTGAATATGCCCAAAGTGTTTCCAGTTTCTATCAGTCCTGATGACATAAGAGAAAGTTTTTGTGGCACTCTGGTCTTCAGCCTCTCTAAAACTTTCCAATTCCTGTCCTTCCTCCAGCCTTTTGTTTTTCGGAGACAGGGTCTATCTCTGTCACCCAGGTTGGAGTGTGGTGGCACCATCAGGGCTCACTGAAGCCTCAACCTCCTAGGCTCAAGTGATCCTCCCACCTCAGCTCCCTGAGTAGCTGGGACTACAGGCATGTGCCATCATCCCTGGCTAATTTTATTTTATTTTATTTTATTAGAGATGAGATCTTACTGTGTTGCCCAAGCTAGTCTCAAACTCCTGAGCTTAAGCAATCCTCCCACCTTGGCCTCCCAAAGAGCCAAGGCATGATTAAAGGTACGAGCCACGGTAAGCCACTGTGCCCAGCTCCAGTTCCCCTTTTTGACAATTAAATCAGACTTCAGAGGTTCAGCAGCATCCCCCATCCCAATGCTGCATCTATTCTCCATGCAGGAGCCAAAGTGACTCTTAAGGAGACATCAAATCGTGTCCATTCTTCACTTAAGAACCTCCCATGGCTCCTCATTTAACTCAGAGGAAAAGCCCAGTGGCCCTCACCGCCCTCCCTGACCTGGCACTTCACACTCCAGCCTCAACCGCTTCCCACTCCCTCACTTAACTGCTTCAGCCTCAGTGACCTCTTGATTGGTCTCAGAATGTTCTTTCCCCAGACACCATGACAGCTCACATCCTCTTCTGCCAAGACTTAACCCAGATGCCACCTTCACTGTAGGGGCTCCCCAGGTTATCCTGTCTTGGATTGCAAACCTTCCTCCACTCTGTCTCTTGCTCTGCTTCATGTGTGTGTGGGCACAATATCGTTTACTTACTTGTATTTTTGTTGTTTAAATAAATGTGTGACTTTTATTGCCTACTTCTGCCACTAGAATGGAGGCTCCATGAGGTCAGGAGCTTCTGCCTGTTGTCTTCATTGCTGTCCCCTCAACCTTTAAAGCAGAGCTCGGTACTTAGTGGTTACTCACACCGTATGGACTAATTAACAAATGAATGTTCCCAGCTCCCACCAGCCCCTCCTATCTGTTATGGTCAATATCATGTCTTCTCTCCCTCAAGGCTCCCTTTCACCCCCTGCTTTTCCTGGCAAAGCAAACATAAACACAAACACAACAAACAAAAATCTGCAAGATGCTGGGAGGCCAAGACAGCTGGATCACTTGAGGTCAGGAGTTCAAGACCATTCTGGCCAACATGGTGAAACCCTGTGTCTACTAAAAATACAAAAATTAGCCAGGTGTGGTGGTGCACACCTGTGATCCCAGCTACTCAGGAGGCTGGGGCAGGAGAATCACTTGAACCTGTGAGGTGGAAGTTGCAGTGAGCGGATATCATACTGCTGCACTCCAGTCTGGGTGACAGAGTGAGACTCCATCTCAAAAAAAAAAACAAAAATAAAAACAAAACAAAAAAACCTGCAAGATGCTATGGTGCTCCCTTCTCAACTTCATGGAAATTCTGAAACATATACAGGATTCATTTTTCCTTCCAGATGTGCGATTTGGGGCGTGGAGTATCAAAGGAAGAGAACTGGGGGAATTCTTGACCTGGCTGGGCTCTTCTTTGGCCCCAGCTCCCGGTTCATCCTTCACCTCCCTCCCATCCCGGCTGCTCACATTCCTACGTGGTGAGTTCTGCTCCTCAGCAGTGGAGCAGGGGCTGGGCTGGGCAGGGGAGAGTCGCAGGCTCCATGTGTCCAGCCTGCACTGGTGGACTGATGGACGAAAGGCGTGCGAGGCCATGGCTTCTGACAGTCACAATCTGGAGTTGCTGTTAGGTCTGATTGAATGACAAACCACAAGCAGAAATCTAGAACTCCGAAACGGCTCTGGTGGAAGGAACCAACTCTGTATGCAGTTTCCTCTTCTCACCACAGCACTGTGTCGGGTTACCACGGAGATAGGGAGGAACCTTATGAGACCTCTCCAACGGTGGGTGGCAGCCACAGTCAGCCAGCGAGGACCCCACCCAATCCTTGGCTCCGCCCCTCCTCCCACACCCCAAAAGAAGCCACACAGGGAGCTGGAGAGGGGCTGCCTCTGGAATGCACACCAGGGCTTGTCCACACACACTCCCTGGCCCTCTGCGCCTCTTTAGGGAGGTTCCTACCACTGGATCTGCTGCCTTCTTCGCTTTGAGAATGCATTTTTGTAACAAGAAAAAACACCTGGGTGTTTTCACGGTTAGGAAGAGATTGGCTGCTGAGCTGTTCTGCTCTCATTTGGATGCAAGGCTGTGAGATGGGGCCTCTGATGGCCTAGAGGCCCTGAGAAATTGGGAGGAGAGGTGCCAGCAGCAAGCCCCAAGGTCGAGATTACTCCTCTAAACTCTCTGTGGGGTGGAGGCATCCACACCCAACCTTAAGAGGGAGCAATGGGTCTAACTGCTAATTCTGAAGGTGAGCAGGCCCGTTTCCACACGCCAGTGTCAAAATCCAACCACAGTTCGACAGACCTTTGGGAATATACAGTAATTACATAATAGCACTCCCAAACACGCCGAGTGCTTTCATCTTTACAAAGCCTGTCCTGTCTGATCTCACTCTTCCCCCGGTATGAGTGGCTTCTCTTTCTTTCCCCTATTTTACAAATAAGAAGGTGGAGGCTCCTGAAGGTGGAGTGACTTTCTACTACTAAAGAACTAGCAGGGAAGTATTTCAAATTCAAGTCTCATGACCCTAAATGTAGGGTATTTCCCAGTGGCTCATGATGAATGAGTTCCTTAAAAACGAGCCACTGCTGTCTGAGGCCTGAAACTACAGGTCTTACTGATGTGGCTGCAAGCTGCAGCTCTAAGCCAGAAAGGGGACAAGCTAAGGATAAGAGGAACCACATTTGCATTGGCGGACCTCAGCGTGTCTCACGCATGCTGAATGTTTACATGTATTCCCCACTTGGTCTCCATAGCAACTGGCAGAGGTGCAAAAATGCTTCATTGGTATTTGTGAGAGGATGAGAAAAGAGCCCTCTGAGATCCTCTTTCTCCCAGTGGGCACGGCTATTTCCATCCATGGCTTCGTGACTTCTCCCAGCAGCCGTTTGGCATGAGGATTTCAAACAGCAGGGAGCCAGTGAGTCCACTGGATAAGTATTTGAAATGTACTGAATGGAAAGCCCTCATCTCCTGCTCCTTCTTCCGGGCAATTATTCATGAAATCAGAAGAGGATTCTGTTATTCAAGGAGTCTCCAGAGTAAGGGGCTGAGAGGTTGTGGTTTCTAGCCTTTAACCACAACATTTAAGGCGTGGCTCCATTTTTCTTATAATTTCCAAGTGTACATCATTACCTAATTCTCCCTGAAGAATCGAAATTGCTTTATGATGCATATGCATTAGTGATGTGAGCTGAGGTTCTGAGCCATCAAACATCTTTCTCAGAAACCTCCCTCTTGTTCTCCTCTCCCATGTTGCCCCTTGAAGTTATCCCTTCTACCAGAGACGCCCAAAGGTTCTTGGTCAGAAAGTCTATACTGCAGCAATTAAAACTGGGGTTCAACTCAACATGTGTGTAGCAGAATATTTTATCTCTCAGCATCTCAATTTGTGACTTATATGATTCATGAGATGTTTGTTAGTGCATTATGGTCAAAAGCACCTTTCTAAGTGCTTTGAGAGAAACAAGAATAAAAGCATTCCTAACCGCACCCCACCCCCTGCGATCCCACCAAGGATCTTACAAAACCCATTTCGCTAAGCTTTTATATAGTATTGAGCCAATCACTGCACACTCAGCACATGACCAACACATATACTGAAGCCCACGTGAAAAACTGAGCACCTATGCAAGTTTCCCAGGCAGGGCTGGATTCATGGGCAGGTAACCAGAGCAGTTGCACAGGGACCCCTGCTCAGAAGGCTTTGCTTGGGGTTTACTGCACAACTCTTGATTTATCTTTCAATGTGTATTTTTTAAGAGGAGTCTCATGGGACAAGGAAGCTCACTTGTGGTCCTGCCTCCTACCCGCCCTCTGTTTGGGCCCTTAGAGTCCCAGGCTCCACCCTACCTCCTCCCCACCCTCTGCTCCACGACACTTGCTACCCTTCCCTCAGGGTGGCTACTAGGTCAGGTTGGCAGACAGGGAAGCAACATTCTGCCCACACCCTCTGCAGGGGCCTGGGAGCAGTTGTGGGGAGAGGCTCTGCTGGGCATGCATGCAGTGACATCCTGGGAAAGAGCATGGCAGTGCTGTCCCTACCCTGGGCTGGCAGCACCGTGGTATATTTGGAAGGCAACTGGATGGGGCCTTCTCACCCACTCCCATCCAGGCAACAGGTGTGTCCTGGTGGGGAGGTTGCAATCCCTTGGTAGGGGCACTGTAGGTTGAGGAGAGACAGGCTATGGGAAGGAGAAACTAACTTATCTTCCATGGCTAGGCCTCGTTTTCACTTTGCATTTAGGTCCCACAATTATGTAGCCAGCTCTGGTCCTGGACCAAATAGCCTCTAATGACTCCCACTTTCCAATCTAAGCAGGTCTTGCACAACTGTAATGAATGAAGCTATTTCTGATTTCCTATCAGTTCAATTTTTTAAAAATTGCATTATGTTCCTCAGAATCCATTCCAACCATAAAAACATGAAAAATTGATTTTGATCTCAGTATAACATCACATCATAAATATATTTGATATAATCATGATCTTTAAAACTTGTTATCTGTATAAAATGGGTTTCACACCTCAACTCTTAAAGGCACTTGTTTATTACGGAAAATCAAGCACATTGTAAAATTTACATCGTAAGTGTGGCTTATGAGGGATTTTCCTGCAGAGACAGGACTGACTGAAGCTTTGTTCTCTAAACTTGGGCAGACATTTAATGTGTTGAAAAGTATCATTTTGATGATGATTTCTTTTCAACACTGTTCCAGCTTTCGAAGGAAAAGTTACAAATAACAAGGCATGAGATTCCCCCCAAAGGTATATTTTTAGCAATTTAGCACCTGGTAAATTTTCCTTTCTTTTTGCTCAACAGCTAGGCGACTGCATAGGAGGTTGGTCCAAGCCAGCACACATTCATTGGACATCTGCCATGATGTGAGCCAAACCCTGGTTCCCAGGAAATATGGAAAATACACAGAAAAATTAGAAGGTCCATGCCCTTAAAAAGCATCTAAGACCCTCAGTTACTGAATAGACATAAATCTGTAGCTGCTGAAGGAGATGGCCAGGAGCTGGAGCAAGGCTGACAGGCATTGCTTAGTGGCTTACCCCTCTCTGAGCACCATATTGTCAGCAGAAGAGGCCACTTGGCCCAGGCTGACTGTGGACAGGTCTTGATTACTTGAGGTCCACTGGGAGTTGCTGTCTGCAGCCTGACACACAGAGTGCCTTCCTTTCTGTTCTCTCTCTATTATAGAAGTTGCTTTTGGAAAAGCATCATTTCTTGGGTCAGCATGAAGATTACCCTTGTGGTAGATGCTGGAAATAATAACTATTATTAACAAATGTTATTTAGGGCTTGCTATAGGTGAGGCACCATGCTGGATTCCAGGCCTATGGTCCCTGTTCTCAGGGCAGCATGGAAAATTGGAAAAGATATGTAAACAAATGACTAAAATGTGTATGGAACTTGGCACTGGGGAGGTGACAGTCAAAAGTCAGTTAAATCTCAGCTCTGGCTTCAGCTGGCCCAGTGCATTTGATAAATGCCTGCAAATTCTCTGGGCTCTGGTTTCTTTATTTGTAAAATGGATGTGTGGCTGAGGAGAAAGAACTTGTCTATCTGGTCTCCAAGTTGACTTTTCTGTTAAAATTCCCTGACTCTTTGAACCTCCTAGAAATAATCTGCACCCCATAGGCAAGCTTCCCTTTGACCTGTGTATTAGTTTTCTAGGGCTGCTGTAGAAAGCACAGCAAACAGTGACCTAAACAACAGAAATGTATTGTCTCATGGTTCTGGAGTCTACAATCTGCAGGGTGGTTCCTTCTGAGGGCTGTGAGGGAGAATCTGTTCCATGACTCTTCCCTGGCTTCTGGTTTGTTGGAGATTTTTTACATTCCTTGGCTTATAGAGTCCTGTCTTCGTGTTCATATGATGTTCTCCTGTGTATCTGTGTCCAAATTTCCCCTTTTCATAAGGACACCAATCATATTGGACTACAGGCCCACCCTACATCATTATAAATTCATCTTAACTAATCACATTTGCAAAGACCCTAATTTCCAAATAAGGCCACGTTCTGGTGTATTGGCAGTAGGACTCCAACTTATGAATTTTGGAGGGACACAATTCAACCCATAACAATTTGGTTTATTTATTTCTAGAATCTTTGGTCCAATCTGACCCAAGATAGTAAATAGTTTTCATTTCAGTAGCTAAATCTGATCAATTGAAGTCATTACCTGGAGTGTTGCGTGAAGACACGTGAGTCGACATCTTTTTCCCTTTAGTGGGAAAGGCAACTGGAATTGGTTCAACCCACCTGAGAAACAGTAGATTTAAAAAAATACTACTGTCTATCCTTGAACCAAGGACCCCACCCAAAAGTGAGAAACCTACAAATAACTGCTTTTTCTGGATCTCTCCAATTGAAATGTTTCCCAAAAGATGATTGCCAATTTGCAATCTTGCTACAAACAATCATGCTAGCAGGGCCATCAAGCCCATCCCATGAGAATGATCAAATCTCCAATAAGACTCAGCTGTTCCATGGGGGAAGTGAGTGAAATGAGGCATTTAGAAAGATAAAATCATCTGGGTTTTCTGAATGTTTTCCCTGCTGAGGTTGAGGCTGAGAACTTGCATTGGCTGAAGACTTGCAGCTGGAACCAGAGAGGAAGTAAGCTTCTGGAAGCACTAAAATGAATCGTCACTCCCACTCTTGATACCCACAGCATCAAAACCACCAGATGCTGACAGCTGCTGTGGAAATCTAAGCAAGTGGAGGGATGTCTAGATTGAGCTGGCCAAGTTTGGTACAAGAGCTAAGAGTTTGGGAACAATGGGAGGTCAGCTTTCTGTGTCACTGTGGATATAAAGGACGTACTTTTAAAACACAGACAGGAAGTGACTGAGGACTTTAAAGGCAGCTTGGGCTATCCAGGAAAGTTCTTTATTCTTGTTTTTTCTGCTGAGGCTCTAGAAGGACACCTGTCAGACTGACCAAGGCCGAAGCTGGCTCACTACTGAGAGATTCAACTGAGGGCTTGCTATAGGTCTTGAGACATTGCTATTGATCTTGAGACATTCATCTGAAGCATGATTGTCACTGGCTTGAAACTTTCCCCATCATAAGAGAGGGACTGAGTCTACTTCAAATGTTTCACACTGATGAAGTTACATTCCCTTTCATGGTATGGTAAGTTGATTGCATTAACAGCCCCAGTTTTTCATTCTCCCCTGAGGCCATCCATTTGATAGTACCCTCCCACACTGATTCTTGGTTTAGTCATGTAACTTGCTTTAACCCCCAACAGAAGCTTGAAAAACACTTGTTCATTTCTGCTTGCCCTCCGTAAGCCCTGCCCTCATCATGAGACCATGCCCAGGCTAGTCTGCTGGAAGGAAGTCAGAGGCACAGGGAAGAGAGCCACTTTCAGCCAAGGCCATTCTAGACCAGTTGTTCCCTGTCACTTCACCAACTGGCCACAGCACAAGGTGAGTACAGCCAAGATCAGCAGAATTACCCAGCTGACCTGTTGAATTATGAGAAATAAGGAATGGTTGTTGTTTTAAGTCACTAAATTTTGCAGTCGTTTGTTATTTAGCAATAACTAGTAAAAATGGTCTTCTTCATGTAAGGGTAAAGAGGGAGGGATCACAGACTGGGCTTAAACTGTTCACTGTTGACATTCAATCTGACTAGGAAGCTCTGAGAAACTGATGGGGCAGGTCTGTTAGAAGGTTATTTGCATGTGGTGCCTCCAGGAAGAGAACATCCCAAGGCAAGAACAAGTCAATGAGAGAAGGTTGGCCAGGGAACAAAGACTTAGTCATAGAGAGGCTGAGAAAATCCACCCTGGTGTCTGTCATTCTAATGGATCCTCTGGCTTAGGCTCAATACATTCTTGTCTGACTCTTACAGTTGAAGGTACAGGGAAGGTATAGGTAGAAAGGATTATTTCACTAACAGCTCCATAGGACTCTGAGACAAGCTCCACAGCATTAAGATTAGTGTAAAAAAAAAAAAAAAGTAACACAATTGCAGCAGGCTGGGTGTGGTGACTCACACCTATAGTCCCAGCACTTTTGAAGGCTGAGGTGGCAGGATTGCTTGAGGCCAGGAGCTTGAGACCAGTCTGGGCAACATAGTGAGATCCCATCTCTTAAAAAAAAAAAAAGTAATAGTCAGGTGTGGTGGCACACACCTGTAGACCCAGCGACTTGGGAGGTTGAGGTGGGAGGATTGCTTGAGCCCAGAAGTTGGCGGCTGCAGTGAGCTATGATCATGCCACTGAACTCCAGTCTGGGCAACAGAGCAAGATCCCATCTCAAAAAAATAAAAATAAAAGCTGTTGCAGCAAGAGAGGATCTCTGTGAACAAACTACAAGTTCAGCACCCAGATGATTTCAGCATCTTAGTCAAAGGCCAATGCTCCGGAGGAGAAGGTGGTGCCCAGCAGAAAGAGACTTAGTAACATCTGTTTAAATAGCTACATTAATTTATTATTTCATTCATTTATGCATTCAACAAACATTGAGGTCTATCCTAATTACTTTATGTAAGGTTATGATGAGTGGGGAGCAAATGTGTTCATAAGGTAAGATTCCTATCCATAAGAAGCCCAAAGATGGGTTCATATTAAAATATACTTTTTCTCTTGCATTCTCTTATTGATTGGTAATGACTGCTTACAGCACTCCAAGAACATTTGAGAGCCATATCATGGTGCAGAGGAGTGCTGTGATTGATTAGCAATATCTGCTTTGGCCACATATTTGTAACCCTGATGGTCTGGGTTTCTGTCTGGCTCCATAAATAGCATGTAGTTTGAGACCTATGAACTAGGCCATTTGCATGTCTTATGTGAAAAATCCCTCTCCCACTTCCTCTTCTGAGCCTAAGGGCCAAAGAGATGAACTGATCTCAAGAGAAGAGGTTCCAAGTTGGCACTCTTCTTTTTTTGACAAACAAACGAGCATGATATTTTCTCTGTATCTACTTCCACTCCTCCCGCGTAAGTCAGAAGGATAAT
The DNA here is from genome assembly GCF_002776525.5 of Piliocolobus tephrosceles. Lineage (NCBI taxonomy): Eukaryota > Metazoa > Chordata > Mammalia > Primates > Cercopithecidae > Piliocolobus > Piliocolobus tephrosceles. The sequence goes on along the minus strand of NC_045446.1, from coordinate 29,308,987 downwards.
CCTTAGGATGGGGTGGGTAGGGTGGGATGTGGAGAAAAATAAATCCATGTACAATGACAAAAAGTACTCCCCCTTCCACCTACAGAGTGATAAAGGATATGAGGATGTGAGAGACCATAACCCAGCCTTGAGAATAAGCATGAAATAGTACCAGCCCATGTTGACTTGGTGTTGTATGGACAATGAAATAAAATCCAACCAGCCAGGTTTGTCTGGTATGAATGTGGTTAATCTGTTGACAGCTTGGGAGCCTATAGGAACTATAGAGTGATGGGCAGAGCTCTCAAAGCACATTTAATAGTATTGTGGCTGACTCTTCAGTAGTCTCACTGATAAGTTCCACCTGGATTTAGATGCTTAATACTCAGACAATTGTGGGGAGACAAAAGATTTTCAATTCACTCTACTACTCTGTTCTAGAAGATCTGTTTTGTGAGCTAGTAAGAACTCAAAAGGCTGAGAACTTAATCTAATATGGCTTTTGCCATCTGCAAGACCCGTTCTCAAATTTCTGCTCTGTCATTCTTTACTCGTGTGACTTTGGGCAAATGCCATAAGCCTCAGAATCTTTATCTAAAACCCTCAGGGATAATAATGCTTGTCTCCAGGTTTTGTTGAAGACTGAATGAGTGTGTAAAGTGTCCAACAGAAAGTCTGGCACATGGTAAGTACTCAATGAATGGTAGATGTAATTATTAGCAGTAGAGTTTTGGACACTCGAATCATCACTCACCTCATCTCCTTTCCACCTTCTCTTTTCTACTCACAAAAAGCCTTTGTGCTGTGGTCTGAATGTTTATGTCCCCCCAAAATTCATAAGTCAAAATGCTAACCCCCTAGGTGATGGTAATAGGAAGTAGGGCCTTTTGGAACAGATTATTAGGCCATGCAAGTGGAGCCCTCATCAATAGGATTAGTGCACTTATAAAAGAGGCCCCAGAGGCACCCACCTTTGCTGATGCTTGAGTAGGTAAACAAAGCAGCCAGGGAAGCTCAAACTGGGCAGAGCTCACAGCAGCTCAGCAAGGCCAGCTGCCTCTGTAGTCTCCACCTCTGGGGGCAGGGCATAGCTGAACAAAAGGCAGCAGAAATTTCTGCAGACTTCAGTGTCCCTGTCTGACAGCTCTGAAGAGAGCAGTGGTTCTCCCAGTGTGGTGTTTGAGCTTGGAGAACAGACAGACTGCCTCCTCAAGTGGGTCCCTGACCCCCATGTAGAGACTCACTTGAGGAGTGGGAGACACCTCCCAGTAGGGGCCAACCAACACCTCACACAGACGGGTGCCCCTCTGGTACAAAGCTTCCAGAGGAAGGATGAGGGAGCAATATTTGCTGTTCTGCAATATTTGCTGTTCTGCAGCCTCCACTGGTGGTACTCAGGCAAACAGGATCTGGAGTGGACTTCCAGTAAACTCCAACAGACCTGTAGCTGAGGGATCTGACTGTTAGAAGGAAAACTAACTAACAGAAAGAAATAATATCAACATCAACAAAAAGGACATCCACACCAAAGCCCCATCTGTAGGTCACCGACATCAAAAAACAAAGGTAGATAAAACCACAAAGGTGGGGAGAAACCAGAGCAGAAAAACTGAAAATTCTAAAAACTAGAGTGCCTCTTCTCCTCCAAAGGATCACAGCTCCTCACCAGCAAGGGAACAAAGCTGGACATAGAATGACTCTGACAAGTTAACAGAAGTAGGCTTCAGACAGTCGGTAATAACAAACTTCTCTGAGCTAAAGGAGGATGTTCAAACCCATCGCAAGGAAGCTAAAAACCTTGAAAAAAGATTAGACGAATGGCTAACTAGAATAAACAGTGTAGAGAAGACCTTAAATGACCTGATGGAGCTGAAAACCATGGCATGAGAACTAGATGACGCATGCACCAGCTTCAATAGCCAATTCAATCAAGTGGAAGAAAGGGTATCCAGTGATTGAAGATCAAATTAATGAAATGAAGTGAGAAGACAAGGTTAGAGAAAAAAGAGTAAAAAGAAATGAACAAAGCCTCCAAGAAACATGGGACTATGGGAAAAGACCAAATCTACGCTTGATTGGTGTACCTGAAAGTGATGGGGAGAATGGAACCAAGTTGGAAAACACTCTTCAGGATATTATCCATGAGAACTTCCCGAACCTAGCAAGGCAGGTCAACATTCAAATTCAGGAAATACTGAGAACACCACAAAGATATTCCTTGATAAGAGGAACCCCAAGACATGTAATTCTCAGATTTGCCAAAGTTGAAATGAAGGAAAAAATCTTAAGGGCAGCCAGAGAGAAAGGTCAGGTTACCCACAAAGGGAAGCCCATCAGACTAACAGCGGATCTCTTGGCAGAAACTCTACAAGCCAGAAGAGAGTGGGGGCCAATATTTAACATTTTTAAAGAAAAAAAATCTCAACCCAGAATTTCATATCCAGCCAAACTAAGCTTCATCAGTGAAGGAGAAATAAAATTCTTTACAGACAAGCAAATGCTGAGAGATTTTGTCACCACCAGGCCTGCCTTACAAGAGCTCCTGAAGGAAGCACTAAACATGGAAAGGAACAACTGGTACCAGTCACTGCAAAAACATGCCAAATTGTAAAGACCATTGATGCTAGGAAGAAACTGCATCAACTAATGGGCAAAATAACCAGCTAACATAATGACAGGATCAAATTCACACATAACAATATTAACCTTCAATGTAAATGTCCCAATTAAAAGACACAGACTGGCAAATTGGATAAAGAGTCAAGACCCATCAGTGTGCTGTATTCAGGAGACCCAACTCACATGCAGAGACACATATAGGTTCAAAATAAAGGGATGGAGGAAGATCTACCAAGCAAATGGAAAGCAAAATAAAGCAGGGGTTGCAACCCTAGTCTTTGATAAAACAGACTTTAAAGCAACAAAGATTAAAAGAGAAAAAGAAGGCGATTAAATAATGGTAAAGGGATCAATTCAACAAGAAGAGCTAACTATCCTAAATACATATGCACCCAATACAGGAGCACCCAGATCGATAAAGCAAGTTCTTAGAGACCTACAAAGAGACTTAGACTCCCACACAATAAAAATGGGAGACTTTAACACCCCACTGTCAATATTGGACAGATCAATGAGACAGAAGGTTAAGAGGAATATCCAGGACTTGAACTCAGCTCTGCCCCAAGCAGACCTAATAGACATCTACAGAACTCTTCACCCCAAATCAACAGAATATACATTCTTCTCAGCACCACGTTGTACTTATTCCAAAATTGACCACATAGTTGGAAGTAAAGCACTCCTCAGCAAATGTAAAAGAACAGAAATCACAACAAACGGTCTCTCAGAGCACAGTGCAATCAAATTAGAACTCAGGATTAAGAAACTCACTCAAACCCACACAACTACATGGAAACTGCTCCTGAATGACTACTGGGTAGACAACGAAATGAAGGCAGAAATAAAGATGTTCTTTGAAACCAATAAGAACAAAGACACAATGTACCAGAATCTCTGGGACACATTTTAAGCAGTGTGTAGAGGTAAATTTATAGCACTAAATGCCCACAAGAGAAAGCAGGAAAGATTTGAAATCGACCCCCTAACATCACAATTAAAAGAACTAGAGAAGCAAGAGCAAACAAATTCAAAAGCTAGCAGAAGGCAAGAAATAACTAAGATCAGAGCAGAACTCAAGGAGATAGAGACACAAAAACCCCTTCAAAAATCAATGAATCCAGGAGCTGGTTTTTGAAAAGAACAACAAAATTGATAGACCACTAGCAAGACTAAGAAAGAAGAAAAGAGAGAAGAATTGAATAGACACAATTAAAAATTATAAAGGGGATATCACCACCAATCCCACAGAAATACAAACTACCATCGGAGAATGCTATAACCACCTCTATGCAAATAAACTAGAAAATCTAGAAGAAATGGATAAATTCTTGGACACATACACCCTCCCAAGACTAAACCAGGAAGAAGTTGAATCTATGAATAGACCGATAAGAGACCCTGAAATTGAGGCAATAATTAATAGCCTACCAACCAAAAAAGGCCAGGACCAGATGGATTCACGGCCGAATTCTACTAGAGGTACAAAGAGGAACTGGTACCATTCCTTCTTAAACTATTCCAACCAACAGAAAAACAGGGAATACTCCCTAATTCATTTTATGAGGCCAGCATCATCCTGACACCAAAGCCTGGCAGAGACACAACAAAAAAAAGAGAATTTTAGACCAATATTCCTGATGAATATCAATGCAAAATCCTCAATAAAATACTGGCCAACCAAATCCAGCAGCACATCAAAAAGCTTATCCACCATGATGAAATTGGCTTCATCCCTGGGACACAAGGCTGGTTCAACGTACCAAAGTCAATAACCGTAATCCATCACATAAACAGAACCAATGACAAAAACCACATGATTATCTCAATAGATGTAGAAAAGGCCTTAAACAAAATTCAACAGCCCTTCATGCTAAAAACTCTCAATAAACTAGGTATTGATAGAATGCATTTCAAAATAATAAGAGCTATTTATGACAAACCCACAGCCAATATCATATTGAATGGGCAAAAACTGAAAGCATTCCCTTTGAAAACTAGCACAAGACAGAGATGCCCTCTCTCACCACTCCTATTCAACATAGTGTTGGAAGTTCTGGCCAGGGCAATCAGGCAAGAGAAAGAAATAAAGGATATTCAATTAGGAAAAGAGGAAGTCAAATTGTCCCTGTTTACAGATGACATGATTGTATATTTAGAAAACCCCATTGTCTCAGCCCAAAATCTCCTTAAGCTGATAAGCAACTTCAGCAAAGTCTCAGGATACAAAATCAATGTGCAAAAATCACAAGCATTTCTATACACCAATAACAGACAAGCAGAGAGCCAAATCATGGGTGAACTCCCATTCACAATTGCTACAAAGAGAATAAAATATCTGGGAGTCCAACTTACAAGGGATGTGAAGGACCTCTTCAAGGAGAACTACAAACCACTGCTCAATGAAATAAAAGAAGACACAAACAAATGGAAGAACATTCCATGCTTATGGATAGGAAGAATCAATATCGTGAAAATGGCCATACTGCCCAAGGTAATTTATAGAGTCAATGCCATCCCCATCAAACTACCAATGACTTTCTTCACATAATTGGAAAAAATGACTTTAAAGTTCCTATGGAACCAAAAAAGAGCCTGTATTGCTAAGAAAATCCTAAGCAAAAAGAACAAAGCTGGAGGCATCATGCTACCTGACTTCAAACTATACTACAAGACTACAGTAACCAAACAGCCTGATACTGGACCAAAACAGATATACAGACCAATGAAACAGAACAGAGGCTTCAGAAATAACACCACACATCTACAACCATCTGATCTTTGACAAACCTGACAAAAACAAGACATGAGGAAAGGATTCCCTATTTAATAAATGGTGCTGGGAAAACTGGCTAGCCATATGTAGAAAGCTGAAACTGGATCCCTTCCTTGAACCTTATACAAAAATTAATTCAAGATGGATTAAAGACTTAAATGTTAGATCCCAAACTATAAAAACCCTAGAAGAAAATCTAGGCAATACCATTCAGGACATAGGCATGGGCAAGGACTTCATGACTAAAACACCAAAAGCAATGGCAACAAAAGGCAAAATAGACACATGAGATCTAATTAAACTAAAGAGCTTCTGCACAGCAAAGGAAACTACCATCAGAGTGAACAGGCAACCTATAGAATGAGAGAAAACTTTTGCAATCTTCCCATCTAACAACGGGCTAATATCCAGGATCTACAAAGAGCTTAAACCAATTTACAAGAAAAGAACAAACAACCCCATCAAAAAGTGGGCAAAGGATATGAACAGACACTTATCAAAAGAAGACATTTATACAGCCAACCAATACATGAAAAAATGCTCATCATCACTGGTCGTTAGAGAAATGCAAATCGAAACCACAATGAGATACCATTTCACACAAGTTAGAATGGCGATCATTAAAAAGTCAGGAAACAACAGATGCTGGAGAGAATGTGGAGAAATAGGAACGCTTTTCCACTATTGGTGGGAGTGTAAACTAGTTCAACCATTGTGGAAGACAGTTTGGCGATTCCTCAAGGATCTAGAACTAGAAGTACCATTTGACCCAGTGATCCCATTACTGGGTATATACCCAAAGGACTATAAATCATGCTACTATAAAGACACATGCACACATATGTTTATTGCGGCACTATTCACAATAGCAAAGACTTGGAACAAACCCAAATGTCCATTAATGATAGACTGGATTAAGAAAATGTGGCACATATGCACCATGGAATACTATGCAGCCATAAAAAGGATGAGTTCATGTCCTTTGTAAGGACATAAATGCAGCTGGAAACCATCATTCTGAGCAAACTATCACAAGGACAGAAAACCAAACACTGTATGTTCTCACTGATAGGTGGGAATTGAACAATGAGATCACTTGGACACAGCGGGGGAACATCACACCCCAGAGCCTGTCATGGGGTGGGGGGCAGGGGGAGGGATAGCATTAGGAGAAATACCTAATGTAAATGACGAGTTAATGGGTGCAGCAAACCAACAAGGCACATGTATACCTATGTAACATACCTGCACATTGTGCACATGTACCCTAGAACTTAAAGTATAATAAAATAAATAAATAAATAAATAAGGCCCCAGAGAGACTCCTCACCCTTTCAACCATGTGAGGACACAGCAAAAATTGGCTGTCCATCAGCCAGGAAGTGGGCCCTCACTAGACACCAAATCTGCTGGTGCGGTAATCTTGGAATTCCTAACCTCCAGAACTGTGAGAAATAAATTTCTGTTGTTTATAAGCCACCCAGTTTATGATGTTTTGTTATAGTGGTCCATACATACTTTGTCAATTCGGCTTTAATGCCCCTTTGCCAGAAGCTCTGGGTACAGGCCCTGAGGAGGGCTGAGTCTCTCCTCTTCTCTTTCCTCCAGCCTGGCCTCAAGCTGCCCCAGTGAGCACAGGCCATGTGGTGGTACACTGGCTTCGGAAAGGTCATGCAGCGTCAAATGGTATTTCTGGTTCCAGATCTTTGAGGAATTGCCACACCGTCTTCCACAGTGGTTGAACTAATTTACATTCCCTCCAACAGTGTAAAAGCATTCCTGTTTCTCCACAACCTTGCTACTGGGTGTATACCCAAAGGGATATAAATCATTCTTTTACAAAGATATATGCATGCATATGTTTATTGCAGCACTATTCACAATTGTGAAGACATGGAATCAACCCAAATGCTCATCAATGATAGCCTAAAGAAAATGTGGTGCATATACACTATGGAATACTATGCAGCCATAAAAAGTAATGTGATTTTGTGTTTTGCGGGTACACGGATGGAAATGGAAGCCATTATCCTCAGCAAATTAATGCAGGAACAGAAAACCAAATACTGCATGTTGTTACTTATAAGTGGGAGTTGAACAATGAGAACACGTGGACACAGGGAGGGAAACAACACACACTAGGGCCTGTCTGGCAGTGGGGTTGAGGGAGGGAGAGCGTTAGGAAAAACAGCTAATGCATGCTGGCTTAATACAGGGTGATGGGTTGATAGGTGCAGCAAACAACCATGGCATATGTTTACCTTTATAACAAACCAGCACATCCTGCACATGTACCTTGGAACTTAAAATAAAAATTAAAATGTTTTTTTAAAAAGGTCATGCTGTTTTCTCAGCAGCCCAGCTCACATTTCCAGATCCCTCTGGCTTGTGTTACTCCAGAAAAAGCCCAGTGTGTGCGAGACCCGGGCCACTGTGACACTGTATAATGAGAGGAGGGAGTAGGCTGCTCCAGCCAAAGCCAACAGCATCCTGGGAGCTGCTGCATCTGGCCAAAGGCTGTTTACTCTTTGCTGCAGACATCGAGGCCTGCTGATCAGGGGAGGAGGATATCAATATGTGACCCCACAAGGCACAAGCAGAGCCACCTCTATCAGACTGACCTGGACAGAGTGGTAGGGCCAAGTTTTAGAAAGAAGTTACATTAGAGAGGGAGGCAGGAAAGAAACACTTTGATTCTTGCTTTCTGAGCTTGTTTCCTGTACTCTTTGGAAAAACAAGACCAGAAAACAGAGCACCTCTCCAATTGTGTGACAGAGTGGGAAAAGAATCGGAATCGATGGCAGTGGCTCAGCTTCAGTACTGGCCGCTGCTGTCTTCCACCTACATATTCTCCTGCAAGTCCCGTAGTCTCTCTGTGCAGACTCAGATTCCACATCTGTAAAATGGGAATAATAAAGTTGACACGAAGATCACATGGAATAATGTATGTCTGGGACTTTTTTAAAGCAGGAGGTTATGTGCACAAATATTTCATTTGCTTATTTGTCTTTTTCTCTGTAACTTTTCCCTTTGTCCTACCTAATCCCTATTTCTCTTTTTTTTCCATATGCCTATACCTCAGGCCAGAAATGTTCAAATGTTTCCACCAAAAGTCCCCTAACAAGCAAAAAAAGATGTAAAAAGGTTTAGCCCAAAGTGCCTGACACAAATGTGAAATTTCATTCACATTTAATGTTTATTTTTAAGATGCATGTGAATCTTGCATTTGATTCCATAATATGTTCATGTGAATCATTTACATTTAGTTCTTGGTTGAAAATAATGGAGTCCATTCTAGGTAGCTCAGGCAGAACAAGAATTTAAGGGCAACCGTGGATCTTCTAGGAAACCTAAAGCATTGGGCTCCCCACGTACTGGAAACACGATGAAGCCAGTGCCCAGGGGCTGCCCCAGCAAATGTCCAGTGGTGTTGGCCTTGGACACAAACACCCCAGCCTGCCCCAGACAGAGGTGCTTGCTCTGATCCCACTGGGGACTGGATACAGAGGCTCTGCCACTGCTGCATGTGGCTCTGTCACAGTGCTCCCCAAACAGATTCCTCAAGGCCCCTTCCTCATATCATTTTTGCCCAAATTGAAGTCTTGGTGGTTGTATCTGCATGGTATAGCCTAAGACCCAGCCTATAACCCAGCTACAAGGGAGGATGGAATAGTAAGTTCCAGCTTCTACTTTATGAAGGCAGGATTCACAATGTAGAACATTTTCCCGATACAGAAAAGACTTTCAATGCACACTTAGTGGTCATAAACATTATATATCTTAACATTCTTTTTAAACTACCCATCTGCAAGTAAAGTGAATGTTTTGGAAACATACGCCCTGTTTTTCTAAGCTTTGTATATCTTTCATAATCTGTGTAATCCCAAGGATACATGCACTGCAGTTTGAAAATGTAGGCCCTAGGCCCTCCAGAGGCATTACCCATTTTCATGGAATGTACCTGAGGTTAAAGAGATGAGTCATCCTCAGAAAGAGAGTACAGTTTCCAGCGCTTAGGAGTGAAGGCATATTCAAAACAATTTGAATAATTCCAGGTACGAAATTGTCATATTAGGCTCACGAAACTGATACCCTTTAACTGCTTTAGAATCACCAGTCCCACTCTGAACACCCATCTCCTAATGCTTCCCCGATGTCGGTTTCCATGTCTTTGTCCCACCTTTTCCCAGTGCAGGCTTAGTTCCTATCTAGTCAGAGGAATTCAGGTCCATTTAGCACATTTCATGTCCAGTTTTGTTTACAGTAAAGGATCAAGCCCCTCCTCTATCATGGCTAATAATTCCTGTTAGAAATACAACCCACTGGGAAAAAGTCACAAAAAAGTCAGCACTCTTTTCTGGGAACTTCAAGTTTTCTTATTTACATGACCTGAAGTTTCATCATCTTCATTAGCAGAGACCCCCAAGTCTATAACTGAATCTTTGAGAGAAACAATACAATTCAAATTTCCCTGTGACTTGAAGGTAGTGGAATTGACACTGTGGAGGTTAACATCCTGTCTGCCAACTACAGGATGATATTCTCCTAACAGCACAGCCCTGTCATTGTTGGGAAACAATTCTGTCTTGCTAACCCTCTCCAGGGAGTGGACTGTAAAACCACTGGCCAAATTTCAAGTATGTCCATGCAGAATGAGAGTTATTTTTCCAGTTGGTCACTAGAAATAGAGCCCAGGAAAGGGCCGGAAAATTGGAAAGTATAGTTCATAGCAGTTTTTTATTCTAAAAATAGAATGATACTCACGCCTGTAATCCCAACACTTTGGGAGGCCGAGGCGGGTGGATCACCTGAGGTTGGGAGTTCGAGACCAGCCTGACCAAAATGGAGAAATCCCATCTCTACTAAAAATACAAAATTAGCTGAGCGTGGTGGTGTGTGCCTGTAATCCCAGCTACTCGGGAGGCTGAGGTAGGAGAATCACTTGAACCCAGGAGGCGGAGGTTGTGGTGAGCTGAGATTGCACAAATGCATTCCAGCCTGGGCAACAACAGTAAAACTCCATCTCAAAAAAAAAAAAAAAAAAAAATTGAAAGATAGCTTTGCTGCTCAAGAGATGGGATTTTAGGGCTCTAGCTCAGGGGTGAGAGGGAGACTGTCCTAGTCAGCAAGGCAGCAGTGTCTTAACCTGCGAGACACCACTTCCCTGCTTCAGTAGGAGCCTCATCTCTTGAAATCTGACTTCAAGACCCTGAGCACAGCCCTCCTGCTGCCCAGCCCAGCTATATTCCACAGGAAGGGTGGGACCCTTCCATCTCTCACCATGCTGCCCAGACCAGTGTGTTAGGTTGCTAAAGCTTGCTGTTGGGACAGACCTGGGGTCATTAATACAACTTGTACTAGCTCCAAGAATAACCAATATTTTGGAAGAGGTAATAGATAAATACTTAAGATGGTGACAGATATATTTGCTGGATGGACAGGATGTGGGCCCATATAGTCTCACATGAATTTGAAACATGACTTGTGTTTCCCCAAGAGGACATGAGTCAGGGTGGCAAAGGTGGGGTGCAGTAGACAATCATAAATAGTGTTTCACTGGCCCTACCTGCTATTCATACTTCATCTCTTCTCAAAGTGTCACTCAAGTATTTCTGAGAATTCTTAGGGGTATGTCAAACATGCTCCTAAACAAACCCTTGCCATTTCCATTTGGTGCCTGCCATTTTCCTCTTGTGCTCCTCTGGCCCCTTAGTGGAGTCTCATGGCCATGATTCTTCAGCTGGCAACTACTGGGAGAACCCTCATACCCAGGGCTTCCTCTGTGCACTCAGGCTCAGCTCTATGACAATGGGAAATCTCCGCTGCTCAGATTTTTCTCACAGCTTGTCTTTCCCAAGAATTCTCACATTGAGTCCACATGGCGCTGGACCCAATATTGACATAGTCATGATGTCACCATCCTGGATCCAAAATCATCCTGTCCTTCACACAACAAATACTTTGTCATCTGGGCTCGCTTCTCTGCTGAAATTCTCTCCTTAGAGTTCCAGTCCCAATCTGATGACTTATGGTGGGCAAAGCATTTAACCTCTCTGTGTTTCAATTTACTTATCTATAAAATAGGGGAGGTGACCTAGATATCTTCTAGAGTCCTTTCTATTCCGGGGTTTGATGACCCCTTGGAAGCATGATGCTTTATCAAGCAATACACAAGAAGATATATTAGGTACTTCCATGTATCAAGCACTAGCTAGGTGCTCTGTAAATGGAAAATTGCTATTTTCTTTCATCTTTCTGACAAGCACCCAGCCTCTCTGGTCATCACTTTGCTTAAAACCATTCAGTGACTTCTTGTCATATTTTGGAAAAAATCCAGGCTCAGTGGCATCCTACCTCAGTGCTTTCACCTCATTCTCTTCTCTCATTTTTCATTTCATATACTCCAGATGGCCAGTCTTCTTTCTGACCCTGGAATGTGCTGAGCTGCTGCACCCCAGAACTTCTGCAAGTGTTCATTGTCCTACCTGAGATGCTCATCTCCCAGGTAACCCATGACGGACCTCTTACCATTCGGGTCCCCAAGGTGCCTTGCTTGACATCTGCCCCACTTTCAGCCAACTTGCTGTGTCTCAAAGGTTGGCAAATTGTTGTCTCTGGGTCAAATCTATTCTCATTTATTTACACATTTTCTCTGGCTACTTTTGGGCTACAACAGCAGAGTTGAGTTCTATGTATGAGTAACAGCAAGAGAAATGGATGGCCCACAAAGCTGAAAATATTTACCATCTGGCCTTTACAGGGAAAGTTTAAGAATCCCTGCCTATCCCATAACATCTTTTATTCACACTGCTTATCAGTATCAGAATTGCTAACTCAATCTGCTTCTCTCTGTCTTCTTTTTCTCCCCCACTAGGATGTAAGTGCCTACAAGTTGAAGAACTCATCTATCTTGATCCCGGTGCTTTTGTTAGTTCTTAGCACAGCGCCTGACACAGAGCCAATCATAACGGTAAGCTGGATGGATTTAGGTCTGTTTCCTTTTGCTCTGTTGAAGCAATAACAAAATTCAGTGCAAATCCTAAAATAAACTCCACCACCTCCATGGTTCTTGCTACACCCCCGTGACCAACTGTCAAGCTTCTCTCTGTTCCCACCTTCATCTTGTTGTGTCCTTTTCTGATTCTGCTCTGACACCCCTAGATACCAGTGTCTTCTTGCCCTTCACTCTTTATACTTTTCTAATCTGCTCTTGACCCTCCATGACACCAGCAACCCTCCAGGGAGGAGCTCATGGCTAGAAAACCAACCAAAGGGCAACAATTCATTCCTCTAGGGTATTTCTGGGTAGGACTTGGAAGTCTGGTGGACTCAAACTCAGACACATGTTTGAGGGAGCTTCATACCTTCCTAAGTGAGCCTTTCTACTTGGGACCACTTGAAAAATGAATTTGGGCTCTCAGAGAATGGAACTCCAGGGCCAGGAGAGTTTGAATCTAAGAAGCTCTGGCTATTAGATATGGGGAAGCTCCTAGGAATCATCTAGCACCTCTCAAACTTCCCCACCAAAACTAGCCTAGTAGCCGATAACAGTGACACATTTCCCCAGGAGGGAATGAGGTTGATACTTAAACTACACCACTCTAACTTCTTGTTATTTTAATAATCCATTAGAACATTGTATTCTATCTCATTATATATTTTTAAAGAAATAATGAACCTTTTCCATTAAAATGTGTGGCTATGGCAACTACACATCTGCAATCTTTGAGCAAAAATCACAATCTACCTCTATCCTTAGCACACTCTTGCCTAGGCCCATATACCCACTGGTACTAAGACAGCTTGGAAAGCAGGAAATATTGTCCAGTGTATCCTTTAACAAATGAGGATACTGAAGGCCCAACAGAGATGGCAATATAAATAGAGTGCCTTCCCTTTAGGAGAACTCCATTCCTACTTATTGGTAGGATAAACTAGTCTGTGGTTGGATTCGAAGTGTGTTGAACAGTCTCTGTCTGCCCTCCAGACACACCTGCCACCCTAACCACCTGCTCTGTGACCCTGCAGGCTGATATCTGTGTACTGCGCAGCCAGCCTTCCTTGCCCTCTGACTTCTGGTTGGGTTTGACCAATGGCAAGCAAGGGAGGGAATTGGAAGGCAGGATGGGAGTGTGGTCAGGGTATTTGTTCCCCCAGCTCCCTCCCTGCCAGGCCTCATGTTGGCAATGGCTGTGCTCTTCTACCAAAGCAGGTTGACCCCACAGCTAGAGATCTACTAGGTTCTGGGAACCACTCCATGCTCTCATTCTCCTCAGACCCAGGAGTGTAGTGGCTTCCTCATTTGCCAACCCCAGAGTTCTTTACTATCCCAGCCATACATTTGTAACTAATTCCATCATTAGACTTCCCTAATCTCTTTTATCAAGGAATCATTTTTTTCCTGTCAGGACACTTATAGTAAATGGCACCAGAAGTAGCCCAAAGAAACACCCCTCAAAATGGGATTCTGAGATTGGGTTGCTCACACATTCATTAAGCACACATTAGCACACTCTATTTTGTGGCATGGGGAAGGGCACTTGTTATTGTCGTTTGCAGTGACCTTACGATTTCTTAAAACATCACCTGCTGTGGCCTGGGATGGTGTGGAATATGCATGAAGGGCATTATGTTTTGAGATCAGGAGCTGTGGGTTTTTAGTCACTCTGGTGACAATGATGATTGCAAAACTTATGTTGTGAGCTGGTTACCTCTGAAAACCCTACAGAATATTCATAGAGAAAAGAACAAATGAAAAGCTTCGAATATCCAACTGAGAATACAAATAGAAAATCAGAAAGCCTCTGTGGTCTGAATGATGCAAGTAACCTGGATAAGCAGATGGCCCAGACTCCTGTGACACTTACTCCTTCTCCTTGAAAGCATGTCTATGGCTCATGAGAAGTTTCTGAAGGCAATGACAGACCAGTTTATACAAGGGTCTACAAGGTGTTCTGGAACCAACCAGAAGTACTGGCCACTACCTACAGACCTACTCAGGGGTGGCCCTAAAAAATAGCGATGATGGTGAATCTTCCAGGTGGGTAGAACTTTCAGAGGTTCAAGGACATGGAAAGAACAGAACTGGAAGATTAGTGACAAGGAGGTCTGGGGAGAAGTCTGTATATGGATCCCCGGGAATAGGTACTAAGTGTAAAGATATCTGTGTCCCATGTACATACCTACCTACTGAGGGCATTTACTGTAGATGATGCGCCAAGTAATTAGATGGACAAGATGATCTGTCTAAGAGATGTCAGTCTCTCTTTTGGATAACTGTGTGCATACTCCATGTGCAAAGTGCTCATGCCAGCAAAGATGGATGATATTTATGCATGTAGATAACAAAAAGACACACCCTTAACAAGGCTTATCAGGCTATCCTCATTGCTAAGACTGCTCTGCCACAAAAAAAGAAGCCAGTATAAGCCTCTAATGTGGCACCATTCCCCAAGGGATCAGCTAACTACCTGGTGGCAAGATGATTTCATCAGATCCCTCCTGTTAGGGAGAAGGCAAAGTTTTTGTCTTCATAAGAAAATATGTCTACTTCACTTGCAGAATTTGCTTTCCTTACCCACAATACTTCTAACAGCGCTATCTTTTGTGGGCTGTATTGAGAGCTTTATCTATTGCCATAGTATTCCACACAACATTGGTGCCAAGCAAGGAGCTCATTTTATAACAACAACAAAAGTATAGCATGGGGCCCATGACTGCAGAATTCCCTGGTGTTTCCATTGATCCTGTCATCTATAAGGAGTTGACTTTATGTATTAGTTGTTTATTATTGCATAACAAATTACCCCAAACTTAGCATCTTAAAACAACAAACATCATCTTCCAGTTTCTGTAGGTCAGGCATCTGACCTCTAACTCGGGGTCTCTCACAGGCTGCAAACATTGGCCAGGGCTGTAGTGATCTCAATACTTGACTAAGGAAGTGGGCACTCCCAAGCTCTCTCATGTGACTGTTGGCAGGCCTCAGGTCCTCACTGGCTGCCGGCTGGAGATATCAACCTGTTGTCATGTAGACCTCCCTACAGAGCAACACACACCAGAGCAGCTGGATTCTATCAGAGCAAGCAAGCAGGAGAGTCAGAGAGAGCAGCAAGTCAGAAGCCAGAGTCTTTTTGTAACTTAATCTCTGAAAGTAACATCCCTTCATTTTCGCTATATTCTATTCATTAGAAGCAAGTCACTAGGTCCAGCCCACACTCAAGGAGATGTAAATACACAAGGGCAAGGACACCTGAAAGAAAGGATCATTGGGAGCCTCTTTAGAGGCTGCCTATCACCCTGGAAATAAGAGCACAATAGCATGCCAAAGCCTCAGCTATGCTTCTGACGGGCAACACCCTGTGAGGGTTGGGTGCTACCCTACAGTCTGCAGTGTATGGCTAACAGCCAGCATGTGGTACCATCTCCTCTATCCAGAGAATGCACATGTCTGGAAAACCAGGGATAGAGGGACTCAGGTAAAGTGTGTGAAACTGTCCACCCTGTGTTGCCAAAGTCAGGCAGACTGAGGGTATATGTTGTGGTACATCACCAGCACCTTCTTGCCCTCTGACAGACGCAGGACTCCTGGGTTTGCTTCTTCTCTTTGCTGTTTCAGATATAATCATAACACATCCTGTCCTTACTAGTCCCAGGGTATTTCATTATCTCTTTTTTGTTTCCTCTAAGGAGGTCTATGCCTTTCTAATAGCTCCTCCTAACTCTCTCTCCAATCATCCTTTGGATCTGTTTTGTGCTAAAACTCTGATAGATAAGATTAGTGAATTTTTAAAAGTGAACATATAATGAACTAAAATCCAGATAGGTAGTCTAGACAAGGTGTACTGTTTCTACTCACTATCCACATACTAGTTTCTTATTAAAATGTTCAAAGCCGCAGAATCAATTTTTTTGGATTCCTCAAGATGCAGATACTTTGAGAAAGTACTTTTCATGCCAAGGAAACACTGGCTCCTTTGGGGCTAACGTGCAGATTTATTATTTTTTTAAATGTCTGTAATATGGTTTGGCTGATCCAAATCTCATCTTAAATTGTAATCCTCATAATTCCCATGTGTCAAGGGAGGCATCTGGTAGGAGGTGATTGGACCATGGAGGTGGTTTCCCCCATGCTGCTCTCATGATAGTGAGTGAATTCTCATGAAGTCTGATGGTTTCCTAAGAGGCTTTTACCCCTTTTGTTTGGCACTTCTCCTTGCTGCTGCCATGTGAAGAAGGACATGTTTGCTTCCCCTTCTGCCATGATTGTAAGTTTCCTGAGGCCTCCCCAGTGTTGTTGAACTGTGAATCAATTAAAACTTTTTCCTTTATAAATTACCCAGTCTTGGATATGCCTTTATTAGCAGTGTAAGAACAGACTAGTAAAGTAAATTGGTACTAGGTAGTGGGGTGCTGCTGTGAAGGTACTCAAAAACTTGGAAGTGACTTTGGAACTAGGTAACAAACAGAGGTTGGAACAGTTCAGAGGGCCCAGAAGATGAAAGGAAGATATGGGAAAGTTTGGAACTTCTAGAGACTTGGAGGGCTTATAAGACAGGAAGATGTGAGAAAGTTTGGAACTTCCTAGATACTTGTTGAATGGCTTTGACCAAAGTGCTGATAGTGATATGGACAATAAAGTCCAGGCTGAGTTGGTCTTAGATAGAGAAGAGGAACTTACTGGGCACTGGAGTAAAGGCCACGTTTGCTATGCAAAGAGACTGACAGCATTTTGCTCCTCCCCTAGAGATCTGTAGAAATTTGAACTTGAGAGAGATGATTTGGGGTATCTGGCAGAAGAAATTTCTAAGCAGCAAAGCATTCAAGAGGAAGCAGAGCATGAAAGTTTGGAAACTTCGCAGCCTGATGGGATGCAATAGAAAAGAAAACCCTATTTTCTGGGGAGAAATTCAAGCTGGTTGCAGAAATTTGCATAAGTGATAAGGAGCCAAATGTTAATCACTAAGACAATGGGGAAAATATCTCCAGGGCATGTCAGAGACATTCACAGCCACCCCACCCATCACAGGCCTGGAGGCCTGGGAGGGAAAATGGTCTTGTGCATCAGGATCAGGGCCCCTGCTCTATGTAGCCCCAGGACATGGGACCCTGTGTCCCAGCTGCTTCAACTCCAGCCATGCCTAAAAGAAGCCAACTGACAGCTCAGGCCATTCTTTCAAAGGGTGCAAGCTCCAAGCCTTGGTGGCTTACACATGGTATTGGGCCTGTAGGTGCACAGGAGTCAAGAATTGAGGTTTGGGTGCCTGTGCCTAGATTTCAGAGGACTTATGGAAATGCCTCTATTTACAGAAGAGGGAGAGGATTCCAGATGCCTGTTAATGTGGACAGTAGAACTCCTTTCACTAAAGGACAAAAGTAAAGAAAGATTACATGGTGCCATGTTCGTACAAGGTGCTCAATAAATATTTGCTTCCACATGTCAGCTGAAACCCAATATTAGTTATATCTGCTGGAATCAGAACTCAAAGTGTTCTTTCATTTACCAATTCAAGAAAAGCACAGAGCATCTAATGTTTTCCAGAAACTGTGGTGCTCTGGGGCATGCAACAGCAATCACGCAGAATGTGTAGTCCCCCATGGGCTGAGCTTGCAGTGTGTGGGGAGTACATGCAAGTAACTGTCTCTTAAAATGCTGTGTGGTAAGTCCTTTGATGTAGGGGCAGAGGTGAGAAAGGCACTGACCCAATCTTTGGAAGAAAGTATATATTGCTTATAATTGTGCTTGTCTATAACAGTAAATTCTACTCACCTCCTACCCTCTGAGTGTCCCCCCGACAAAACAGTGACTTTAACAATGAGAGATTGTATACTTCCAGAAGTAGGTGGTCCATGCTTATATGGCAGCTCAAAAATGCCATCAGGGCCTTTACTTGGTCATCCTTAGCAAATGGCCCTTGTCCTCATGGTGGCAAATGGCTCCTAAAGTTCCAGGGATTAATTCTACATTCCCGGCAGGAAAAAGAGGAAGAACAAATGGCCAAACACTAGATGAACCTGTCAGAGGTTTTCCAGGATCTTAACCTAATGTTTTATCTCTTTAGCTACACCTGTGTCCCAAGGCTGCTCTGGATCCAAGGGTGCTGAGAAATAAAGCTTCTGTCTAAACTTCGACAACTCAGACAAAACTGGATTTCTGTTCATCAGGAAGGCAAAATGGCCACTGCAGAAGCGATTATAATTCTTTGCCCCATGGGTCAGAACAGAAGGAAGAAGTGAGCACTGAGTTCCTAGAGCCCTTCTTTTGCCCCCAGGGGTCCCTTTTGCCACTCTAGACCAAGTCTCACTCTGGCCTTGTAGGTGATCACAAGGCTGGAGCAGGGAAGTGAGACTCGATAAGGCCTGAAGATGACTTCCTCCCACCCCTGCCATTTCAGGCAGAATCGCCTCCAAACATGCTAGGGAGGCATGCTCTGCGTTGGCACGCAGCAGTGACCCCAAGAAAGCAACTCCTGCCTCCAGAGAAGTCACATTTAGTGAAGTCAGATAACACAACCATTCTCAGTTAAGACCTTTCGATAATTTTATATATTATATTCATTCCTCCAAGCCAACAGTAGGGAAAGCAAGTGTCTCATTATACAGATAAGGAAATGGAAGCCCAGAGAGAGTTGAAACTTGTGCAGTTCACACTACTGGTCAAGACTGGAATAGGGTTTGCTTCTCAGTTCAGTGCTTTCTCCTCTCCAGAACCGCTTTCTGCTCCCTAACCCCTACCCCAAGCCTTAGTCTGGTGAGAGAGAGAACTGGAAGAGAAGGTGCTGTGGTTCCAGGCATTAGAGCAACTGAACATGTTCTGAACCAGGAGGCCTGATTAGGAGCCACTGCTCTGTTTTCATCGTATTCTTGCCAGAGGAAGTGGTGGTGGTTTTCCCCTCAATCAGGAAGGAATTCCATCGTTTGTCTGCTAGCACAGCACCTCCCTGAAATCATCTCTCTTCTCCTAGTCAGGCCTAGCTGGCTCCTTTCCCTCTGCAGCAGGATTGGGAGGGTTGACCTTATTATGGTCCCTTCTTGCTCTTGATTCCTGTGGGGCCTTCTTGACTGCCAGTAGCACATTGGCTTGGTTCAGGGTGGAGTTGCTCTGAACTACCTTAGGAGGGAGAGGCCCTGGCCTTGTCCCCAGCACTTTCCCTTTCCCTTCATTCTCTCCCAGCTGTGGCATTCACAGAGTTTCCCTCCTCCAGCCCAGTCCTGGGCAGCAATGGCCTTCATGTTAGATGCCAAAAGGAGCATTCATCCTTCCCCCATGGGCTGGCACTGGGGCACTAAACTTGGGCACCAAGGTGGGGCCTCATGGAGGCTCACGGAGGGGACTGTGTGGATGGGGTGTGCTGTGTCATGCCTTTCCACCACTGTTCCTGCTCCTGCCTGCCTCCAAGGCCTGCATATGACTCAGGAGTCAGTTCAAGTTTATCTCTCTTGGCAGATCTTCCCTGCTCCCTGCCCACTCCACCACCACATCCTCTCCAGAGCTGGAAGATCCCTTCCTACATCCCACAGGTCTCAGAGCACTTAACCCCTGGTTCCAGTGGACACATCTGTTTCTGTCTTTCACCTCCCTCCTTTTGACTGTGACATCCTTGCATTCTCACAGTGCCTTGGCACTTAGTAAACCCTTGGTACATATTGGGTGAATCCAGGATGTGCCCTGGTGCAGAACATTACAGGAGCATGTAGAGAAAGCTTTTATCACATTCCTGAAGTACCTTAAGGTGAGGTACTTGTAGAGAGGGAGAGAAATCCTAATAGCACATTTTTGTTGAGGATTTGATAGTTGCCAGGCACTAGTATGGCTTTTTGCATACTTTGTGTATTTGCTCACTGAGTCTTCATAACAACCCTACAAGGTAGGCGCTGTCTCCACTTTGCCCATGAGAAAACAGAGGCTAAGAAAGGTTAAGCAACTTGCTCAAGATCCCACAGTAGGACAAGATAGAGGGATTTTGATCTCACAGCTCAAGTTCTTAACCCTCTGCCATGCATGTTGTGTCCTTAGTACCACCTCCCCACCCTCCCAGCCACACAGGAGCCCATATCATAGGCTAGACATTCTCAAGTGGATCAATTAGACGAAAAAGCAAGACAGAGCCTGCCCCAACAATTAATGCTCAATTATTGCCCAAATGCTAATGTACAGAAGTGATGAGGACTGGACTGGAGGGAGAGCCAGAAAGGACTTCCACAGAAAGGTGTGCCTCATCCAGCTTAAGAGACATGGAGGAGCAGGACCAGCAGGTGATGGGGGCTGGGGATGGTGTGGGGTGAGCAACCCGTTTCAGGTTTCTTCCAAGGAGATGTGTGCAGGGGACTGGCTGAACTTAGCCACAGTTTCAGGAATGCATAGAAATGAAACCACTGGAAGCATTTGGCTTCAGTTAAACTTGGGGCCGAGCAGAGCCAAGACCAGCACACATGGCTGAGGAGCATGGGCTGTCTGATGGCCATCTCACCAAGATGAAGTGGGAGCAGTGACTGGGAGGAGACCCAAAGCCAAGGTGGGAAGGTATCACCAGCTTCCTGACCACATGGGAAGAAAGGTGGCTCCTGTTTATCCATCAAATATTTGACTAAGAACAGGTCTTAGTAAGACTTTGCTTTGGCTTTGGGAGGAGGGCAGGTTTGTTTGTTTGTTTTTGTCTTACCCCTGGAGAGAAGAAATAGAACCCATGTGAGCAGGACTTGCTGCAAAAATGCTGCCTCTCCATTCAGATGCTGCCACACTGTCGGAAATGCCACCATTAGTAAAGGATTTAAAAACTTGATCCTTCTTCTTCATTCAAGATGAAAAGAGTTTGCATAGCTATAGACCTTGACAGGTGACTAAAAAGTGTTCAGGCTCCTGAAAAACATATGAAGAATCCTCAAAACAGTAAAAATAAAATGACCATATGATTCAGCATCCCGCCACTGGGTATATATCAAAAAATATGAAATCGGTCAGAGCTATCTGCACTCCCATGTTCACTGCAGCAGTATTCGCAATAGCCAAGGTTCAGAATCAACCTGAGTATCCATGGAGACTCATGGATGGATTTTTAAAATATGGTACTATACATCATGAAATATACATCAGTCTTAAAAAAGAAGAAAATCTTGTCATTTGAAACAGCATGGATGAACCTGCATGACATTATATTAAGTGAAATAGACCAGGCTACAGAAAGACAAATTCCATATGACCTCACTCACGTCTAATGTAAGAAAAGTGTTGAACTCATAGAAACAGAAAGTGAAATGGGGTTACCAGAGACTGGGGGCTGGGAAGATTGGGGAAATATTGGTCTAAGGATGTGAAGTTTCAGTGAGACAGCAAGAATAAGTTGAAGAGACCTATTTTACAATATGGTGACTATAGTTAATGGCAATATATTGTATATTTGAAAACTACTGAAAGAGTAGATTTTAAGTGTTCTCACCACAAAAAGCAAGTGGGTGAGACAAAGCCTATGTTAAATAGCTTGACTTAGACATTCCACAATGTATACAAACACCAGAAAATCATGTTGTACATCATAAAGTTTATTTGTCAATTAAAAAATAAATTTAAAAAGGATCCAATTCCTTATATCTGTTGAATTCCCCAATAAGTCTATGAAGTATCCTGGGCTCTAGAATGTAGTTGTTTAAGCACCCAAGTGATGAAGCCAGACTGAGTTTGAATCCCATCTCTGAGTAGCTATGAAACCCAGGGCCACCCACATAACCTCCCTGTGCCTTAGTTTTCTTTGCCCATAAGTGGGGTGATGATAGTACTTATCTCGGAGGGCTGCTATGATTAAGTAAACTACTGATGTAAGTGATTGGAACAATGTCTAGCATGCAGCAAGTGATATGTAAACATTAGCAATGATCATTATCCTATTTTATAGGTGTGGAAAACTGAGGCTCAGAGAGGTGAAGTGACTTACTACAGGTTACACCACCAGTTGATGGCAGAATGAAGATTTAACCTCTGCAATTTGGTCTTCCAACCTGAAGTCTGATGATCATAATGAGGAAAGCTCTCCCTCTTCTACCCTCTCAAAGCAGTGATAACCATTGTGAAGACCCTTTCTTTTAAATATGACAAAAAAATTGCCTGGCAGAGAGGACTTAAAAAGCAGGCGATGAAACCCCAAGGAGAAGGGAGAGCAATGCTTATTAACATTCTGCTATCTGCTGGACTATTAGATGATGGGTTGGAAAACCTTTTTCTGTAAATGGCCAAACAATAAATATTTTAGTCTTTGTGGGCCATCTGGTCTCTGTCAAAACCACTCAATTCTGCCATTGTAGTTCACAAACAACCATGAGCAATATGTAAATCAATGGGCATGGCTATGTCCCAGTAACTCTTTATTATGGATACTGAATTAGGTAGAATTATATTTCATGTATGGTGAAATATTTCTCTTCTTTTGATTCTTTCCAGCCATTTAAAAATGAAAAAACAATTCTGTGCTTGAGGGGCGTACAAAAGCAAGCAGCAAGACAGATACCAGGGGGCTGTAGTTGGCTGACCCCTGATGCAGAGACTGAGAGTAACTTAATGCTGCCAGCACTGCTGAGACTCATTTTATGCATGAGTAAACTGAGGCTCAGGGCCTTCCATCACCAGCTTACAAGGCAGACTAGTGAGGAGCAGAGCTAGGATTCAGTTCCTCTTTCCGTCTCCTCTGTGATGCCCTTCGACCTAGTTGTTCCTTCTGCGTTTGTCACCACTGTGTGAAGAGGTTGCAAGACCCTTTGTTATAGGACAGGGGAAACTGTCCTCATGGACATGCCTCTTCAACATGTGATGATGGCATTTGCCATACTCAAGCCTTTTAAGGAAACATTGTCAATCAGTTGATGTTCAGGACATGTCGCTTCAGGAAATAGCAGATCCCAGCCACAGCATGGGGAAGGTGCCTAGTACTCATTTGGTATGTGGCATAGGGCAATGGTTCTGTCATTGCCCACGCTCTGTGGTACTGGTGAAAAGACTCTTGATTCTCTGGCTTGTGGTCAGCAAGAAGAAGGTTGGGAGGTTCCCGCATGACAGATCACCTTCATGGGATAACACAGAAAGGTGCATTGTCTCAAGGGCTTTGGATCATACTGGACAAGCAGCAGCAAAATGAGAAAGGTGCATGTCTGAAACATAAAACTGGGCTAGGATGCTTCCTGAAGGGTGTAGCCTGGGACTGGGAGATTTTCCGAGAGCCAACTAGGCTTTATCTCCCTCTTCCTCACATCCCGCATCTCAGACCTCAGACTTGGCCTCTTTCCCCACCTACCAGACACACTCTCAGCTGAGCCAGCTGTGAGACTCGGGTCCAGCATCCAGCCTTTCCTCACTGGTGCACATTGAAGACCCAGGAGTGCCTGCACTGGAGCTGCTGTTCCCAGACTGCAGCAAAACCACAGCTGTGGCTGCCTGCAGGTCTGAGCTTGTTTAGGCTTCACCGGAAAGAAAAATGCCCCCGCCTTGTGCAATGAGTGCAGTCTGTCCTGAGAGCTGTGGCAAGCCAAGCCTGTCTGAGTGAGGGTAACTGGGGACCCTGGCACTTGCCTACTTACTTTATATCCTTTGAAAATTATTGTTTCAGAAACAAACACTCTCAAAGTGGAAAATTTAGAAAATATGCATGACAAAAGAAAAAATGAAAATGACCCATAATCCTGCTTCCTAAAAGTAACTGTTTTTCTTCTCTTTCCAGCCTTTTTTTCTATGCATGTGTGCTCCCTATCCAAATGGGATCATAGGATAAATGCTGCTTGGGAAATTTGTTTCTTTTTTATTTAACACTGTAGAGTGAACATCTTTCCATGCCAAAGCATACTTTTCTTTGCCGTTATTTTTGCCTATCATCTGTTTTTGGCAAGTCCTCTTCCAATGGTGTGTGGAATTTGGAGAGGATTTCTGTGTATTGGGGTCCTAGGCTCCAACTGGATCACCGGATCCAGTCCTTTTTAGGATCACCGGATCCAGCCCTTTTTAGGTAAGAGTGCGGGGGCAGCTCTGTGGCTTTGAGTAATAAAAAAAAGCCCTAGGCTCATTGTTTGCACAAGAGTTCCTGCCCCAGCCCTGCTCTGACTCATGGTGCCATCTTAGACTTGTCACTTCATCCCTCTGGGACTCAGTTTCTTTACCTATAAAATGGGATGGTTGGATTGAGAGCTTTGCCAGCTCTAATGTCCATGACTAAGCACTTGTATACTGAGGAAGATTCCAGAAGCCTCTGGGAGCATTGGCTGCTGGGAGGAAGTTGTCTCTTCCCAGTCAGTAAGCTGGCATCCAGCTCAAGGCTAACCAAGGAGATAGGGGTCTTGGCCTGGAAGATCTGAAACCTCTCTGGGGTAGCTAGCACCCTATGCTGTGGTTCCCAGGGCTTCACAGATCACTGGGTTCTCCCCACCTTCCTGTTCCCTGCCTCTGGGGAAAGGGAAGCAATTGTCCTGTGCCAGCACTGAGCTCACAACTCCACTGCTTCTTGGTCATGGTATTAACAGTCGGAACCTGCAGCAGCCAATAGCTACTGGTCACTCTCTGAAATGCAAACCAGGTGACTGGGCAGAGAGTGCTGTCTCAGGCAGTGCCAGGGCCAGTGTCTGGGGGGCTGGGCACGTGGTGGATCTGGGGCTTCTGGGAGCTGCAAAGGGCCTAGGAAAAGGGCCTTGGGTGGACAGGCTTTCCTCACCTCTGTTCTCCCTTCCTCCTGTGGTCCAGGAATAGCAGCTGGCTTTTCTTAATCTGATGTGAAGAGTCCTGCCAAGAAACTTGAAGGCTGAGGCAGCTGCTGTGTGAAGGTTTTGAGGAATGGGAGCATCATGAAATATAAACAACAGAATATTTTTATTGTGGCACTTGGGTTGTTTGTCTTCCATACTCTTTTATAGAAATTACAACAACAACAACAACAGCAACAACAATAACAGCAACACAGCTACCATGTAATAAGCTTTTGCTGACTTCTAGGCAATGAGCCCAATGCTTTACTTTCTTCATCTTATTTGAGATGAGCTGTTGCTGGTATTATCTCTATTTTACAGCTGGGGAAATAAAGGTTCCAAGAGGTTAAGCTGTTTGCCTAAGGCTCCCCAGCAATGAGTTGCTAGGCTACAATTTGGACTCAGAATGTCTGTTCTTAAGCTTGGCCCCTTAACCACCTGGCCCTGCTACCTCCTCAAAGTTTCATGCTTCAGTTGGGCAGGAACCTCCCACTCTAGTTTCAGTTTTTCCTTATATGCAGAGATTCCAAGAGGCTTAGAAATTGTATCAGTTCCAGGCATCTATGTGCTAGGTCCCATACTCATCAACAGCGTACCCAAAATGTGTAAGCTTTGGTCTTCAAGTGCTGGCAGTTTAACATTTCATTGATGAGATGAGTGATAACAGATCCTGAGGTCCTAGGGGGCATTTATATTTTTCATGGCATCGTGGAGTATGTGTTTTGAGCTATGCCTTCTGCAATGTGAATCCCAGCTCTGCCACTTACCTGTGACTCTGGGCAAGTCTCTTATCCTCTCTGTGCCTCAGAATCCTCCTCTCTTAAACAGGGGGAATGCTATACACTTTATAGAGATGACCCTTAAGGATTAAAGAGAAGGTATACAAAGTACTGTCCTTAGTAGGTGCTTTGTGAATGTTAGCTCTTATCATAAAGACTAAAAGAATGGTATCCTGAGTCAGATGCCTGAGTTTTATTCTAACTTAACTACTTAGCAGTTGGATGACTTTGGATAGCTCACTTTTGTCACTCTGTGCCTCAGTTAATAGGATTGTTGTAAGGAGTAAATGTGTATCTTCCATGTATATAAGTATACAAATACACACACATACCTCAGAGCAACACATGTTTACTAAGTATCTATTATGTCCCTGGCACATACTAACTGTTCTGGTTTTTATTTTCCATTATGATTATTCCTCTACTATCAGCATAATTTTATATTTATTACCATGACTATTAGTCATGCATCTGATTTATGGATTCAAAACCACCTCACTCACTCCTCTAGATGACCATATTCGTATTCATGGCATTGCACATTTAAGTCATCAAAATTTGTAACTTTGGAATTATTTAAAATTTTCCTTTCCCCCTCCACAATCACCCTGTCAGTACTGTCTGGGACTGTTTCTTCCATCAACACCCTCCTTTCCATTCCCACTGGCAGCCATTTAGAGTTGGTGTAAGTGAGTGTCGCAGCTCCTTCCCTGGGAGCCACTTTTGATGAGAAGAAGCCAGTAAGGGAGGGGGTACGTGGTTCTTCCACATCCATTCTCCTATAGTTGGTCGTTTCTCATCAAGGCATCCAAAGAATTATTCCTTGAACTCAATTCTGTTTACTTCTCTCCTGAAAAACAATCAATGCCCCACCCACGTCCCCCCATGCCTTTTATTTTTCACAAAGATTCTTGAGTCTGGGATTCAAGGCTTTCCACAGTCTAGTCCAAGCTTTTTACAGGAATCACCACAGATGATGCCTGATCTTGCATTTCGCTCATGCAGTTTGTTTGTACCATTCATGGTAGGTCTCTAGTCAGTGATGGGTTCAGGAATGGGCAGTCCTAAGCTACTTCAAGTCCATGGGATCTGAGGAGAAGTTTGCTTGGGGCTGCTGGGAACGATAAACTATTTTCTTTTTCCCTCTCTGCTTTTCAGTGCAAACACTTTTTGCCCCAGGTGCAGCTGACAGCCAGCTTGCAACCACAAGGATGGCCACCATGAAGTCAAAGGAGAACTGAGAGAAGAACCAAGAAACAGACCAGGAACCCTGACCGAACTGCTCTGAAAAGCCCCTGCTTCTGCACTCCAGTGTGTAAAATACATTTCCTTATTGCCTAAGCCTGGTCAAGACATACTTTTGTTACTTGCAGCTCGAAGAATCCCAATGGATACACTCATCTTTCCAGCTTTATCTCCAGCCATACAGGATAACTTACTTGTCTTGAAATTTCCCCTCACAGTCCTACCTTGGTGTCTTCTCTCATTCTTGTCTTCACCTGGAATGCTCTGCCCAAACTATACTGTTAAGGTCTTATACACTCTTCAAAGTCCAGACTCAAAGGCACTAACCCATCCTCTCATTCAGAAGGACTCTCTGCCCTCCTGAGTCTCCAAGATGCTTTGTGTACACCTGATGGCACTAAAACGTCCAGCTGTACAGCACACTCATCTGCCTCCTTCACGGGATGGCATATTCCAGGGAGGCTGTTTCTCTTTATCATTTTGAATCCCCTAGCTTGGAACAAAGTGTGCTTAGGAGATATGTGTTGCATTAAGATGTGGAATTCAATACAAATGATAACCAAATGCCAAATCATGGTAACAAAAACAATCAGTGTTAAGTAAGGCAGAAAAGGATGGGATCTCTCTGGGCTGGAGCAGTGAAGAAATGATACTTATGTCTTGAGGGTGGGAACTGTGGCTCATGTCTTGTACTCCCAGCACTTCGAGAGGCTAAGGTTGAAGGATTGCTTGAGCCCAGGAGTTTGACACCAGACTGCGCAACACAGCAAGACCCTGCCGCTACAAAAAAATTAAAAATTTAGCTAGGTATAGTAGCATTCAACTGTAGTCCCAGCTACTCAGGATGTTGAGGTGGGAGAGTCACATGGGGCCAGAAGTCTGAGGCTGTACTCCAGCCTGGGTAAGTAAGACTCTGTCAAAAAGAAAAAAAATAAGAAGAAAGAAAGGAAGTAAAGAAGAAATAAGTGCTACTTATGTCTTGGGATGTGGTCCAACTAGTAGGTAGAATTTGGATAGGTTGACTTGCGGGGAATTCCTCCATGGAGAGGACTAAGCAGATGCAGGGATCTGTTTCACATTCCTCTACTCATTGTAGTATGTTTGAGGGGTTCTTTGTAATTGTTGGGAAATGTGGTCTCCGTAATAAAATTCTGGTGGGTGGAAGAGGAGAAAAGTTGGTTTCGTCCAAGTGGAAATGAGTTCTTCATTTTTTCTATGATTATAAAATGAATGAAACACAAGTGGCAGTTGGTGATGGGCTGGGAGCATCTCAAGACGGTTTTTATAAGCCCAACAAAGTATGACTGTGAGACAGAGGGATGTTGAACTCATCACCATGTTCCTCCAGGTATCCAAAGATTCCTTCCGTTTCAAGGGCTTATGTGTTCAGGCTGTTATAAAGAGGGTTGTCCATCCATATAAGGTACTATGGTGGACACATTATGTGTTCTTATTATCTCATTTTCTTCATGATCACACGAGAAGACTACAAGTGCTGCCATGTGACTGGGTCTTTCCAGTGGGATATAGGTGGTAATAATGTACTACTCTACTTCCAAGCCTAGCCCCTAAAATGGCCCATGCAATCTTTCATGGTCTCTCTCTCTCTCTCATTGTCTGGTTGAATCTACAGGTTCCAATGGAAGACTCTGAGGAGGACTTAGGCAAGGCAAACCCACCAGATGAAGGAAGGCTGAATCCCAGAGTCTCACTGCTTGGAGAAAAACAGCTCAAGAGAGCTGCTTGACCAAGAGCACCTGCATTGAACCGCGTATGAGAAAGAAATAAAATTCTCCTACTACATTAACACCTAAAATGTTGAGTCTGTTTGTTAGCTAGCCTACCCTGATTAATATGGATGTCAAAGAGATGGCTTAGCAACATCTGAGGGCATGCGTAAATGCAGTCCTATGAAGATGATCAGCACATGATAGGTAGGAGGCTTTTACCTGATGGTCATGAGAAGGAGAGATAATACAGACCCTCAGTACTGGAAAGATTCAGTGTTTGCTTCACTGGTAAGGGATAGTTTGCTTTAAACTTCCTAATGCTGGCTGCAAATGGCACCTGCTGGGCAGAGGCTGGGCAGTCTCTGGACACTGATTTCAGTGCTGTTCATGAAGTCCTGGCTGCTCCTATTATTTGACAGCCCTTCTTTTAAGCCCTGTGGACTTCCTCTTTGATAACATTCCTCTGATTTTCCTCCTTCCTCTACCTTTAATTTTGAGAGATATTGCCAAACCACTATCCACAAAAGAAAGCCCATTTAAAGTGTCATTATGTGTTTGTGGGGTGGATATGAATGCTTATTTCCCTACTTACTATCCAGTACTGCATGTTATCAAACTTTTAAAATTTTATTTCATTACAAAGAAATTATTGTGGTAAAAACATGACACAGAATTTACCATCTTAAGCATTTTAAGAGTACAGTTCAGTAGCGTTACGTGTGTCCACATTGTTGTACAAGCAATCTCCAGAAGTTTTTAGTCTTGCAAAACTTCAACTCTATGTCCATTAAACAACAACGCCTCATTTCCTCCTTCCCCGTCCCCTGGAAACCACCATTCTACTTTCTGTTCCGATGAATTTGACTACTCTAGATACCTCACGTAAATAGAATCTTGCAGTATTTGTCTTTTTGGATTGACTTATTTCCTTTAGCATGTTGTCCTCAAAATCCACCCATGTTGCAGCCTGTGTCAGAATTTCCTTCCTTTTTAAGGCTAATATTCCATTGTGTGTGTGTGTGTATATATTTTGTTTACAACACAAATTTCGTTTATCCATTCATCCATTGATGGGCACTTCCACCTTTTGGCTACTATGGATAGTGCTGTTATGAACATGGATATACAAATATCTTTTTGAGATTCTGTTTTCGTTCCTTTGGGAGATAAATATACTCAGAAATGGAATTTTTAAATCATGTGGTACCTCTATTTTTAATTTTTTGGGACCCTCCATACTGTTTTCCATAGTGACTATACCATTTCATATTCCCACCAGCAATGCACAGGGTTCCAATTTCCCCACATCCTCGCCAACAGGTATTACTTTCTGCTTTGTTTCAGGGTTTTCTTGACAGCAGACACCCTAATGGTTGTGAGATAGTATCTCCTTATGGTTTTAATCATTTTTTCATGTTCACCTAATATGCTTTAAATTTTAATTCACATTTTTTGTTATATATAGAGGTCAGAAGAACCCATCCTAGTGATGGGATGTTTCTGGTTTCCAGTCTTATAAGAACTACACCAACTTTGCAAACAACAACTAGTGTCTGGAGTGAGTTATGCCTTGGCAGTGGTAGAGAAACTCATGTTCCTCAAATGCAAGGTTTACACAGCACTTTGTAGTTTATACACATTATCTTACTTGATTATCACAGCAGCCTTACAAAGTGCAGAAGGCAGATGAGGAAATTGAGGTTCAGAGATGAGAAAAGAGAGAAAGAAGGAGACCGGCTCTTTACAATTATAACCACAGAAGCAAATGCCTAGTGATGCAAACAGATATTGCTGTCTGCCTGTCCAACATCAGTTCTCCCCTTTTCCTTTCATCAGGGTTCCAGTTTTGTTAGGGTATCCACCCTATGTATTCATAACTCCCATAATGGTAGTTCTATCTCCTTGCTTAGAGATTGGTTTACCAGTGGTCAGTACAGTGTGAAAGGGATTTTATGAAAGATTTCTTCATTAAGAAAAAAAAAAAAAAAACTTTAGAAAAGAGGTGGAATTTTCTCCCTTCTTCCGGATGATGTGGTTCCTGGATGGGATGCCAGGAATTGCAGAATCTATCTTAGGACCACAGGGGGAACCAGTCTTAGGATGAAGCCAGAGGCATATGACAGAACAGAGTAATAGAAAGCACCTGGGTCCAATATCACAGAGTTGTCAATAATAACACACTATGTTTTTTCTTACTTCTTGTGGTGTGAAATAGTACCTTTCTTTCCTGATTAAGCCAATTCGAATTGAGATTTTTTAGGGGTGTTTGGCAGCTGAAATAATCCTATTAAGTGGTGGATGAAATTATAAAGTGACAAGAAAGTGGTGTGAAAACATGATTCAAGCAAAATGTCACATCCCTGCATCCCCACGTTAAGTAGTAGGTCAATACCATTCCAGAGGTGTTATGAGGAAAGCCAGGAGAGAGGGAAAGACAATGGGTCTAACCATGGCTGCCAGAAACCGCCAAAGGTCCAAATGGTGAGAATGAACCTGTTGTCATCGTATCCAGCAGGTCAGCACGAGATCAAATATTGGGTCCCAAAAGAAACCTGTTGTACACCGGCCTGACATTCTCATTTTGAGGAACTGCAGCTGCAAACGCTCCTGGCCTCTCTGACCATCCTTTGCTCCCTTCTCCCCACAAAAGGAGGAGGAAATTCTCTCTGTGGTGAGTTTGGAGATAAACTGAACATTTTCCACCTGGCACCTCCCTTTCCCTCTCAGATATGCCACCTGCAGTGAGGGTCCATGCTGGGCTGCTATCCACTCTGCGGCAAGTGAGGAAAGCTAGAAATTTTATGAGGTGTGCTGCAAGTTCATTTCAGGGGACAGGATTAGGGACTCCCCTGTGGCTACATATTTAAGCTGTATTCTTTTCTTCAGCTTTTCCTGGTCATGAAGCTCAGATTCTGATCTCCATCTATCTGATTCCTATATAATTCCTTCCATATCTCTTCCTGAGTTCAGAACCAAATAAAAATATTTGGAAGGCATTATTCATTGGACCCTTAGACTCTAACACAAACCATGAAATCAAAATTGGTTAGTTTTAATAAAACTAAAAATGAAGGTACGAATAACAGTGTGAGGGTAAAACCTCACATCCCATCTACTAGCATACTGCTTTTATGTGGTCTGTTGCTCCGATGTAACTATATTTTCTGCAGAATGTGAGGGATATTTTCATATCCTGGTGAGAGCTGGGATGTTGTTTCCAAAATTTAAAAAGCTGGGATTCTACAAAGGTCTTTAGAAAACCTTAGAAGGGATGATATAAGAACTGAGTTCAGAATAGAGTTTCTGAGCTAGGATGGGTGGGATGAGTGAGTGGCGTAAGTGGCTCTAAAATCATTTGACCTGTTGGATTATTGCAAATCAGGCTGCGTTTGGCTCTAGGAAACATTCTGGGTTTCAGCCGCATGGTGTTGAGCCAGCTGAAGGTAAAAGAATAGAAATACAGTGTTAGTAGTAGTCATAGCAGCAGTAGTATTAGCACCAACTAAAGTATGCTGGATATGTGCTATTTTATTTTATCATTTTATTAAGTCCTCACTATGACTCTCTGAATTAGGTATTACATTAGCCTTGTTTTACATTTCAGAAAATTGAGGCGGAAAGATTAAGTAGTTTGTCTAAGGTCACACAGCTAGAAGTACCAAATCTGGGTTTTAAACTGGCCACTGCGACTCCACTCTAGATACTAACTCCATATTGCAATCAAACTGTTTATAACCATTCCAATTTTTGATCAGTTTTCTGAAGGGATAATGCCACAGAAGCAAAAAGCTACATGTGTAAAATTTTCCATTAGAATGTTTTATATCGCTGTGATCCAAGGAAGTGACTTGAACGCACACCAGCATGGAACTATATTAATAAATTATGCTACATCCAATCAATAGAATGCTAGATGTAATTTTAAAATAAGAATTCCAGAATTTACATTAAAAATGAGCATTATATTCTACTATAAAGACACATGCACATGTATATTTATTGCAGCACTATTTATGATAGCAAAGACATGGAACCAACTCAAATGCCCATCAATGATAGACTGGATAAAGAAAATGTGGTACATATACACCATGGAATACTATGAAGCCATGAAAAGGAATGAGATCACATCCTTTGCAGGGACATGGATGAAGCTGGAAGGCATCATCCTCAGCAAGCTAACACAAGAACAGAAAACCAAACACCAAATGTTCTCACTCATAAGTGGGAGTTGAACAATGAGAACACCTGGACACAGGGAGGGGAACAACACACATCAAGGCCTGTTGGAGGGTGGGGGGTGAGAGGAGGAGGAGCATCAGGACAAATACCTAAGGCATGCGGGGCTTAAAATTATATGACAGTCACTTGGACACAGGAAGGGGAACATCACATACCGGGGGCTATTGTGGGGGGGGGGAGGGATAGCATTAGGGGATATATCTAATGTAAATGATGAGTTAATAGGTGCTGCACACCAACATGACACATGTATACATATGTAACAAACCTGCACGTTGTGCACATGTACCCTAGAACTTAAAGTAAAATTAAAAAAAAAGAAAACTGAGAAAAAAAAAATTATATGACGGGTTGATAGGTGCAGCAAACTACCATGGCATATGTGTACCTACATAACTAACCTGCACTTTCTCTACATGTATCCCAGAACTTAAAGTAAAATTTAAAAATAAAGTTTTGAATTTGTCCAGTAAATAATAAATAAGTGTAAAGCTGGAAAAAAATGAGCACTGTAGAATGTAAGGCTAAGGAACAAAGCTGAGGAGAAAATGGCATGTATACCCAGATGGTAACAGTCTAAAAAAAGCAGGCCCACCTGCGATCCAACACTGAAAGGAAATATGCGCAAATAAAAATAACAACGTTTAATAAGAAGTGGGATCTAGGTGAATATTTTTGTTTTTGCTAAAGTTGTTTCTAACATTGCAGAGGCCCTATTTTGTCAAGAAAAGCAGAACATATCCGTAGGGGATACTGCAGGTAGAATCACGTGTATGTGTGTACACTGGCTAGTTCATTGGTGGGGAGCAGGGTCACTGGGCACACTTGCAGAGGGCTTTCTCCCTGCTGAAATGTGGCTCAGCCTCATCTGACCTGCAGATATTAGCCTACCTTCAAGAAGGCTGCAGCCAGGTGAGATTCTTCTCCTCTCGAGTCTCTTTAAACTTTCAGCAGACATTGAAGTCATAAGTGCAGTTTCCTATAATCATCCCACAGAAAAGGAAAACTCTGCCTCCAGACAGCTTGTATCCTGAGGTATTCAGGAGCCTACCCAAGATGCTGGTGACACCACTGAGATGTGGGAGAGAAGCACATGGGGCCGGACAGGGCAGAGGGAAAGACAATACAGCAAAAACTTTTCTAGAGGAAATAAGATGCAAATGAGTAAAGGGCAGGAAGAGAGAAACAAATGTTAAGGCGTTGGATAGTAAGTGACTTTCTCAGAGGGTTAAGACAGAAAAAGGCCATATGATTGATTAGTCGGTTTCCTCCATCTACAGAGGCCCTTATTGCAATGCAATGAATAGGGCTTTGGTGTGAGACCAGGTTCCATCTGCTTCCTGGCTGTGTGAGTGTGGGCAAATGGCTTAACCTCTCTGATCCTCAGATTCTTTAAGTGGCAATAGCCATTCCTCCAGCACAGCAGTGAGTGAGATGTTCTGAGAAAGCCCTTCTCCCAGTGCCTGTCTGATGACATAGGTGGCACTTCAGTTATTCTCTACTTCTCTCCCCTTGGAGATGGAGCTTTCTGAAACTATCCACAGTACAGGCATAGACCCAGGCTCTGCCCCAGATAGCAAAGCATTTCCTGTGCCCTCTAAGTCCATCCCATGGGACAGCTCCCTGCCATTCTCCCTTTCTCTCCAACTGGGTACCAGAAAAGCCTGCCACTGCTTACCAGAGGGAAGGGAGAGGTGACCTGACGGCTGCCCCCTGAGCATCTGCTCTGCTCTGCAGGTGAGTTTCCTGATTGCGTGTGATGAGAACGGAAACAAAAGCTGCAATCACTTTTGCACCAACCTAATATAAAAGGTCTGAATCAGGCCACCAGGAGCTGATACTCTGTGGGTGGGGGAAGAAAAAGGGACAAACCCAGGCTGAGGAAGTGGCAGGCTGCAGCAAGACCAAGGTGGGTTGAAGAAAGAGTGAAATTAAACCAAAAAACTCCCCAAAACAGTCATATATGTGACTGCTGGGAGGGGAACCAGGGCAAGAGATAGGAATGAAGGGAAAATAAGGAGAGGATGCAAAATGAGAAAGTGAGGGAGACAGGGAAAAAGAGAAGGGGAGAAAAAGTGGGAGAAAAACAGAAATTAAAAGAAGACAAAAAGAATGGCGAGCTTGAGAAAGGTTAAAAATGTCTGGGAAATTGGTAGAATTGCCATCATTCCTCTGCATCCTGGAGAAAGCAAGAGGCACCTGCTGAATGCGATGATTTATGGAGCAGGTACTGTTGACTGGATGAGGGGTGGCTTCTCCGTGGGGTGAAGCAATGGAAATGTTGTTGTTGGTTTGTCTGTGGAGACATGACTATCCCACGCTGGATGTTCCCTGACCCACAACACTAGGTGAGAATAGAGGAAGTTTTCCATCCATGAACAAGGGCAAGCAATGACTTGGACAGACAACAACCACCATTGGTACAGCTCCATCTGGACTGGGACAGAGGACATTGGTTACTTCTGAGAAAGTCAGACTTAGGCGTAACTTGGGCTAAAGTCCAAGCCAAGGGTGTTTCTGGGTTTTCCCTTGTTTTGTTCTGAGTGCTCAGAGTTCTCATGCCCTCACCCACATCTACGACCCTGGGTCAAACATCCTGATGAGGAAAGATCATCTAAACTCATTGACCCCAAGGCAAAAGGGACTGATAAGACTTTAAATACTCAGATGGTAGACTTTGGGGCATCAGCTGGCTGGCAGACGAGGGGCCAGAAGGATCTTCTCTGAAGGACACCATAGGGTACTTTGCCTCCTGCTTTCTCATCTTTGTCAGTGTCATTCAGAGGTCCCCCGATGGGACTATTCACTACACTTGTGCTGTGGGCTGGATGTAAGATTGGGCCAGATCCCCAGCTCCCATTTCCCACAGGACTGGTGTGAGCATGGGAGGCTTCCTTTTCACTTCTACTGCAGACAGATCGAGTCCACCTAGCATGTGATGGAGGCTGTCCTCAACACGAGGGTGTTTCCATAGAGGTGATGTCAGAGTCACTCAACGTGTGTGTGTGTGTGTGTGTGTGTGTGTGATGTTTACTGAACCTTAATATGTTTTTAGAATAATATTGCTCGATTCAAAAGTAATATACATATTTTTATAATACATGTACAAAATCGCTAGTAGAAAGAGTTTAAAATTACCAATAATGTAATAATAGTATTGTGGTTAGATAAGGGTTTAAAAGTCCTTATCTTTTACGGATACATCCTGAATATTTACAGACAAGTGTATGATGTTTGGAATTTGTTTCAAAATAATCCAGCAGTTGGGGAGGAGGTAGGAGGTACAGACAGATAACATGGGCTATGAGTGGGTAATTGTAGAAGCTGGGAAATGGCTGTGTGGAAATTCATTATAATTTTATCTTTACCTGTATATATTTAGATTGAAATTTTCCATAATTAAAGGTTGTTTTTGGCCGTACGCAGTTGCTCACACCTGTAATCCCAGCACTTTGGGAAGCCGAGGCGGGAGGATCTCCTGAGATTGGGAGTTTGAGACCAGCCTGACCAAAATGGAGAAACTCTGTCTCTACTAAAAATACAAAAAGTTAGCCAGGCGTGGTGGTGTATGTCTGTGATCTCAGCTACTCGGGAGGCTGAGGCAGGAAAATCGCTTGAACCCAGGAGGTGGAGGTTGCGGTGAGCCGAGATCACGCCATTACACTCCAGCCTGGGCAACAAGAGCGAAACTCCAACTCAAAAACAAACAAACAAACAAAGAATTTTATCTTCCTTTTGTGCCATATGTATCTTTCCATTAAACTTTCATTTATTTGAGAAAAAAAATCACCAACGGTCCCACCTTACGTCAGTCCATTCATAGGTAAACATAGAGATGTTGAAAACAAGACCTTATTGGTCTGGTCAGTTTTAAGGTTTTGCACAGTCTATTTTAGAGTACAGTGAACAGGAACTCTTTGAAGGTGGAGGTATGCTCAGTGAGTGAGGCTCACCCAGGTGTCTCCATTCTTATCATTGTGGCATGGTAGGTGCCGTGGACCTAGGAAATAAGTGAAGAAATGAGTACAGACCAAGATATCAACCTGCATAACCCCCCATTAGAAGAAGAAACAGGAGAAAAGACTCAGAGGAGGAGCAAGGGATGGAGAGAGAAATGTAGCAAAGACAACAGCTTCCTGGACTCCACGTTCTTCTCTTTCCTCTGGACTCATAGCTGGACCACAAAACCTTTCTAGGTTTCCTTGCAGTTAGGTGAGGCTACGTGACTGGGTTCTGGCCAATGGAATGAGGGTGGAAGTGAAGGTCCCACTATCAGGTCTAGCCTATAAAAACCTCACAAACAATTCTCCTCCGTAGTCTTTTTCCTTCCACGAACTAAATGGACATGACCTCAGTGAACTTGGAAGTCATGTATTGAAAACTGCAGAGTTTCTATCAGACTGAATTGTTTATCCCTCTTCACCATCCTATCTACCCAGAAACCCTTACAAGTATTAGGTAACCACAGGATAAATGTGTATGTGTTTAAGCCATTCTACCTCATAGCTGAAATTGGACCAAAAATACAGAACGATAAATTCATCTGAAAGGTAGAATGAAAGATAGGCTATAGCCGTATCTATAAAGACAAGGGAAAATATAATTTTAAGGAAGGTGAGTCAATAATAACAAAGACTGTTTTTTAGACCCTGCTATATTCTAAACTCTTTGATAAGTTGAATAGATGCATGATTACATTATATATTTTAAGTTTCATAATAATTATATCAAGCATTAAATGAGGATCTTAAGTTCAAAGAGGTTGAGTACATTGCCCAAAATTCCACAGCAAATAAATAATGCTCTTCAACACCATATGATCTTACATCCAAAATAATAAGTCTAAAGAGCCAGTTAAAATGACTTGCAGAATAGTGGACAGGATTGAGCCAGGGAAAGGAAGGGGGGCGTTTATTGGGCATGGGATGGTGAGGATTGAGAACAGGACACTGCTCATCCATCAAGATCTGGCTCAGGCACCCTTCTTCTCTATAGAGCCTTTTTGAGCTACACTTGTCAGTATCACCACTCTGAATTTCTTTCTTTTCTTTCTTTCTTTCTTTTTTTTTTTTTTTTTTTTTTTTTTTGAGACAGAGTCTCGCACTGTTGCCCAGCCTGGAGTGCAGTGGTGTGATCTCCGCTCGCTGCAAGCTCCGCCTCGTGGGTTTATGCCATTCTCCTGCCTCAGCCTCCCAAGTAGCTGGGACTACAGGGACCCGCCACCTCGCCCGGCTAATTTGTTTTGTATTTTTAGTAGAGATGGGGTTTCACCGTGTTAGCCAGGATAGTCTCGATCTCCTGACCTCGTGATCTGTCCACCTTGGCCTCCCAAAGTGCTGAGATTACAGGTGTGAGCCACTATGCCCTACCTCTGAATTTCTTTATTATTTACTACTCCTTATCCAGTGCATTACAAACTTCCTTAGAGTATTACTGGACTTGCTCTAAGGTCGATTTATATGCTAGATTTTTACTGCTTACTCACATTAGGTTTTCTCTACCTTTAGGCAAATGGAAGGATTACCCTTCCCCAGTCGTCTTGCACTTAAGTGGGATCATGTGACTAGCTCTAGCTAATGGGCTGGGAAAAGAAGTGACATCTATTATTTCTGAGACAAAGCATTTAATCACTGGCATGAGACCTTCTACTATTCTTTTTCCCTGCTGCAGCAATTGTGTTACGAGACAGAGGTAGCACAAGATCAGTGAGCAACTGCATAGAAGACAGTTGTTTTAGAGAGTTTCCTGAACCCACAGCCAACTTAGCATGGCAAGAAGTCACCTGGGTAATTATGTTAAACCAATGAGACTTTGCTTATGTTGTTACTGCAGCACAACTCAGAGTATTTTGACAAATACAATTTAATCTTCCATCATGATCAGAGATGTCAAATATTAATCATCAGTGTTACCACTGCCTCATGCTACAGACATGATGTATATTATTAATCCATCAATGGACTTTTATCCATTGAACTGTAAAGCCTCAGAATCTTTCTCATCATGGTAAACTAAGCAGTCATTATTAATTGATTACTTGTGAAAATTAGGGGAAACCCACTAAAGTCATTCCATTCCAGTCGGCATAAAATCCAAACTTCTTACTGGGGCCTGCAAAGGGACACAAGAGCTGGCCTTACCTTCCTCTTCAATCTCATTTCCTACTATTTGCTTCCTCATCACTCTGCTCCATCCACATTAACCTTTTTCGTTCCTCAAACACACTAAGAACACTCCCATCTCAAAGCCTTTACATTTGCTATGCACTTTCTTTTTTTTTTTTTTTGGTGCAAATTTGCCTGAAATGTCACCTCTTTGTCCAGACCTTCCTAGTCTCCCTTATTAAAATTGCCTGCACCTTCCACCCACTTCCTCAATGATAATAAAATGCTGTTGTATTCTTGGTATTTAGAGTAGTGCCTGGAATATAGAGGTACATACAAAATAGTTCTTAAACTAATGAAGGCAACTGATCCGTCAACCCTGGTCTAGATCATAATCTCTGAAGAGGGAGGGCAGGTCCTTCTTATCTGTGGCTTGCCCTCTGTGGTGAATCCATGTAGTGCATACAGAAGGTGTCCATTAAATCCCCATTGGATGATTAGAAGACTTTTATTTTCCATTGCATCATCATGGAGTCACATCTGTGTCTTCTTGCCTCTTTCACCTTCATAGGCTCTCTCAAGACGTCTCTTCCTTTCTCTCTCCCTAGCCTGCCCTCCCCACATCCTCTTCCATTAAAGTTCAGTTCAATATGTCTCTTTCTCACCCACGCCATGCCTTCTAGAGCAGCATTCTTCTGTGGCTGGGAAACAGTAGCCAGCAATAAAATGCGTTTTGGCCTGGCCTCACGTCCATGTTCTGTACCTATTCGTTTTCTACAGGATTTGATGCCAAGCCTAGTCAGGACTTGGCAGGAGCCTTATGCCTGTACATTACAGCCCAGAATTTCTACCCTTTAGGTGTTTTAAAGAGAAGCAGCTGTTACCATCTGCCAGATGAAAGGCTTTGCCTTTGAAAATAGACTGTGAGGCATGTTCAGGCAGAAAGGGGCTCTCTGGAGATCTGGGAGGATAGAACTCAGAAGACCTGCCACTCATTTGGATTGCCATACAACTGTAGGCAAAGTATCAGTGATGTCTAGTTTCTATCACAGTGAAGGAGAGAGAACTATGTTCTTTGGGTAGGATGGAATGATGTGGGGAGGGATTGTAGGTGAGGCCAAGTGGTGAAAAGAGCACAGACCTCAGAATCAGAAGACTTGAGGTTTACAGTCAAAGTCCTGAATTCAAGACCCAATGGTAGCGGCATCCACCAGCCACCTGAGCCGCTGTTTACTCTTTTGTAAAATGGTGTGATGCTCTCCTACATTCATCAAGTCTTTTTGGTTGCATGGAACAGAAACCAGCTTATGCTAATGTAAACAGAATAAAAGGAATTTATTGGCAGGATCTGACTGCATTCTTGCCATTGGCTTCTGTAAGGCAGAAGTGTGTCAAGAATGGACTAGAAAAAGAAACCCGAAAAGTGTTACACCTCAAGAAGTACTTCCTGCATTTCTGTGAGCTTCTGCTTTATTCTTATTTCCCCTGCTTCTCTGTCCTCATGGAGGTGTACTGCTGCCCCACAAGTTTGTGTCTTAAACCTTCAGCCATGCTCTAATCCCAAATGTCAGGAACAAAGACTGATTGATCAGGATTGCTTTAGGTGTCTACTACGGGGTCGAATCAGTCCTGGGCATGGGAAGTGAGGGTCACATAGTAAAACTGTGGCTGCCAGAAGCTGCTTTTCATACTCTGGATGAAATATTTAGAGAAGGAACTATATCTTGTGGGTTGGGTCGAGAATCCAAAAAGGGTCTTGTGAGTATAATCATCATTGAATAAACTCTCAGGTGCTGTAAAGAGAAAATGGTGTTATTTCTAGTCAGAATATACAACCATCTCACAATGATACCATAAGGAATCAAGGCATAGTCCTGTGCAAATCTAAAATTGTCCATTGACTAGCCAAGGTCTGAGTCTACACATTTAAAGTTGTCTTATTCTAGGATTCTAGTTTTTCAAAGGGCTGTAAGAGTCAGCATTCTCCATCCTCTACCTTAGCAATACCCTTTTCACCTCCTCCACTCCAACAAAAGCTTCCAAAGGAGATCTTTTTTCTTAAAAAAAAAAAAAAAAAACAACTGATTTCCATGATTCAGTATAAAATTTGGTAAAGACTAATGAATTAGGACTCCATTAATTTAGCATTTTCGCTACATCAAGAATCAGAAAGGGATTAAACTTCTCTATCCCCATATCTCTTAAAGCCAGGAAAGATTTGCTAAGTGAAATAAAAATGTGACTTTGGACAAGTTTTGTAACCTTTCTAAGACTTTGTCTCCTTATTTGTGCAATAGAAATTAACTTCTCATAGGATTGTTGTGACAATTAAATGACATTAGACTTGACATGTAGAAAGTACTAGCTATTAGCTATGATGTTGAAGATAACGGTGGTTGTAGTGATGGTAGTGATAACTCTAGTGGTGATGGTGGATAATGGTAGTGGTGGTGGTGATGGTGGTGGTTATGATAGTGGCAGTGGTGATGGTGGAGGTGGTGTTAGTCTTCAAGGCAGTCATGGTGGTTGTGGTAGTGTGATGATGGCAATAGTGGCAGTGAAGGAATGGTGATGATTAATTATAACAGAACCAAGAATGTATAAATTGTTCTCAGCACATAGTAGTCACATAGTGAATGAGTGCAGAGAACAAGCAGTTTTCAGACAATTACAAGGCTCTTAGTTACCATTTACATATCAACCATGGATATATCCAAAACAAATCATGCTTAAATGTTCATTAAAACAGATGCCTGAAGCCTTCCAATAGATGTTTAACCACTTTGTATGAAGTGGAGAAAAGAGGAATAAATATGAATTTTAGTTACTACATGAACATAAAAGAAATATAATTAAAAATAAATATAATTACATTTCCCTTAAATAATAGTGCATAAAATATAGACTGTTTCACTTGTCTTCCTTCCAGTCAGCTTGCTACATGAAGTCACATATCATTAATTCAAATCTCATCCTCAAAAATTCACATTTCTAAATTTATTATCATCCAAGTCTAGGATTTATCCTATCTGCATACTATTTTAACCTCCAAAGGTCTGTGTAAAACCCATTTTGTGGCTAACATGGACCTATCTAAAAAAATCCAGATGCATCTGTCCCCTTGGCACTTCTAGGGTGCAGCAGCTACACCAATTTCTTTATTTGCCATAATTTGAAAGCCTTATTAATCCCAAAGGCTCAGCTCTGTAATCAGACTTAGCTAGCTTGAGACTAATCCTTAGAGGTCATTTATTTTTCATGAAGTTTGCTTCCCAGCTACTGGTTTATTTGGACTTCACTAATAATTATTTCGCTAGAGCTTTTTTCACCACTGCTCATTTGTATATAGAATTCACCCTGTGAATATGAACTAAGGATGAATTTTTTTTAAGAGTTAAAGTTTAACTGGCATGTCACTTTTTCTTTACTGTGCCAGATCATTCCTTTTCTGGGAAGCAATCCTGTGAAATAATTAAATATTGTTCCTTTAAAAGTCTGTGACCTGCTGCATTTGTAATCCTTGAATTCCATGATTCAGTCCAAGGTCTCCCAGCTTTGCATTTCACACTCCTGCTCACATTTGGTTTAGATTTGGGTTTTCTTTGCTTGAGAGGAGCAGGATTTATTACTACCAGTCAGAAGCCATAAGGCCCCAATATTTCAGCAAAGAACACTAGTCTGCCAGAGTGAGTAATGCTCTGGCTACACTCAAGTGTCCCTGAACCAGTCACCCCAAATAGGATGTCATTGCTTGCATTTATTTAGAAACTGTCAAGTTGTCTACATGTTTCTACCCACTAGTTCATGTGATTCCTGAAACACCCCTATGTGTTTTGATGCAAGAAAAAAAAATAACAGTCCCTCATGCATTTCTGTAATACTTATTTATGGAGCACAGTGTATATGTTAGGGACTGGGAGCTGAGTATGTGATAGTGCCCCAGAAGGACATGTCCCTGTTCTCAGGTATCTTAGAGGTCACTGAGTCGCACCACGAGGCAGGCACCCCAGGAAATGGTCTTGATGTCTTCTTTCACTGACTACTCATAATAAACTATGGGAAAGGTCTGATTACCCTTATTTTGTGGCTGGGATTACCGAAACTCCCAGAGGTTAAGTCATCCTCTGATAAGGGGGAAAGCCAATGCTCAGACCTGGGCTTTCTCGGTCCAAGGCTGCTAATTGCATACTGGATTCTTTCCAAATAGTGTGACCTCATGTCAACTCAAATCAATTCAAGTTTCCTTTCCAGTTTCCCACATCCCATGGTTTGGCTTAGAAAGAAAGGTGGTGCAACACACAATAGATATCAAGCATCTAAGAGTTTGGAAGGGTTTGTGTGACCAGTGAAGTGGGCAAGGTGTTTTGGAATGGAAAGTGGGTGAGAGGGGAGCTCAAAGAGGTGATCCAGGAATTCCCAAAGGTGAGCCTTGACTCAGTAAGTCACCAGGTCTGTTATTTGAAATGAGTCATTTGTGGTATGGGGGCAAACAACTTCAGTCCCTCACCAAACTATCGGGAAGAAGGCAAACAAAATACTCCCCGCTGCTGGGGAGAATAATCCTAATTACAGCCCCTAGAATTTGCATGCCCTTCTACAGTTTGCAAAGTACTTTCAGACCTGTTTTCTCCTTGGTAGAATTGTTTACTGCACTAATAGAGAATGGACCAGGACTTGATATGGCCTAGTTTGGTAGATTTATATATTTTTAAAGAATAATCCTCTGTCAAAATGTAGTTTCATGCAGTGGTCTGGTATATAAAACTGATGCAGGTGGAACTTCTGTGGTTGGGATGGGGCCTGGGGAGGGAGAGGCACAGCTTACTCTTAAGCTTTTACTCTGACCACTATGTCTGCTTCTGAGGAGTCTCTAAGGAACCTCCAGGTTCCATGAAACACAGTAAGACAGACATTGTTCCTAGTGAATCCCCATGTCACTTCACTTTCTTCCTCCAAGAAAAGGAACCTGAAATCCCTGGAGGTTGCATGAGGTGAGCAAAGCTGCTCATTGTCCTGTATTCTTGTGCATGGAACCTCCCAGGGCTGGTTTCTCATGTGGGTAGGGCCTGAAGTCTTATCTGGGAGTCAGTTTGCCCCCAGTTGT
Source organism: Piliocolobus tephrosceles (assembly GCF_002776525.5). Classification (NCBI taxonomy): domain Eukaryota; kingdom Metazoa; phylum Chordata; class Mammalia; order Primates; family Cercopithecidae; genus Piliocolobus; species Piliocolobus tephrosceles. The sequence goes on along the minus strand of NC_045446.1, from coordinate 29,264,699 downwards.
TTCAAGAAATAAAGTGTCCTCTTGGTCGCAGACAGCAGCAGCAACAACTTTTTTTCCTGCAGACTGGCAGCATTTTCCAAGCACCGGCTCTTCAGGTGGGAGTTTCGGGGCGCTGTCTTCATTCCAGGCTGGCAGCTCTTTGAGTCATGGCATGCCAGCTTCTGAGTGGCTGAGGACTAGATCCAGACAAGGATTTTTCAGTCCCAAACACTCTTCCTGAAAATGTAAGAGGAGTAGTCTTTAGTCAAACAGAAAAATTTGCACTGGACTAGACAATGGTGGTGGTTGCACAATACAGGTAAGGTACTACATGCCACGGATATATACACTTCTAAAAGGGGGAAATGGTAAATTTTATCTTATGCATATTTTAACATAATAATGATAATAATTTTAGCTATGTACATTGGCTCCTTATTTCCTACAGGATCAAGTTCAAACTCCCTGGCATAGCTTACACCCTGTACTCCCCACACCTGTAACCTCATGTCTGCTATCTTCCCCCAGCCCCTTCATCTGATCTATGTTCAGATCAGCTGACATTGTTCTGCATTCTCTGGACAAGCCACGTTCTTTCACTTTTCTATGCTCGAACATAATTTTGCTTTTAGTAATGACAGCAAACACTTACTTAAAGTGCTTACTGCATGCATATATAGACATAAATCTAGTGCTTAATACATGCAGGGCTTTTGAGTCATTTAATCCTCATCAATTCTATGAAGTACATAGATACTATTATTAAGCCCATTTTATACTTGAGAAAATTGAGCTAATTGTGTTAGTCAAGGTCACACAACTAAGAAGCAGTCAAAATAGGGTTTGGATCTAGGTGTTCTGACTCCTGAATCCATGCTGTTCATCACTACACAGTACTACCTGTGAATGACTTGTCCCTGTAGTTTCATCTGAAGAATTCCTCCTCCTCCTTTGAGGTCTGCCTCAAATATCACTTCCCCTGTGAAGACTGCCTGGTGTTCTCCAGGAGAGAGTGTGACTCCCTTCTCTAGGAATGGTAGCACCCTGAACACACACATTTTGCAGCATATTTCACCTTGCATGGTAAAGGCCTGCTTGTGAGTTAGTTTCCCTACCAGAGGGTGAGGGCCCTGGAGATAGTGCCAGGTGTTGTTTACCTTGATACCCCACAACACTCATTACATGTTTGATGAATGAATGCATAGGTGGATGGTTGGGTGCATTTCCCTCAACTTTTCAATTTCTTGAAATAAATAACAAAATCTTACCTTCCCTCAGAAGTTCTGGCATGGTTCCTTCAGTCTTGCCACAGCCACTGATGATCACTTTCATTTTCTGTGCAATTCACCAGGCAAGAAGTCCTTGCAGATTTACTTTTAGTAGTTCACATGAAAAATAAATACTGCATTTGATTTCCAAACATTAAACAATAGTATATTATAGGTAGATATAGAGTTAGCATTCAAAGTATATATTTCAATCTCAAAAGGCTTCCCCTGAAGAATATTACAATCTCTTTCTCTCTTTAAGATCTGCTGGGTAGAAGAGGTGGGAGAAAATGAATTAATGTTTACACAGAAAGGAGGATAATGGGGGCAAAAAATAATAGATGAATGTATGGGTGGATGAGAGAATGGATAAAGTGACAAGTGGATATGTTGATCATGGACAGATGGGAAATGAGTGGATATGTCAATAAACAGATATGTGGGTGGATGGGTGGATGGGTGGAGAAGAGGATGGTGGATGGTTGTGGGTTTATGAAGAGGTGTGAAAAACGAAGTGCGGAATGATGGATGAGAAGTTGTATGGGAAGATGAATAGAAGAATAGGTGTATGAATACATTAAAAGATGTGTGGCTGGATGAATTAATGAATGAATGGGACGATGGATGGACCTAAGTGGTTAGTGGATGGACAGGAGGATGGATGGATGCGAGAGCCCCGGAAAGACATAAGGAAAGATGGGTGGATAGATGGATGGGTGGATGGAAGGATATTTAGGAGGATGAATGAGCATGTGTGTGGAGAGAGGTGCCCACATCCACTGGCTTGAACACATGGATTAGCGGAGCCAAATGCCAGCCCTATGACCGGCCATCAGTAGCTTTCCCTGAGCCCTTCTGCCAAGAAGCAAAAACTCATTCAAGTCATGTGGACTTCACTTGTTTTTGAGGGGGAAAAGAATGAGCTCTCTCTCTTTCCACCTGGAAGATTCACCAGCTCCCCACCCCTCACTCCCCACTGTGGGCACGGAGGCACTGCGCCACCCAGGGCAAGACCTCGCCCTGTCTCCAGCTCCTCTCCCAGGATATCCAACTACCTGTGTAACCCAGAGATCTTTCTCCAGCCGGATTCAAAGAGAAATTTAGCGGGAAAGGAGAGGCCAAAGGCTGAACACAACGGTGCAAGCTTTTATGATGCAGTCATCCCCTGTCCTGGCGTCGCGGGACCAGCGGGAGAAGAAAGCCAGTGCGTCCCGGGGCACAGGGGCCGGAGGGGTTCGGAGGCACACGCACCCCGCGACACTCCAGGTTCCCCGACCCACGTCCACGGAAGCCCCGATTATTTACAACCTCAGCAGAGCACGGGGCGGGGGCAGAGGGGCCCGCCCAGGAGGGCTGCTACTTCTTTAAACCTCTGCCGGCTGCTTAGTCACAGCCCCCCTCGCTTGGGTGTGTCCTTCGCTCGCTCCCTCCCTCCGTCTTAGGTCACTGTTTCAACTCGAATAAAAACTGCAGCCAACTTCCGAGGCAGCCTCATTGCCCAGCGGACCCCAGCCTCTGCCAGGTTCGGTCCGCCATCCTCGTCCTGTCCTCCGCCGGCCCCTGCCCCACGCTCAGGGATCCTCCCTTTCCCCCTCGCCCTCGGTTCGCTCCGGACACCATGAACAAGTTTTGGTGGCACGCAGCCTGGGGACTCTGTCTCTTGCAGCTAAGCCTGGCGCAGATCGGTGAGTGCCCGCCGCATCCTGGGCAGCAAGATGGGTGCGGGGTGCGCAGCCCGGACCGGGAGGTAGCCCCTCCTGCTGAGTTGGCCCTGGGGGACTGGAGTCAAGTGAGTTGCCTGCGAAGTGCATTGGGCTCCGGAAAGCAGGGCTGGGATTTGCGCTAAACCGTTGGAGAATGTGTCTGTGGAAGCACCGTTTGGTTGAAAGAAAAAGAGAAAGAGAAGAAAGTTTGTTGGGCAGGCTGCCGGCGCGCAGTTTTGGGCGAGGTCGCTAGAGCTGGAGCACATGGCAGAAAGTAACCGTTCTCCTGGATGCGCGCAGTCGGTGTCTGGACTAACAGGCTCCTGTGCCCCAGGGCTTGTCAAGCCCCACCGGGCTGTGTCTAGGCAGGGCAGAGCTAGGCGGGGCAGGAACTGGGGCTAGAATAGGGCGAATGGCTGTTATCAAGGTGGTCACAGAAGGGGTCACAGTTGCAAGTGTGAGACTGGCTGGCAATGGGTTTTCCAGAAAGGGGTCCTGGGTTCTCTCAACTACCCACTGAGCATTGTTCCAAAGCTTACAGTCAGCACTGCCACTGCCACCTTAGCGCTGTGGAAGCCTGAACCAGCTCCGCGGTGAAGTCTTGGGTCTCCATGAGATTCCAGCCTGGGACAGGGAGCATGAATAGGAGAGGCAACCACTGGACCAGCTGCTTGGTCCTTGCTACCTCCTGCTTCTGCCAATCAGTGTGGGGGAAATCTCAAGAGTGAGGTGGCTCATATTCCCTGCCTGGCAGCCTCAGAGCAGAGAGAAGAGCCTTGATACCAGGGACACTGGGGCTCCAATATCTCATCCCAACAGGGTCAGTGCTATGAAGGGTAGGGACTGTGTGTAAGGTATATTCTAGCACGGCTCAACTCCAAGCATTCTCTTTCTTTGTCTATATACGTACAGATAATTACACGGCCAATTCGCTTATCGCTGGCCAAAATTAATTTTTCTCTTAAGAAGTGCCAGCTGGGTCATTAAGACAGCTCAACCTGCATGCAGTAAATTCTACTCAGCAAATATTTATTAACCCAGTTCCACGGGGGTACTGAGAAAGTGAAACACAGTCCCACCTGGTTACTTTAGATTGAGTACCCAGTATAACTTATCTTGAATTACTTTCTGCTTTCTGTATCTTCCTACTTTCTGCAGTAGGAAGAAAGTGACCCTAGGTAGAGGCTAGACAGGATGAGTTCTCTGTGCACATGCATCTCCCTTTCTGTGTGAGTAAGAGGTCATTACTAGGTGGGGATTTGGGGATCTAGGATTTATACTACTGAAGCTGAAATAGTAATAATAATGACAGCAATAACACAGCCGGTCACAGTGGCTCATGCCTCTAATTCCGGGACTTTGGGAGGCTGAGGCAGCAAATTTCCTGAGGTCAGGAGTTCAAGACCAGCCTTGGCCAACATGGTGAAACCCCATCTTACAAAAAATACAAAAATTAGCAGGGTGTGGTAGTGCAAACCTGTAGTCCCAGCTCCTTGGGACGCTGAGGTAGGAGAATTGCTTGAACCCAGGAGGCTAAGGTTGCAGTGAGCCAAGATTATGCCATTGCACTCCAGCCTGGGTGACAGAGCGTGACTCTGTTAAAAAAAAAAAAAAAAAAAAAAGCAATACAGCACTAGCTACCATTTACTGTATATTTTCACTGTGCCAGGCATTATGTTAAATCCTTTCCGTGTGTTATCTCATTCTCCCCTCACAATGGCCTAGTAAGAAGTTTCCTGTTATCAGGCCTGTTTGACAGGAGGAAAACTGATGCTTAGAGAGGTTAAGTGACTTGCTGGCATTCACATAGCCAGGAGCAGTGCTGGATGGAAAGCCAGCTCCACTGAGCTCCAAAGCCTAGGTTTAGAATATGTTAGACTGTATAAGATGGACAAACTTGGAAAGGATTTCAAGGAGGAAAGGATTTTGGTGGACTCTAGGCCTTAGGGAAAGTTCCAAAAGGGACTGGAGCTCAAATAAGCCCTTGAAAAGTGAAAACACTCAGTATGGGAGAGAAGAGTCAAGTTGGAGATCAGGGAGAGCCCTGGGCCTGGTCTCAGAGAAGAGGGCCCTGGTGGTTTCCCTATGGCCTCTAGGGAAGTTTATTTGTATGTTACCTACCAGTGCCATCTTCTGCTTTGTCTTTGGGCATTCTGACTCCTGACTCCTTCCAACTTGTCTCCCTGTTTCTTCTAAAGGGCCCCACCTCCAAGTATTTGGCACCTCCTAACCCTTGAGGTTCTCCCAGAGACCGGCAGGCTCCCTCCTGCCCCGAGTTTCCACGGCCTCTTTGTGCAGCATCATTTAGAGGAAGCACAATGAAGTGCCAGTAGCAATAACTGCCCCGGCCCTCGCTTTCATGTGCTTGTAAAGTTGTTTGGCAGGAACTGAGACTTGGAAAGGAGACATGACTTTGTCACAGGGCTTGGGGCTGGGCATGGGGTGGGTGGCGGGAGGGAGAAGGAGGAAGGGGGAAGGAAAGGAGCTCTTGTTGCCCCATTCTGGGGAGTGGTGGACTCTGGACAACCAAGAGGAAACTTTGGAAAGGAGCAAGGCTTTCGGAAAGAGGAGGGGATCCAGTCTTTGTACGGGAAAGCAAAAAGTGGAGAAATGGCCAAATGTACTTAAGTGACATTGGACCCAGAAACTCTGAGTTGGGGAACAGATGTCTTGAATTAGGGGTCCTGTGGAGGAGGAAGAAAGTGACCCTTGTTGGAGGCCAGCAGGGATGAGTCCTTCATGCACACGCATCTCCTTTTCTCTGTGGGTGAGGGGCTCTTTGCTTGGGAATTGCATGCCTGGTGTTGAGAAAGAGGTGAACGTCTGAGAGTCCTGGGGCTTGGGGCTGGCACACACTTTTCTGCTCCTTTCTCTCTAATTGAGCATTAGAGACTCCGCCCCTTGTGGAGAGTTAGAACTTTGGCTGTGTTTTCCCATGTGAAGAAGCAAAGAGGCAAAGCTTCATCTCTGTTGGGGCTAGCATTGATTAATTGAGGTATTCCCCATTCACACATTGGACACCTACTTCCTGCAAAGGCATGGTGACAAGTCCGTGTGTGGGAGGCTGGCAGCCAGAAGGAAAATGTTCCATTTGTTTTCTCCCAAATTTCCCCACAAAGGAGGGGATGCTGGACAGCATGGAATTCTTAGTTTATGACAGATTCCCTTCCATTCATTCAGGAACTATTTCCTGACTCATTGTCATAGACTCAGAGATGGGAACTCTAAGGATCATTTAGAAAACCTGAAAGAGAGGGACTAGTGACTTCCCCTCTCTGAAACTTATTAAGATATTAGGGCAGGGCATTTTTCACTGGTCTCTCATATATCTCTATCATGAGGACTGTGGGAGCCTCAACCCCAACCCCTGCACTGGGCGGGGAGAGTGTGATCTACTGGGGTAACAACATTTGTTTCACGCCTTAAATACTACCTTACACAGTCATTACAATTTTATATATTACTCTACAATATACCCAATTTGAATTTAATGCAATAATAATGACATATAGTTTTGACCACATAGCAGCGTTGGTGTTTGAGAAAGATTCTCTGTATTGTCCTGGGGCTTCGAGCACCTCCTGGAACATCACTAGATGGTTAGGAGCACTGAAGTTTCAAAAGCCTGACACTCTGCTATGGTACCATATGGTCCTATGTAAAGCAGGGCCCTAAGTCCCGAGTCCCTGGGAAATACCACTCAGTGAGCACTGACTCTATGCTAGACATGAAGCCAGGGGGTAGCACAGGATATCTTATCTAAGCCTCCCAACAGGCCTATACACCTAGCACTATCTTAACTACATTTTCTAGATAAAGAGATCGAGACTTGTGGAGATTGCTGACTTGCCCCAGGGTCCAGTAGTAGAGTTGGGATTTCCCTGCCATCTAACATCCTCCCATGTTAGACTCCAGTGCTTATGCTCCTTCAATTCATTACGTGTCTGGAGGACTTTGAAAACTGTGCGTGGCTCTCCCACACTCCCTGTCTCCTGTGGCTAGCATAAGTAAAGTGTCGCGTGGGTGGCTTCTCTCTCCACCCCCGGCAGGCTGTGGACTCTTGGCTGCCCTGCCCTGGCCTGTCTCCCCAGGTATGGCCACAGATATCAGAGATGCCAACCAAGTTATTTGGAACTAAAATAAGTCACTTCCCTTATCAGAGTCCAGCTGCCCTCCCAGACATGCTCTCATTTGCAGGCTTGGAATAAAGGGAGAGGTGGTTGCTTGTCTACAAGACAAGTTAGGGCAATGCTCTCTGCCTGAATATTAGGAAAGCAGCACTACAGGAGCTCTCACTCTGACCTGGCAAGCATTTCACATGCACTGACCCAGAGACCCACTCCTCACATCTCATTAGTAGGTTGTGTGACCCCTGGCAGGAGGCTGACATGGGTCTTGAACTGAAACCCACTGTGTGGCTCTAGGTGACACATGGCCACCCAAGTGAGGTTTTGGATCCACCTGCAGTGTCAGATGCTTCAAGGCTGGGGTCCCCTGATGGAGAGGAGGTGGTTGGAGATCACCTGGGCCTCCCCAGCACTGCCTCCTGGCTGGGGCTGGGGCTGGGGATAAGAGAGTAACTGCACTTGTGTTTCCCCAGCACCTTCGCTTTAGCTCACTCCAGCCAAGAGCCTGAAAGGGAAGTGGTTCTTGTGAAAGAATGAGCTGAAGCACATGGCAGATGCTACCAGGCACTGTGTAGTTTTCAAAGGGGATCTTTTTCTGCCTCAGAGAGAAATTCTGGGGTTTGAACAGCAAGAAGCCGATGACTCAATTTCCTTTGTGTCCCTGCTTTAATGGGAAGGTTGCAGGCGTTCTTTAGAATGGCAGGGTAGGTTGATACCTTCTACCTTAAATTTGAATCCCACTTTTCACTCACTTAGCAGGTTGAATTTTTTTAAGTGTACCCCCCACGGCTGCCCAACTGGGTTTGGGAGGCAAGTCCGATTTGCCAGAGTAAACCAGAAGAGGTGCTTTCTAAAGTTTGTGGTTCTGGAGTCTGGTCTGGCATGGATACAGTCATTGTGTGTTCCAGATTTTCCAGGAGAGTCAGGATCTCAAATATGCAAACACTCTACCAATTGACGTATAGTGTATATTTTGACTAAATGTTTGTATATTTTTCCACAAATAAATGCATGACTTCATGTAATTGAAAGTCCAACACTTTTAAAAAACGCTTTTTGCATAAAGAAATTCACATCTTTACAACTCCTTAACTAGGACGGTGTCAATTAAATTAATGTTTGATCCAGGACATGTGTACTTTGGAGATAAGTCTTTCATATTCCTCCTCTCTCCATTGCTCAATCGCCCCACTGTGTGACGTACCAAGATAAGCCACATGTTTGATTCTTGTTTGCTGGATGTGGACATATACACATCGCAGGTGTGCCTGTAAGTACGTGCCTGATGGATCTATGTGTGTGGTGGGAATTGGTGATGCCAAAGAATGCTAAAGACTTTCATGCCTCTTAAAGGGGAAAATAACCACAAGAAAACAAATTCTAATGTATCTTCTCCTGTCTGTCTTCTGCAGCACTAGGGGAGTCCCCTGATAACAGGCATCATGTCATATTCACTTTTGTGGGCCCAGATCCCAGTAGTATTGACACATAACTGTTGAACTGCAATGAATGTCTAGAATATAAGTCATGATATCTATATATATGGAAGCATGCTGTCAATATGGCTAAGGTGCAAATACATTTATGTGTAAGTGAGAACCGTGGTGACGGCTGTGTTGCTCGGGACAGGGCTGAGGAGGGCGCTTGGCTGACTGACTGCCCACCACAGGCCTCATGTTTGGTCTACCCCAAATAGTAAGCTCACCCATCTGTTTGTTTGTGGCTTTGCTGGCTGCCTGCTGTGACCGCTGGGGACATCTGGCTAAAGACAGGGTTACTAGATAGTTGGGCTGAGAAGGGAGTGGGAGCCAATGAGATGAAGACACCAACCCCAAATTTAAGCCTCAAAACAAGAACACTCCCCAGCAGCAGCCAGCTTGGAGTTCTAGTTATTTTGGAGATACTGATATGAGGTTAAGATCCTTGGGTGAGAGGCCCACACTCCTCCAGCCCCAATGCAGGCTTCTAGAAGGTGGTGGCAGAGGACAGAAGTAGAAGTACTACACAGGAGATTCTTGCCTTCTCTGTTGGTCTCTTTGGGCAGTTATCAAGCTGTCGTCTGGCCGGATACTACTGTAGCTTCTTCAGGGGCAAAGCCATAGGGAATCCTGACATCCAACAGGGAGCCACTTTGGCAATGGCAAACCGTGTCTCCTCTCTACAGAGCTTGTGATGTCAGAAATTACCCATAACTGGGGCAGGTTTTGTTTTCCTGAAGATTGTCTGCCCAGCTAGACTTGAGAGACAGGGAGACAAACACAGAATGAGGGGGTGGGTCTTGTGGGGGTGGGGAACGATGGAAACTCGCAGAGCCAGATCTCCCCGAGTTTGAGGTGCACTGGCTGCTTGGGTGTGTCCTCCTGAGGCAAGTGTCCCTGCTAAGTGCAAGTGTGGGCAGACAGATCTCAGGTGGGTGGGGAGGGACTGAGTCACCAAGGAGGTGATTTGCAAAACTCAGGTCCCAGAAACTTTCAGGTCTTCAGCTTTTAAAAGTAAAGGTTAATTGCAAAACTCTGGAGTTTAGGGAAGAGATTATTCACATAGACCAGTCATTTTGAGTATCTGCTGTTGTGGCATTACAAGTCTCCTTTGGCAGTGCCTGAAAATTCATTTGTTTTTGAGAGCTCTTATGCTTTTTCTGCTTGCATCTTTGCATAAGTTCTATGTTTCTGAGAACTCTCACCACTATTAGTAATAATAGCAAACACTTACAGAGTGTTGGTCATGTACCAGCGCCATTCTAATTGTTTCCTATATACTGCCTTGTTTAATCCAAACACTGACCTCATGAAGGTGGTGCTGATATTATCTGTCTTTTACATATGAGGAAACTGAGGCACAGATAATTGAAGTAACTTGCCCAAGGCCATGCAGTTGATAAGTGATGGTGCTGGGATTCAAACTCACATCTGGCTGCAGAGTTCATGCTCTTTGTCACTACATTAGAGTGCTTCTCCTCGTATATTAAGATGTCGAGGCACCCCAGAAATCCAGACGATTGTACCTGGAAGTCCTGTAGTTGTTTTCAAAAACTTCATTTGGGAATCTAGTTGTGGGTGAGGTCATAACATCCACAGAGCTTTTAAACATGATGTCAGAGAAAGGGGCTAGAATTGCAAAAATGAAGGAGGAGGAAGTTGTAACGGAAACTTCTTCCAATGCATATTCTGAGTTGACTCATTCATTCCGATCTCTGAACAGAAGCTCTACTCTCTTCTATGTGATGGAAAGTTGAGGATAGGGTAGGACTGACAGGGATGTGAACTCAGTTGTTTGTTCATTAAGATAGGTAGGGCTGAAAGGGATGTGAATTGAGTTGTTTGTTCATTATCACTTCATTATTTGTCACCTGGATGAAAGGTGAAGGTGGCTGATTAGTGGTTCTCCATCATCTAGAACTTTGACTGGGAAATGAGCTAATCAAATAGCAGCAAAATATTTGCCCTCAGCCTACAGGCCCTTGGTTCCAGGGTCTTCTCTCTACCAGCTAGAATGGATGAGGAGGGAGGGAAACTCTGAGAAAAGAGACTGTCAAGAGTAGGGTTGTACATATCCAGGGCACAAGGAATTTGGCAAAAGCTGGAAGTGTGCTATAGCCCTTCTCTCCAGCCCTAGCCTAAACCAGATGACCAGGCTTCTATTTGGCCCAGCATGTGACCATCCCATCAGGGAGCAAGAGAGTTTCCTCTGGGTACCCCTCATTGAGAAAAAAGCCACCCAGGAAAGGAGGAGGCAAGGCCCCCTGGGAACTTCTGGTTCAGTCCACCGGAAGGGATGCAGGCCTTTTCTTGGGAATGGGGACTCATCCCAGATTTCAGCCCCCTTCCCCTAACTTTTTAAAATTTTTTTTCAATTTTAATGTATCTCTTTACACTTAAACAGGCCTGCAGTGACTTCTAGGAGGACCCACACACCAATCATGGAACTAGGCAGCATCTTTTTCCACTTCCTTTCCAAGATAGTAGCACGGTAACAGTAAAGCCCCTTTGTAAGTGTTCACCATTATGCACATTAAGATGCCAGGGAGAGGGCCGAGCACGGTGGCTCATGCCTGTAACCCCAGCACTTTGGGAGGCTGAGGCGGGCTGATCACCTGAGGTCGGGAGTTCGAGACCAGCTTGACCATCAAGGAGAAACCCC
>NC_045446.1:29187341-29253382 GCF_002776525.5 Piliocolobus tephrosceles | reverse complement strand
TCTATAAAAAAAAAAAAAAAAAAAAAAAAAAAAAAAGATGCCAGGGAAATAAACAATTCCATGCATCCAACACCTGGTCTCCTGCCTGTGGCTTAGAAGGACATTTCTGCCCAAGCCTCTAGCCCCAGTCTTTGCATGCTCTAAATGAGTACCTACTATATGCCAGTCAGAGATGTTGCCTCTGCTGAATGTGTCCAGTCCAAAAACCAGAATCCAACAGAGCTAACTAAGCACCATCTTGCAGGAAACCAGCTGACGTAAGCTCCGCAGCCACCAGTGAGTTGCTGGGCCCACATTAGCCTGCAAGAAGGGGAGGGGAATTCAGGTAACCCACAAGAGTGCTGCTCACACAGAGGGGATAAAAGTTTGGGGAAGAAATCTCCTGTTAAGGAGTTTGTTTTTGCAGTGGATCCTCTGTGGTGAGACTAGTTGTCTTCACAATATCCTTAGAGGTCAGGTACATTCCTGTAGACTCCCTTAAGTGACTTACTTTCTCCTATTGTTCCCCCTGAAAATTCATAAAAACCTCACAAACGCATCTCCATTTAAAAAGAGAAAGTTTAAGGGATGGCATGTAATGGTTATCTCTTCTCTTTTGTCAGTGAGCATAAAAGCTCCTTAGGGAAAAGCCCAAACCCTCTACACATTTTCATATTCATAATAGCCCTGAGCGGTCAGCAGAGTTCCCCAGTTATAGTGGGTACTCAGTAAACACTTGGATGGCTTACTGAATTAATAACATTTCTAGACTTGGCTAGCAAAGCCATCTCTGTTACTTATTTTTCGTGATTTTTATAGATTCTGTCTAATTCTTTTTCTTCATTTTTTTTCTTTCTGGTCTATACAAATCTTCTTTCATTTTTCTCCATTGCTGCTTGTAGCAATCCTCAACCCCCTTCCGCCCTTGAAATTTCTGTTCTCTGCACTCTCTTCAGTCTAAAGAGTTCTTTCTTGAGGTTTGAAATGTAACACAAGGCAGGGAAAGTTTACAGCTCATTGTATTTTGTCCAGTGGAACGGGGATCTGGATTTCCTATAGGTCTGACTGCCTCTTTGTTTACACCTTTACTTCCAAATCTGGCCTCGTGTATAAAAAGACCCCAAACCTTAAAGTCATGTTCTCAACAATCCTCAGAGAAAAATTGTTGGCTTTTTGGTCACTATGCCAGAGGAATAAAAGGGCAGTTGTTTCTTTCAGTCAATGGTTTGAAAACCTCCCAGACTAAAAATCACCTCCATATAATCAGATGCTTGGTGTGGTATAATGAGAATGAGGAGGTCTGGCTTTGAGGAGAGTCATTTAGAAGGTATAAAGACAATGGAACAAGACAGGAGAACCCACACACCAGTTAATTCCCCTCTTGCCACTTAACAGCAGCATGAGCTTGGGCAGTTGCATTTGTTAAGTGTCTGGAACAATACTTAGCACATAATGTCTAAAGCTAAATGTTTATTTCATAGAAGGTACCCCAAGAATAGAAATGATTATTATATCTTAGCTTCTCTTTATTACGGATTCACTATGTGCTGCTAAGGCAAAGTATTTCATCCCTATTTACCTCCATTTTTCCACATGTAAAATGAGAGGGCTGGATTCTAGTTGATCTGTGAAGTCCTTTCCAGACTCATGTTCTATAAATTCGTCACTCTGTGGGCTTACTAACACCTAAGCCTCATAAAACCTATTGGAAAGAATAACATAAAACCACCATAATGCAGTGTCAAAAAAAATTGATGCCTGATTTGTATTAAATGTCAAAAGTGAATTATTAATCCATGCCAGAAATAAACATGTGGACCCAATTACACTTTAACTCCAATCGGCAAGAGTGACTCATAGGGAGAAAGTGCTTTGCCCATAGTACTTCATAGAATCCTCTAGACCATGTGGAAGGTGAGCAGATGAAGAAGCTCTGGCCAGAGAATTTAGCAACATGTCCCAGTCACACAACTGAAACTGCAGGAAGTCAGTCCTGGGATTACCTGCAGGATCTGAACACTGTACTCTTTACATTGTACTTTAAAAAACATTGCTTCACATGGCCAGAAAAACCAACCTCCGAAGGAGAGAAAAATTGGTCCCTTCACTCTCAGAGCTTCATGAGCACCTTGGACTTGCCAGCTTTCCGCAAGCAACCCCTGCAACTTGTTGGTACAAAATTAATCCAATATTCAGACAAAGCAGTACTTATAGGGTAAGCACTAGTATCCTATGCAACTAGGGTAACCTGAGAATCTAGGGGGAGAAAAACAAGACAAAACAAAATATTATACATAATCTTCTCCCAAATCAAGGCACTGAGCAAGGCAGGCCTGTGAGATGGTGAATTTCTGCTTCTTCTGAGAGTCCTCCAGACCCCCAGTAAAAATTTCTTTTCATCATAAAACCAGAGAAATTCTTGATCAGGAAAAAGAAAGAAAAATTGGAAATCATAGAGATTGCATGACTTAGGAGTTTGTCAAAGTGTGTCAGAGGCTATAATATGAGGCTAGTTTCTCGCATTCTATCAGTCACTGAATGTCCTTGGTCAGATCATAGCTCCTACTTGTTGTGCTCACTTTATGCCCATCTGGAATCTACTGACCATTAGTTGAAATAAAATCCCAGATGTGCTCAGATCTCACATCCTGTGCAATGCCCTCAGTTATTGCAGATACGGTTCAGTCATCTGTCTCTCCAGCTAATCATACAGACACAATATTCTAGAAGTGAGAACCCACTCGTAGGCAGGAGAGGCTCTCCCTCTTAGTCACAGGGTGACTGTGGGCAAGGTCCTTCCCTTGTTGATTGCCTCTGTCTCTCCAGTTATAAGATGGTGACAAACTGACCAATTTAAAATTTCCTTAAAATGTATTGGCACTGTGGACAGAAATGAGGAAAGCGGAAGACCTAGTTTCTGTCCTCAGGGAGCTTACTGTTTGGTGGAAGTAAAGTTAAACAGGTGAAAGAATTATGCAAGAGAGCATAACCAAGTGTCAGAAGATCAGGAAAAACAGACGTCTTGATTGTATGTGAAGGCTTCAAGGAATTTGAGGATGAGTTGAATGTGGAAAAGAAGACGGACAGAGAGAGGGGAGAAGAGAGAAACCCAGGGAAGGGCAAAACATGAGCCAGGAGTTTAAAGTGGGGAGTAAGAATGGCTTGACTGGGGCCAAGGGAGGGGTCAGCATGCTTGGATAAGAGAATTCCTGTTAAGAACAGTGAGAGATGAGGTTGGACAGATTCCAGGCAATCAAGTAACAGTGGCACTGTCCACTGGCAGAAGATCCAATTTTTCTGCCCCAGAAACTCAGAAGTTCTCATGAATCACCCTCTCAGACAGTGCTAGACAGAGTTCAGAAGCAGGCCAGCTCCAACAGTGAGAAAGAACTTTGGCAACTTTGCCTGGGTTAGAGAGTGGCAATTTAAGTGAATCCCAAACAAGACCTACTGTGGCAATAACAAATAGATTTTAGCTCAAGGAACATTTCCCATTGACTGCCTAGAGACCTCCTAAAATGCTGTGCTAAGAAGTCAAACCTTGGCTCAGGTATAGAGAGTGCTGTGATCCATTAGTGATGTCTGCTATGGGCACAGTATGAAGGATTTGGCCCCCATGCATCACATGGACATCACCGTAGAAGAACAGCAGGCTTTCTTTGTTAATGTTTCTGAGAGTTGTGTGTATAGTCCTCTGGGAGTTTAGCCATTCTAGAATCTGGCCAGCTAGCCATACTATAGACTCTATCTCCTTCTAGAACAGTAGAAAAGCAGTCTATTGCCCAGAGGGCAGAGTTTAGTCACTTGAGCCTTTTGTTAGGATTCATTCCCATTCTGTCTTCCCATTTACCCACTTGAAGTTAGATGCTGGGATCCAGATAGCTCCTGTTTTTGAACAAGGGCCAGACTTCCTGGCAAAGGGTCCCTTCTCCCCATCAGTTTCTTCAGCTGCAAACTGAGAAGACAAAAGTGATGCCTCACTCATGGTGGCGACAGGAGGAATAACTAGCTAATGCGAGGAAAGCCTTTGAAGATGAAAGGGTGGTATATGCACGTTAATTACAACGTTTATCAGCCCTGGAGCCTCTGCATTCTCAGCTGCCACTGGAAGCTCTTCTGTGCCTCCCAAATGCAAACAGCAGCCGCATTCCACGAACTGACCTCACTGAGTCCTGCTTAGAGCATCCAAGTCAAGAAGGCTGGATTTTGAGCTCAGCCTGGCCAGCTAGCTCACTCTGGGCCACTCAAGTTTCCCACTACTCATCCCCAAGGGAAAAAGTAGGCTAGCTACCTGGGCAGGTAAGATAAGATAGAACCAAGGTATAAACAAAAGGCTCCATCAAAAGTCTACCAGAAATAGCCCCCGGGTAAGATTAGGACACTCTGCTCTAATTCCCACCCTGTGAAAGCCTAATTGTTTGACCTTGAGCTATTGGCTTTATCTGTCTAATGGTTCAATATACTGTGTGAACCATTTGGGGATAATAATCCCTCTGCCTCCCCTAGACCTCTCCACCTTTGCCTGCTGGTGTGAAAGTGTTTTGTGCTAGCAGGCAGAAGCACGTGATACAAAACTACAAGGTCCTATTATTACCTAGGATAACTTTCGTCTGTATCTATGTCTCCTGTTGCTGGTTGACCCCAATCATTGAAACTGTATTCTTTGGAATGCTCAGCAGTCTGCTCCAAGCTGCCATCCCCTCCTTATCTAGGTGGGCCCAGTATTGGCTCAGGGTTCTTAGACGTGCCATTTCCTAAGGCTTGCAAATTCATTCAGCCTGCCAGGGTGGCTCTCAGTGCCCTTGCTGGGATAATTCAATAAAGGGCTAGAGGTGGGAATAGGATAATCATCAGATGCTTTGCTAAGGCTGATGGGACAGCTTAGAAGGTACAAGCTGAACTGAGCCCATGCAGCAGCACCAAAATATGGGTTCCAAGAGGAAGAAGATGAGAAAGAGAGAAAGGACCCTATATGGGAAGTTTTCATGGGCTGATGACAAAAAAGCCAAAGATGAGGGCATGTCAGAATGGGAAAGGGTGTCAGGAATTTTGTAGCCCACTTGTTTGATTGGAAAGATAAGGAAGCCTCAAGGGCTGCAAGTGACTTTCCCAAGGTCACAAAACTAGTTAGTGGCAAAACCGTGGTCTTCTGACTTGTCCAGTTTCCTTTTCATTTTATCCTTTGAGATGCTAAAAGAGAGGACACTAACTAAACAAGCAGACAATGATCTGATCAGGACAATAAGACTTGGAATGCAAAACAAGAAGAAGATAAAAGTGTAATGGATTTTTTAGTGGCACAATGGGAAATGGAGTAGGTGTTTACACTGCCCTGGGGCCCTCACTGGGCTCGGAACTGGTTCCTTGTGCACTGCCTTGTGCATCCATATTTGGTATATTTTTGATCCTTTTTGACTTAATGAGCATTTGGAAACCATAAGGCCCAGAGCAACCTGACCTTTGCCTTGCCCAGACTCTCTGAGCAATTTTGTGAGTTGAGTCAATAATCAATGGTTTTCAAATTATTCAATTGTTCACTCAATGCACACTAGTTGAACACCAATATCTGTGCTCTGCTAGGCACTGGGGATACCACTGTAGACAACAGAGGCATCGTCTCTTCTCTCCTGGAACTTACAGTCTATCTGGAAGACAGACAGTAAACAAGTAATGATACTTTTGTTTAATTACACTTGTGGTAAGTGCTATGAAGGAGAAACACTGGATCTTGTGAGAGCATAATAGAGAGATATCATCTGATTTAAAGCACCAGGGAAAGCCTCCCAAGACCTGTTAGATATATAGCAGTAACTATGTCTCCAGGATCCCCACAATTCCTTGAGGAACCCCCTTGCCGGACTTCGCAGAGCTGCACCAACCCTCTCACTGTCTCACCATTGGGTCTTCTGAGTAAGAGAGCAAGAAAAAAAATTTTTACTCCTCAAAATTCTGAAAGCAAGTGGTTTATCATGTCTGCTCTGTAATAGACAGTGGTGAGAAAATCATGGCAACCTCTAATCTGACTCAGGATTTTAGAAGCACACATTTGAAGAGAAGGGAAACAAAAGTTCTGGAGAAGCAAAAAGTGCCATATGGTATAGATGTTATTTTAAGTTACTGGGAAAAATTCATAATTTACTTAGGGATCTTGAGTATCAAGCATTGGTTTAGAGTCAAATCTTATCCATTTCATTGGAAGTTCCTTGATCTTGTCGCTGAAGCTTGGGCCTAGGGTTTTACTAGTGTGTATGTAGGGGATGGTTTACAGGGTGTCTTCCAAGGTCATTCACGTGCCTCTTTTGGGGTCATGCGGGAGGAATAGAACAAATTCTGGGATACGGATGTACAACCATTTGGCTCCTAGGGCCTCACTCCTTTAGCTCCTTGTTGGTGACTTCCTGGAGATGACAAGAGTAGACTCTTTCAGAGCAGTGAGATAGTTGTGCTGACAAAACAAAAACAAAAACATCATTTAAGATGCCTTCAGATGCAAGCACATGTAATAACAGAAATATTTAAAAATTAGAGTATAGGCACTAGCTAATTCAAATGCTTGGTTATAAACAACTATGTCTTGTAAATGAGAATAGATCAAAGTTTATTCTCCCAATGACAATGATAATATCTTTCTCACTCACTTTTACTCAAATTGGTTTTATTGGGCAGGAGACACAGGGATGGAGTTATAGCTATCATGACTGAACTTAAGCTACAACCCATCTATGCATCAAACCATCATGTGTCTCATGTGTGATTGTTATCTGTTGTGTACCCCTATCCATACACACCAGCTGAATATTTCTGTAAGTAACAGAACAATCAACCCTCATAAAATGTTACCTCCCAGGGCAAGAAGTCTGGGATGATTCCAGAAAGTCAATGATATTATCAAGACTCAGGTTCATTTTTTGCAACTTTCAATTCTGCCACTCCCAGTGTCTTCCTGCAATTTAGCACCCCTCATGTTCCTAAACTAACTTCCACAGTTCCAGGCATCCTATGAAAAAAAAATCAATATTTAGCAGCAGAAGAAAGAGTGCATATTAACAAACATCTCTTCTTAAATTGGAGGAACGGCTTTTCGGGAAGTCCGTAATTGACTTCTTATTTCTCATTGGATGAATGGGGTCACATGCCCACACCTAACCAATCACTGGCAAGGAGAGCTTGGACCACAGTGTTTGACTTAGACCAATCATGATCCATCCACTGGAGCTGGGATTTGAGGTCTCACCTCTCCTGAAGCACAAGTTCAGGGTTTCTGAATAAAATTACACTTCAGGTAGAATAATTTTTTTTTTCATTGGTAACAGTGTGGGCTGCAATGAGTGAGGGAGTCCATCTACCTTCTAGAGTTGTGGTTTGAGACTCCATTTGGGCTAAGAAAAGAAGGCAAAGCTAAGTTTTTGTGTTTCTATGCCACACCCTCAACCTTCTTCGGAGAAGACATGCCTCATGGGTAGAGCTCACATGGGGGACACACTGCAGTTTGAGGCTTAGATGGTCTGTGGCTTATACTCAATGATAATAGCTATAACTTTATCCTTTCCTCTCTTCCACAAAAGAGAATTATATCAGGGAATAATCTTAAATCTGTTCTAATTTACAAGAAATAGCCAGTCTTTTGCACATTTTAGTACCTTATTATTAGAAACTCATTACTTGCAACCCATCTCAGCACTGTTGGAGCTACACCATGTGTGAGGACCACTGCTCTAGAGTGAGCCATTAAAAAAGAATTACTACGACCTTGAGTGAGCATCTCTTTCTCTAAATTATGAGATGATGACCCTCAAAGGAAATGCCCGTCTTCCCATTTCTACTGCACTCTTAGTGTGTATTAATGTGTGTGAAGTGTTTTCAGTTCCATTATCTAAAGCAGCCCTCATATTAACGTCGTGGTTGGCATTATTGTCCTCCTGTATGGGATGAAAGTTTAATGACTTCTGCAAGGTTATGAAAGGTCAAGGTCACAGCTAATTGGTGCAAATTCAAGATTTGAATCCTAGTTTCTACCCCAGAGCTGATGTCCATGTCACCATGGACATCATTTGCTCCCATTATACCTGATTTACTTTCAGGGGTCTGGAATTGACTATTGGATTTTATATTAAAGATTGCTCTTTTATAGGCAGGAAAAGTCCTTCCTAATAGTTTGAGTCCAAAGCTTAAGGGTCTAGCATCTCAACCTTTTAATAAACCCAAAAATGAACAGGAGGACTTTCTGAGCCAGTCCCCTGCCTCCACAGAGTTAGCTCATGAATCCAACATCATGGGAGAAGTCTTCAGGATTTTGTTTACCTTTCCTTTTGTATCACCTAATATAGTTAAAGGATTTGTGATGACTGCATCCAGAGATGTTTAAAGATGGACCTGAAGGATGTGATTGTGTCTTAGGCAGAAAGCGGGCTGGTTCTTTTCAGTATCTAATGATGAATGATCTAAAGGAAATGGATTCTAAACCATTCGATTCTAAACCAAAATGGTGTATGCTTTCTTTTGAGGGTGAATTTCCTGATCTTGAGCCTTGTTGAGCATTAGACTGGCCAGCTGGTTCCTAATCCATCCTTCAGTTCTCAGCTGCAATGACATTTCCTCAGAGAGACAGATCTCCTTTGGGGACAGCACAGTCTTTCTTAGAGGAAAGGCTTCCCTTTCCACTGAGCTTGGCTCCTACTACACCTCATGTGTATGTTATGTTTACTGTGCTGTGTTGTCAATTTGTTTAATGTCTGTCAGTGGCTCATGCCTGTAATCCAGCACCTTGGGAGCCTGAGGCAAAAGACTTACTTTGACAGCAGAGGTTTGCAGCCAGCCTGGGCAACATAGTGAGACCCTGTCTCTACAAAAATATATTTTTAATTGGCTGTGCAGGGTGGCACACACTTGTAGTCCCAGCTGCTCAGGAGGCTGAGGTGGGAGTAGTGCTTGGGCCCAAGAGTTTGAGGTTACAGTGAGCTAGGATTGTGCTACTGCACTCCAGCCTGACAGAGCCAGACCCTGTCTCTATTAAAATTTAAAAAAATAATAAATAACCTGTGTACTCTATTGGTCCACAACCTCTATCGAGACAGTGACTTTGTCTGCTTCATTCAATGCCTGGATCTTTCCTGGCTCCTAGCACAGTGCCCAGCACATGGAGACACTGAATTGGGATTCTCGTTTTAGAAGGCCCCATATCCACTTCAGTATTGGGGTGATTTTGGTGGGATTGTGGCTTACCATGGTGGATGCAGCCTGTGAGTTGCAAATTCAACTTCTTAAAAACCTTGTTTATCTATCAACTATCCATCTATCTATCTATCTATCTGTCTATCTATCTATCTATCTATCTACGTTCTATCTATGCTCCATCTATCATCTGTCATATATCTATCTCTATTAATTATCTCTAACTTTATGTCTATCGTCTATCTGCCATATATCTATCTCTATCTCTTAATTATCTCTATCTATTTATATCTATCATCTATCTATATCTATCATCTTTTAACCTACCTATTTCTATTGGAATAAGAGACACGTGCTTGAAAAGCAGAGGAGAGTCAGTACACAGGCCACATCTTCTCTCACTCCCTCCTTCCTCATGGCTGTGAGCCACCTCAGTCCCTGTACCCACTTATTTGGCTGGCATCATGTAAGAGATCATCTCTTCCACAGTTTCCTGCAAGATTATCACCCCAAGGGAAGCTGAACCCATGCAACATTTGCCCACTCAGGATGAGTGTGAGGGATAAGGAGGAAACATTTTTCCTCTAGAGACAGGGAAGTTGGGGCAAGGGATGGGGAAGCAAGACATGGATACTCCAGGCTAGTTCTTGCTGGGCCTGAGGGGTCTGCTCAGTGTGGTTGCCCTCTGGGACATGTTTGGGGCGGCTCTTTCGCCTCTGAAACAAGCCTCATCAGATCGTCCCCAGGCTTCCTTCCGCATAGTTTCTGATGATATAGGAAAGGAGCCTGATTATCTATTTGAACTTCCTGTTCTTTGTACTGTTTGGAAGGCTAAAGTCAACAGCCACTTTTATATTCTGCATTGTTTGTGTTGTTAAAAACTCTGGAAAACTCATCTGGTTTCTTCTCCAAAAGTAGCTTCCCAGAGCCCTGGGAGACATTCAGAAATAAGATCCTTTTCAAATAGTCCGGCAGGGACCAGGGTCTCTCAGAACCAGCTCTCCTATCTTCTTCCAAAGGCCGGAATTGAGAAGGCTTACTCCAGCCCACATAATTGAGTCTCTGGGCTGTCAAGGATGCATTAGGGGAATTTGCCTCTGGTGTGCTGGGTGCTCAGAAAACTGTGTGGGTTGCAGAGATAGAGCTAGGTTCCAGTTCTGCCAGTCACCAATTATGTGGCCTTAAGCAGTTTACTTAACTTTTCTGAGCCTCAATTTTCTCTTCTCTAAAATAGAGTTGTAATATAACCATGGCTTAGAGTTGTGTAAAGACTGATGCGATCACAGACTTGAAACCCTTGATAGAACGACTGGCATGGAGTAAGCATTCAACAGTTATAATTAAGATCATTGTGATGATTACACTTGGGGCCTCTCCATCCACCATTCTGCCCCAACTGTGTTCCTGCTGCACTTGAAAATGATTCCAGCTGCCTCTGGAAGATTTTCATCCCGTTTCTGGGCAAAACATTAGCCAATAAACTCTCAATGAATTTGGCAGGGCGGGCACACCAGTGAGCTGACACTATGTGCATACGGGCTTCCTGGAACAACTGTTGCTGAGCCGATGAAGCAGCATGGAACGTTCCGGGAAGCAGGGTTATTGCTGTAGCTGGTGAAAGTGAACTGGGAAATGCACTCCAGGTCCTGTCTTTACTTGCACAATTACAGTCAATCTCCCAGGCTGCTTGTCTCAGCAGGATCAGCCTCTTCCTGCCTTCTGTCCTGGCAGTGGCAGTGGGTGGTGGGGCTGGAGGAAGAAATGGTACTTTCCTCTCTCTCGAATGCAATTGTTACTTTACAGTGTTGTTCTCTGGCCTCAGAGAACAGAAGGGCCCTTTCTAGAGGCAGTTTACCAGTGTAGCTTCCTTTTCACTTCGAGAACTTTGGAGTTTCCCAGAGCCCACTTCCTCCCCAGAAGCGCAAGCTTGGAATTTCTTTGTTGCTGATGAGGGGCCAGCTTCTGAGTGCATAAAGTGTGTCCATCGTTTTTAATCAATTATCTCATCTCCAAAAATATCTTTAATTGCCTTTAGCTGCTTAGTTCTGCTCTCCTTTAAAGAAAGGAAGATCTGGCCACTCCCAGCCACACCTTAGAAGTGAGTAAGGCTTTTGCACCTTTTAATGGGAGTATTTACATGTGTGTCGGTTTCTCATCTGCTTTTAATTTTGTGAGAGTGTGATTTTGGACTGTTGTGTGAGATGAAGGAGCAGATTATCAAAGTGCAAATGATTTTTTCATGGTGCAAACACATCATAAATTAGAACCCACGAGACCCCTTTGCAGCAGGGAAGACTGGGGCTAGTCATCCAAGGTTTCCTCTTCCTGTAGGAGAAGGGGAAAAAACAGACATTTATTAAGCATCTGGTATGATCCAGACTCTCTACTGGTGCTTTCTGTATATTTATTCTCTAACTCCCATCAGCTTCTCTTTGAGAGAGGCAGCAAATGACAACTGAATAAATGAATGGCTGAATTTCATCAGAGCCAGTTTACAGGCAGAGAAACTGAGGCTCATAAAGCGGATGTAACCCGCCAGAGATGTCTCAGCTCTTATGCAGTGGGGCTGGAATTCAATTCAGAGCTCCTTCTCCCTTTTAACACTACACTGCAAGTTTCCGTTCAGCTTCATGGGATTAATCCTGTTCTTCTGTCCCTAGAATGGAGCCTTGAAAGTTCAAGACATCTCCTTTTCCTAAGAAATTGGATTTTTCTGGCTCCTTCAGAATTAAGGAGCTCAAAACAATTCAGAACTCTTGGGAGGCATCGTCAGGAAAGGAGGTGGTGGAAACTTCCCTCTCCCCACTCTCCCTGGAGGCAATGGGGCCCCCAAGACCACCAAAGATCAGGGCGCCAGGTGGGGGATGCCTCTCAGCTCCCCATTCATTGTTCAACTGGGGGCCACTCAGCAGCTCCTAAGGCACGGATTGTCTCACTGAAGCATGTTTCAAATTGGCCCAACTTGCTGAAATTTATTGCAGGGAATATTGGGGCAGTGTGTAGCAATTTAGGAGCCTTCTCTCTGAGGGAATCGGTAACTGCTGCATTTCTGTTAATTGAAACCTTTCCCTCCAGTTTCAATGGGGCAGGTTCTCATATCTGTGTGCTGAAAGGCATTTGTTTGGTGTAATCTGAGAGCAGGATGCTGGCAACACTTTCTTTTGTGTTTTGCCAATTGTTTCTTTTTACTGGCCAGTCCACCCTGTCTGACGCATTCATTATACCATAACCACCTTGACACCAGAGTGAAAGGCCATTTCTCTGCAGGCAGGAGGGAGTCACTCAGATTCCTTGAGTGTTTGTAGAGTAAGTGAGAAAGATATGTAGCCTTCTCCTAGAGGCAGAGGGCTGGGTTGACTAGGATCTAGAGATTTTCAAATCCAACACCATCCTTGTCTGATAAAGTAAACGAGGGCTCGGAAGGTAAAGTGACTTCTCTAAGTACTTACAGCTTATCAGTGAGAAGCCTGATATTAAAACTCTAGGTCACTAGACCTTCAACCTAATGTTCTTCCCACTAAACCAAGTTAACATTTATTGTGCACCATACTAAATGGCAGACACTGGGGACACAAAGATGAATAAGGCATGGTCCCAGTGGAATCCACTTTGGTTATATGGGTTAGGACACTTGAGGCAGGATCCTCCTTAGAATGGTGTTATATAAAGTCTCTCTCTGTCTCTCTCTCTCTCTTTCTTTCATCTATCTCCAATCTATCCTATCAAGAGAAAACCATATAATATAGAGTAAGAGCCCATGTACTGGATAATTAGGCTTCTGACTCCTAATTATCAGGAATCCTGGAGGTCTTGAGTGGTTGTAACCAAGGATACTGAAAGTGGTTGACCAGTTAATGAAGAATTAAGTTAGAGTAAGAGGCACTTTACTTTTAAGCTGCCTTTTATACACTTTAATCTTTGAGATGATTGGCTAATATCTGTTAAGTACCAGGCTCTTTGCAGAGAGTCAGGTTCTTTGCTAAATGATTTAGGTATATTTCTTCATTTAATATTCAAAAAGCACCCCATAAGGAAGGCATTACTTTTACTTTACTGATGAAGAAACTGAGGCTTAAAGGTTAAGAAAGCACAGCATACATAACATCTCACAAGAGCTCAAGCCAGGACTTGGACCCAAGTCTTTCTTGGATCTTTCTGATCCAAGCCATATTTGGAGTGTGGTTACTACAATCTTACAATACAATGAGGGTAAATCCCTGCAATCACCAGTCACCAGCAACTGTGAAATAATGGATGCACAGATGTCAGGGGGTCAGGAGAGCCTTGTAAGCATTCAGAGGGTTTGGGAGTGGACACATCACAGTTGCACTCTGCTGAGCCGCTCTGTAAATCTCTGGTTGGATCTTGCCTTGAATTTTTTCTGGTCAAGACTCAGAAGGGATGGATGTAGCTTCACTAACACCAATTCTACCCAGCTTGTGACCCAAATGGAACTCTTATCCCTTAAGCCAGGTCATTCAGTTGTTGTAGCCTTTGCCTTCCAAGTTTCCCTTGTCTACCCTACTGAGTTTGAATTCTAAGGACATCTCCTTATGGACTGTGGAAAGCAAAGATGAATTCCAAATCTTATTTAATCTGTGTGTTTGGGGGGAGGAGGAGTGTATTTCCTTTTGCCAGGTATCTGAGCCTACAAAAAGCCCTGTAATAAATAAGTAAAATATGTCCATGAGTTCATAAAAGAGTGAGCCTTAGACATACAGACCAGCTGTCAAAAGAGGCCTGTCATTCTCTATTATGATATCCTCTTTTATTTTCCGTGTAACACTATCAATATCTGAAATTACCATATTCATGTATTAATCATTTACCTGAATACTATCTCCTCACTCTAGAGGTAAGCTCTTTGAGGGCACAGATTGTGTCTGACTCTGCAGCACCCAAGATTATATCTGGCTGGTATCATCCATATCATAGGGAAGGTGCTGTGAATTGACACCTTGCACCATGCCTTATGGGAACTAATGGCGCTTTGAGAGGCACAGATTTCATAGAAAGAGGCCCAGTTGTTCCCACCCTGATGGTTCTAGAGTTGCTCTCCAATGTCTATGGTGAAAGAATGTGTTTTTGCGAGGTATGGTCTCATGTCATGTTTGAGGGTCATTTATTTAAGGGAAAACCAAGACCTTATTTTCTTTGACAACTGCACACAAGGGTCATTTGTAAAGTCCTTCATTTCCAAGCCTCTGGATCTTTGCATGGATCATGCTCCTTAAAAGAAGGAAGTTATGTTTGGCCTGTTTCAACTGAGCATGGAATGGTAAAGATTTTGGTCCAAACCCTGTGGCTTGAGTTGGATTTAAAAGCTTGTCAGAAATGAGTTCTCTGGAGCTTGGCATTTGAGACTGGCATCTGTTTTTCCAGATGAGATTTCACAGATTGAAAGCTCAGCAAGAGGTGTGAATTACAAGCAATTAGTTCACAGGGCAGTTGGAACTGTAGTAATCCTGGAGATCTTTTGGCCCGGATTTTAAAAATATCCCCACAATCCAGCTTCTCCCTCTGTAGGGCTTCTGCTTGGAGAGGTTTATGTAACTCCCCAAAACATCTAAAGAGTGACTAGCAGTAGGGTTCTTGGACTGCGACGGAGACCCTGCTTCTTGTATGCATGCTCTTGTGTGCATAGACAGAAACAGACACACATGTGCACACACACACACAGACACATACACCCATGTTCGCTTTAGCATCTGATAGAAAAAGAGGAGCATCAGGAAAGACAGAGATTGAGTCATTAACATGTGACCTGGTGATTTCTGAGTCCTCTGACTTTGAAATCAGTGGAAACCTAGAGCTCTGCTTTGTCACTTGTAATGCTTTGTTGTTGCAAATAAATATTTTTGCAACTGCATCACTTCATTGCTAATATATTTGAAGAAGGCAAGATAACCTAAAGGCATGAATCTTGTTCTGTCTTAATCCACCTATAGGTCAGTGTTGGTTGCAAGGTAAATTGTAAGTAAGGGCTATTGGCCACCAAGTGCCAGGGTTATGAATGATTTACCTTTTTATTTTTTTCTAAACTGAAACAAACTCATGGTTGTTCCTAGAAAAGCATGCACCCTCGCTTGCATTTGGATAAGCTTCTTTGAGAACAGGGAAGAGGCCACTGGGATTACAAGGCACTTAGTGCCCATTGGAGTGTGACTGGCATTGTGCACCCTGTGAATTACAGTGGTGGTACGGGAAAAGGAGTTAAAAAGCATCAATCTATGGAGTATGCGAACCAGATGGCATCTGTCCTGGGAAGAACAGACATCCCTCATAGGAGAGTTAGAGGACTATACCAGTCAGGCAGAAATCCAGTCCATTCATTAAGCTTTTCCTCTGGCTGTGGTCCCTACAGGGTCAGCCCTGTTTAGGCTCAGGCCTCCTAAATCCCAGTGCAAGACCAATTTCTCTATGAAATTCTCCCTGTCTCCTTTGGTCTCATAGCTACTTCCTGGGAGGAGAAAGTAGTAATCAGCTCCCATCCCCCAGCTGAATTTGCATGGTATTAGCAAATTCTAACCCAAGATGTTAAAACTATCTGAGAAGAGGCATGACTCTGCTTCTTGTCTCTACTCTCCTAAAGATGCAGCAAGGAGAGAGACATTTGCATGTGGCCCCCGAGAAAGAAGAGATTTGTCTGTCTCACCCCCTGCTGGTGCAAACTTGCACCTCTCTCAGCCTCAGTTTTATTATGTGTATAAAGTTTCAATGATCTGAATAGTACTTATCTCATGTGACTATTATGGAATGGAAACGAGATAGTTCATGTGAGGAACCAAGCACAGAGCCTGGTACACAGTTGGTGCTCTATTAGTATTAATATCACTGGAAAGCCCAGCTGGGGCTCAGCAGTAGAAGCTACCAGAGCCTTAGTGTTACAGCCACATCCTTTACCCCACCATTCACATGCATTTCATGCCCCAGTGTGAGAATCCACATATTCCAAGCAGACAGCCACAGCTTTGGTAAACTGAGTCTTAGCTCACTCGTGTCAGAGACCAGGTGTTATCCTGGGGTTTGACTCCTGGCTCTTGCCACATTCATAGCAGGATGCTGAGTGGATTGTACTCTGAGCTTCACTTGTTGCATCTGTGAAATGGGGGTGATTATTTGACTTCTCAAAGTATAGCATCTGTTAAGGCACATAGACTACAATCTGACACAAAGTAGCAGCTCCATACATTGCAGAATCTTTTCTTTTTCACTTAAGGAGATGTTAAAAGAGGCAAGAGGAAAGAAAATCGAATTTGGAGATGCCCTGGGCCGTGTGTTGAAGTTGGGCTCTGTTGGAATTAGTGATGGCCTTTTCTTTCTCTCTGCTTGGATGGCTACATCTTCGAGGACAAGTCTTACTGCAGTTTTTGATAGTATAAATCTGGCCAAGTCCACTACTTACCCAGCCCCAGTCTCCTTAGAGTAGGATTGGAAACTTGGACTTTGCTATCTCCTCTGCAGAGTGAACTAGGGACAATCTTTATGACAAATTTTAAGTTGCAAGATATTTGTATTCTTGTTACTGAGGGGAAAAATACAAAAATATAATACTAAGCCTGGCTGATGGATAGCGTTTTTGCACAATGTATTTCATTTGGGCTGCACCTTTGAGCTGTGCTAATTGCTCTGAGCGTCTGTTTTTATGTCCATTGCATGCGGTGATTTACCCTCCTAGATTTCCAAATGCTTTGGAGCCCCTGGTTCATTGCAGGACTTACTAAGTGGTGGCCATCAGCATTTTGATTGGCCCCTGCCACAGTATTTTCCAGACTTTTCCACTGAGGCTCCTAGGGCTTTGTGGCAGGTGCCAGGACAATTGATGGGGTAGGGTGGGTGCTGGATGAGAATGAGCAGCTGGTAGGCTAAGTCTCTGGGTCTGCCCTTCCACCCTCACTCCAGTCCCCATTAGCTCAGCTCAATTTTTAACCACTTGAAATATTGTGGTTGTGCCCAAGACATCATGGCAGGGAGAGGAAGAAACGTCTGAAAACCATCAATCTTTTCTTTGTGTGCTGCCACTGGTCCCATGGGCCTGTTGACAACCCAAGTTGAAAAGGCAGCACCACTGGGGAATGGGGAAAAGTAACAAAACTAGAAAATCTGAGTTGAGATCTGGGTTTACCAAACTCTCTGTAAGACTTTGAGTCTGTGAAACTTACGTCCATTAGTTTCCTCATCTTTTAAATGGGTCTGTAGTACCTACCCTCTGGGCCTCACAAGGCTGCTTTTGGATGTGAAAGTGCTTTATAATTGGTGAAGGAAACTCCTACATGAAAAGAATAGCAAAGCCTGATGTACTTTAATCCATTCTGTTCTGCTGAGGGTGGAGCCCCAGTGTGTCTTAATTCATATGAGGTTTTTGAGAAGCTTTCTGAGATTTTAATATTGTCCCAGGTATGCACATCAACCTTCTCACTTTTATCCCCCAAGCTCCAAAAGTTTCATAACTTTGTATTTCATCTTGGGTGGTAGGAAGGCAACGTGTGCCTGGGGGATCTACAGTGAGTTATTCAAGGTCACATAATTAGCTTATAATTGGCAGAGTTTAAGCTAGAACCAGTGCATCCTACTCCCAGATGGGGGCCCCTGGCTCATCTCAACATGTCAGCAACCATTAATCACCCCTGAAATACAGATATTACCTGTTAGTAACAGTTTTTCAGCCTACCTCAACTGTTGTGAGAGTCTTCCCTCAAACTAAAGCTAAGCAGTTCCACAAAATGCCAGCTGTAGACATTAGCAGAAACTGTCTGCTGATTAGCTGATGTATCAGTCATTGTAACTACCCATCAAAATAAAATCCAATGACAAAACCAAGTGGACCAACCTTATTTTCTACTTGCAAGAGGAAAAACCCTATCTGGGCCCCAAGATGCTTTTTTTTTTTTTTTTTTTTTTTTTTAATTTCATTTACCACATCCTGGGTTTGTGCTAGTCAATCTGCTAAATCAATAAGATCTGAAAAAGCAGAAAACAAAAATCGTGAGGCCAGAGGATTTCCTGATCACCATGGCAACACACAGGGGTGGGCATTGTGGTTTCTCTCCCCGAAGACGCACTTGTCGAAGACTACGTGGTGTTACAGAGTTCTAGTGCAGTGAAGCAATAGTTCTGGGACACATACTTTCTTTTGCCAGAAAGACTCTGTCGGATCCAGGATCAGGAGTCAGGGGTTAAACAGTTCTCCATACTCTCACCTCCAAGTCCCCATCATCCCATCAGGAGGCAGGGACAGGACTGCTCTCCAAACTCTCAAAACAACCCAAGAGCTTTCTAGACTGTGCATTGGGTGGGTCATTTGGTGGCTTTGGCTGAAGGGCCATGGTAACAGCTAAGAGAAGCCTGGAGATTCTTCTCCAATGCGACAGGACCCTGGTGGTTCAGCATTGGCTGCCGTGACAGGCTCCATGCCCCACAGAAAAAAGGCAGAGAAATCAGGGGGTCCAGCCAGGCACCAAGACGTTGGGGTGCCATGCCTTTCTAAGTGCCAAGTGATGAATAGCTCAGTTGAAAGCAACCCAGGGCACATTCTGGAGGAAATTCTCTGGGTATGATTGTGCATGACTGTTTTCTCTGCTCATTAAACCCTCATCTGCCTCCAGGGCAATTCCGGGAGAGACTGAGTCACTCAAGACTCATGGTCTGCACTGGGCAGCCAAAGGCGATTCGGCCCCTAAGTGTGATTCTGGCCTCATTCAGAAGTGAATGCTAAACAATATACCCTTTCACAAGGAGCCCATCACATGGGCGTCAGGAGATGGGGGCGAGTGATGTGGGGGCAGAGGGAAGGCTGCCGGCCCTCTAGACTGGCAGGCCTGCGGGCAGCAGAGGGCATAATAGCTAGAAAGACTCCCAGATGAAAACTTCTGGGCTTTGAAGCCTTTGAACAAATGAAGAAGAAAATGACTTCTTCGTGTCCTGTTAAGACAGTGAATTGTGGCTTTTTTGAGAACAACTTGCTCAGACCTCTTATGAAAGATAGATCAGTAGCAAGAGCACTAGTGTAGGAGTCAGGAATCTGCAATTACGAACCCCTGAGTTTTTTGTTCTTGTTGTTGTTGTTTTGACTTGCTAGAGGACCATGCTCGGCTATTCTTGATTTTACTTTCTCCTGTGTCACAAGAGAAATTGATTAGAAGCTTCCCATTGTGCCTCCCGGCTTTAAAAGTAGATAATCCAATTAGCAATAATGCTTTAAAACAACAAAACCTTGTCCTTTTCCCTTCCTACTTCTGATCAGAACCAGCTCAGTAAGATTTATTAGTTGTGCAATCTGTTTTGGACATGAGCTCAGCAAATCAGAGGACAGAAATAGAATCCTGGCTTTTTAATGATAAACACTGTAAAAATAAAAAATTTGGAGAGCTTACCAGTGCTTCTGACTGCGCAAGTGGTTTGTGTGTGGCTGACTCCCAGAAGCTCAATCACTTTGGGTGCAGTCCACCCAAAGAGCCATGTTCCAGCTACATCAACCTGGAGCCTTAGCTTGGTTAGTCTAGATTTTTAGATTTGACTGCAGACATCTCAAAATGTCACCAGGACAGCCTGTGTCCTTGGTGACCCAACCCTGGGCCAACCCTGAGTCCTAGAGTCCTCTCCTAAGAGCCCTGCCTAATTGTAGAGAGAGCATTCAGGCTGTAAAGGGCAGGGGGCCTGGGGGTTATGACTAGGTCTGGGCTTTCTAAATTCCCAAGGGTGTGAAGACCAACAGGTAGAATCAGAGAAAGCAGTCAACCCATTGTTGGGGAAAGCCAGTCAAGGTCAAGGCTTCAGAAGCTCCTCTCTGGGGAGAGAGTGAAAATTCCATTAGTGAAGTTTATTCCACTGAAGCCTAACCAGGCCTTGGTAAAGGCCCCTATCTTGTGGTCCAGAATCAAGGGACTTCTGATCTTAAAATAATATTCAATAAGCTCAAATTCTTCTCTCTAGGGCTCTTTTCATGATAACCTCTCCACACTTTTTAAAAAGTCACAGGAAGGGTAAGTGGGCCTCCTGTCATTTCAGTGTCTGACCTGTGCATAAGTTGGAATTTAACACTGGAAAATGATCAGCCAGATTGCCCAGTCTGAAACCCAGGTCCCCCAGTGACTCACACAAGTTACTTACATCTTCTCAATGAATCAGTTTCCTCTTGTGTAAAATGGGGATAATAAAAATGCCTACCACATAGGATTGTTAGGAAAATTAAGTGAAATATTAGGTATAAAGTTCTGAATATCTTGAACCCAGACTAGGCACTCAGTGTGCACTCACTGTGGTTATCATGGACCACGAGCTGCAGGAATTAGAACACCATTGAGTAGTAAGAACCGGCTTTATTCTCATCTTCATGATGAAGCAACTTCTCCTTACATATAGCTTAATCTGGAACCAAAAATCTAATTCTGTCTCATCCCTCCTGAGGAGATGACAAATAGGGATCAGGCACACCTGCGTGGCTCAAGTTAGAAAACAAATTAACTCATTTTGCAGAATCTGGAGACATCTGGTCTGGAGAACTGACAGTGCCCTCTCTTTGGGCATAGTACAATTGTAGGTTGTCTTCGGGTGGTCTTCATATGGAATGTACTGTGTTTGCCATGTTCCCTAGGAGATTTGGCCTCAGAAATGGCCCTGTGATGGTATGTGAACATACTGTTCTGTTACTGAGATGATGGCTTGCACATTCAGACAGATAAAACCAGTTATAAAACTAAAAGTTGGTCTCTGAAAGATTTGCTTTCAGGGAAAATAGCAAATGTTCACAGAAGCAGAGTTCTGGGTTAAAGACATTTTAAGTGTCCAATAACGAATTCTCAGCAAACACCAGCTGGTGATTCTTCAGATATGATGTGGGAAAGGCACCTGATAGGTGATCTTTTTGCACTCTATAAGACTGAAGCCTGTCGGGGGTTGGGGGCAGAAAGAGAGCATTTATTAATTCATTATTTCATTCTAAATTTGCCTACCATGGGTGGCTGTACTGGGTACTGGGGATATAATTGTGAAGAAGGGAGACACCATTTCTGTTGTCACGAAGCCCACAGGGAAGTTCCAAAATTTCAGAATACTGGAATTTCTGGTTACTGAAGAGACCTTGGAGATAATAATTTCTTGCAATTCTTTAACTGGTTGTGTCACAGACTTTAAGAACCAATGAAAACCAGAGATGTTGCCCCACCTAAACACACACACACACACACACACATATATCCATACACACAATCTTGCATATAATCTCACAGGTCCATGGACGTGTTGAAGATCAGCTCCTGGATCCCATATTGAAAATCCCTTGCAGCCCAGCTCCAACACTAGCTACTGCATGAACCAGCCCACTCACCTCTCAGGAAAGTTTGGGAAGACGTAGATAATGGCAACTTGGGTGAAAATTACACAGTGCTCTCTTCCCAGCACATGTTGTGATTTTCTACAACTTCAGAAATAACTGGGCTGGACCAAGAAGCTATTATTCCTCACAGGCCCTAAAATCTAGGCAAAGCTTTGAAATGTGCTGGGACAATTTTATTAGAGATCTATTTTCCTTGATCTGAGGCTTACGGGACAGTATAGATGAGATTAATGCCATTTGGGGTCAGCGATGGTTTATCCAGGAGAGAATGCATAGTACCCATAACCAGGAGCCTGGATAGTAGGCAAGATAGCACAGAGGTTAGAACCCTGACTCTCCTGCTTGGATAACATTGGGCAAAGGACTTCACCACTTTGTTCCTCAGTTTCCTCATCTCTAAAATGGGTTTAGCAATAGTGCCTACCTCATAGCATTTTTATGAGAATTAAATTAGCTGACGGACATAAGGCACCTAATAAGTGTGCAATGCTCATTGGCTCTGATTATTAAATGTCAAACACCGTATCAACTGTTTGACATACCTTATTTCATTTAATAGTCCCATAAACCCTGACAGATTAGCATTGTCATCCCATCAAGGAGGAGGTAGAGAGTCAGAGAGGTTAAGTAACTAACAACCTGTGTCACCTGAAGCGAGTGGCAGGGTCAGGAATTAAAGCACGTTTGAGGAGGTCCTAACTAGGTTGAACTACCAACCTTCACAAAAGTTTGGCACTAGAGACCAGCTTTACAGGACAAACCTTCTTACAGAGCTCCTTTTTCTCGCTTTCCTGACAGCTCCCTAGCAGACCTCTTCCCATGTGGGTGGGGAGATGAGGTTCCTAGACACTGAGACACTGGTCTCCATGACCCCTCTGTGCTGCCCACAGCCCTGTAGTAATGAGCATTCTAAAGGCCTGGTGGCATTTCTCCCATGGGAAGTCTCCTCTCTGAATCCAAAAGTGGCGTCAAACAGTCAGTGTTTTCTGTTGAGCCCATTTATCGCTCAGAGGGAGCCACTTGGGACACTTTATTCATTACATGATACAGGAGATTTATGGGAGACCAGAGGGCTCAACGGAAAACATTCTTGATTTATTTCCAGCCGGAAAGGCTTGTTTGAGAGATGCAATCAGCCTTTTAGTATTAGCCTCTTGAGTCAAAGTGGATCCTGAATCACAGAGGTCTCTATTTCTCAGGAGAGACACACAGACATCTGAGGAGTCTTGCCTCTCTATAGTGGTTTACAGCATGCCTAGCACCATTGCCAGAGACACTGGCGCTCTGTCAAGCAATGTTCTGTGGTCCATGGCTATTCATGTCTTAACCTTACCTTAACTCTACTTCATTGTGAATTTGGGCATGTTTCTTTATTTCTTCCCCTCTCTGTGTATTAGTTTCTCCATCTGAAAAATGGGGATACTAATATTACCCACCTCACAGGGATGTTTTAAGGATAAAATAAGTAAATAATTCTAAAGTGCCTAAAAGAGAGCCTGGAATATACATAATGAATGCACAATAAATATTAGCCACTGCTCTTGCTGTTGGCATTATTAATATCCTGCAGGGTAATAATTTGGGTTTGCATTAGTATCAAGGAAACCTGTTGAAATGTCTTCATAAATTATCAGGGTATGAATGACACACAGCCTTGAAAATGTTGGCTCCTTTTAAGTCAAGAGGGACCTAGAGGAGAAGGATTGTGAACACTCACAGGATAGTTGACCAGAAATGAAGTATTTGACACCATTCTTGCAACTCCTAAGTGGCTAAATAGCATCAGGGTTAGGAGTTGGACTTTCTCATGAGATCAAGATAAATGTAAGCTGTGGAATTTTTACTTTGCATAGCATTTCTTCATCCAATCAGTAGCCCTTTGCAAATACCTACAATATTTCAGGACCTGCTTAAGCCTTCACATCTAGGAAGGCTAA
The DNA here is from genome assembly GCF_002776525.5 of Piliocolobus tephrosceles. Classification (NCBI taxonomy): domain Eukaryota; kingdom Metazoa; phylum Chordata; class Mammalia; order Primates; family Cercopithecidae; genus Piliocolobus; species Piliocolobus tephrosceles. The sequence continues at coordinate 29,229,961 of NC_045446.1, read as the reverse complement.
AGGTTGAGTTTATCTGTTTCATCCTGTCTTGGCTCATCACATGCACATACAACCACATACTCACTTGCATACACACATATGAGTATGAGGAGAATTCAAAATGTTCATGGAAAAATGAGATTAAAAGAGAAAAGTTTAAAGATGTAAACTTTTCTTCTCACCGTAAGTGCCATCACGTTCAAGATACTGTTATAAGCTATGATAGCAGCCATTTAGTCCATCCCTTAAGAACTGAGGGTCCTGGGAATTTAATCATGTCAATGCAGTCTTTCTTACATTGTTAACTAAAGAAAAATGGGTGCCCTTTAAAGATTTTTAAAGATTAAGTAACAAAAAAAGTCAGAAGGAGTCAAATTTGGACTGTAAGGTGGATGCCTAATGGCTTCTCCTTAGGAATTCTCAAAAGATTGCCTTTGTTTGATGAGAGTAATGAGCAGAAGCATTGTCATGGTGGAGGAAGACTTTCTAGTAAAGCTTTTTCATACACTTTTTTCTTCAAAAGCTTTGGCTACCTTTCTGAAAACACTCTCATAATTAGCAGATGTTATCATTCTTTGACCTTCCAGAAAGTTAACAAACAAAATGCCTTGAGCATCTTAGACAACCGCTGTCATGACCTTGGCTCTGGACTGGTCCACCTGCTTTGACTGGTACACTTTTGCTTTGACTGGACCACTTCCACCTCTTGGTAGCTATTCCTTTGATTGTGCTTTGTCTTCAGGATCACACTCGTAAGGCCATGTTTCATCTCCTGTTACAATACTCAAAGAAATGCTACAGGATCTTGATCCCACTTGTTTAAAATTTCCATTGAAAGCTCAGCTCTTGGCTGCAGCTGCTGATCTGGGCGCAATGGTTTTGGCAACCACTGAGTGGAAAGTTTGCTCAACTTTAAATTTTCAGTCAGATTTGTGTAAGCTGAACCAGTTGAGATGCCTATGATGTTGGCCATTGTTTCTGCTGTTAATCATTGGTCCTCTTCATTTAAGTCACAAATAAGATTAATTTTGTTCTCCCAAATTGATGTGGATGGCATATCACTGCAGGCTTCATCTTCAGCAACATCTTGTCCCTTCTTCAAACAAGTTATCTGTTTGTAAGCTGCTGATTTCTTTGGGGCATTGTCCTGATGAACTTTTCATAAAGCATCAGTGATTTTTCCATTCTTCCACCTAAGCTTCACCAAAAATTATGGTGTGTGTGTTCTTGCTTCAATTTTAACAGAATTCATGTTGCTCTGAGAGAGCATCTTTTCAAATATGTCTTATCCTTGTTAATGCCTCAAATTAGTTCCCGTTCAGACATATCAAGTTAATGAGAGTTTATTTTGGTACAAAAAAATTGAAATCTATGTATAATTTTTTTCATAACACATATTTTTCATGAACTTTTGGAAGACCCGTCATATAGACACACTCACACAATGCATGCATATATTGTCAATGAAGTTATGTTGGCTTCTGAAACTCAAGGGATTTTACTGAAACTCATGAAACTCAAGGGATTTTACTGAAAAGTCTCAGCCTTAATTGGTTCCTCTTACATTTGCATATTCTGTCTGCCAGGTGGCAAGGTAGAATTGACTGTAATAAGAAAGAAACTACCATTTAGCTCCAATTATTGTCCATGCCTCAGAGTTGATTTTTAACCTGAGAGTGACAGCAGCCACCTGGGCCAGGGGCAGACAGGTAGTTTGCCTTTCCTGGAATCAGAGGCTCCCCTATTAGCCTTATCTTCAAGAAGCTGATAGGAATGCTTTGTTTTCCTTTTGTGTGTTGGACAAGGAGAGGTACCGGAAGGTCTGTCATACAGATTGACAGTTTCCCTTTGTAAGCCTGGCCAACTGAGGTCAAAGTTGAAAATGTCAGTAAAAACAAATAGTATTGCAAAAGGGCCTTATGCATTTCCTTCTCTATCCTTTCATTGCCCCATCAGCCAAGTGTTGCATGAGTGGCTTAAGAGAACACCACTAGGCTTGAAAAAGAGTGAACTGCAAAAACACATTTTCTCCATTTCACCTAGTTGGTATTTTCCCCCCACGTGCCAATGACGCAAACAAAAGAAAATAAAAATAATAGACATTGGCTTATGTCTTTTCAAGTTCCATTTCTTGTTTCTTCTTTTACTATTTTCAGAATCAAGGAAGATAATACAGAATTTTAACAGTTTTCTTATCTCATTCTGCTTGTGTTAGACATTGTTTCCTAGTGGTTGAGACCTGCTTCCTGCTCAGGAAAGAGAAAGTAGTGGCTGCCCATACAATTCAATAATAATGACTCTATCTTTGTCATTGTTTAACGATTGTTTAGGTGTGCCCATAAATAATACATCCATCCATCCATACATACATAAAACTCACCTTTCAGGGTTCTGGTGAAGATGATGCAACACAGAATCTCAAAGGTACTGGGTACCCAGGGACACTGCAGTCATAGGTCCCTTCTCCTATTGCTGTCAGCTCAGAAATACAGAACAGAGCAACTGGGATTCAGGAAGGAGACTACAGGCTCTAGATAGAAGTACTCACTCACTTCCTTGGGCAACTCACTTCCCTGAGCCTCAACTTTCTTGTTGGCAAATAAGTGGAATCTTCCTATCCACCTCTAGACCTGTGTAAGAAAGGGATGGAGCTGGTTAATGCCAGTTCTGTCTGATTCCAGACTGGGTTCTTAACTAACAACAAGGAGTGGTGCCTGGCCAGGCACCTGGGTCATTGTCCCAAGATGATGTCCACATGTCTCCTTAGAGAAGGACTGTCATTGAGGCCTAAGGAAGTGTTCAGGAGGAATCAAGCTTCACCAGGAGAGTTTCAATGTCTTAACCCTTTGCATGCAGTTTCCTCAAGTATAAATAAACTGGGGATCATATAGTCTCCGTATGTAATTGAAAACTCTCCCAGGAGTTTTCAATTACAGCCTTTGAAGTCTTTTGAGATTGTTACACAGGATCAAGTAGAATAGGATGATTTCTAGCTCTCTATTGGAATTTCAGATTAATGTCTACAAAATTCACTAAAGTCCTTGTATTGAATAGTTCTTTACCCAATTGATAGCAGTTAGGCTTCATTTTCAATGCCATTAACTCTGAGAGCAAACAACAGGCTTCGAGTCTGCCAAAATATTAAAAGTGTATTTCTGAGGAAATTTCAATGAGTCATTCGTTTATATAACAAATACTTGTTGAGCGTCTATTTTCTATTGGGTACTCTTGTAGGGGTTAGAGATAACAGCTGCAAGCAAGTAAAAGGCCCTTGCTTTCTCAGAGCTTTCATTCCGGGAAGGAGAGAAAGAGAGTAACCACACACAACAATAGATGACCATGATGTTGTGAAGACACAAAAGCCAAATGAGTTGAGGGAGAGACTGGTGGTTAGATAAGGGTGTTTAGGGAAGCACTCTAAAGTGAGGTGATGTGGAGTTAAAATTCTGAATGACAAAATAATGAACCACCTATGTGACCATTTGAGGATGGAATATTCCAGACAGAGAAGAAGGCAGATACAAATGTTCTAGGATGCGAAGGAGCTCAGAGTGTCTGAGAGAATTGAAGAGAAGATTTGTGTTTAGAGCAGAGAAAGCTACTTTGAGGTTAGAGAGGGAGCCAGGAGCCAGATTATGTTGGTTTTAGCCATAATAAGAACATATATACTGGGTGTGAACATAAATTGTCAGAGGTTGTAAGCTAGGGAGAGATCACTTGATTGTGGAAAAATGCTCATAAGATTATGTGGAAAAATGACTCTCAAATCTAGAACTGTATATACAGTACCATTTCAATTATGCAAGCATATGTGTGAGTATGTATGTGTGTGTATGTGTATATAGATACATACTTTATGTATATATGCATAAAGTACGTGTGTGCGTGTGTGCAAGTGTGAATGTGTGCATTCAGTAAACAATCTGGAAGAAGATATAGAAAAGTGTTTACTGTAGTTTTTGTAGTGGTGAATTTATTTTCCTTCATTGCTTTCCTGTGTTTTGTAAGTTTTCCGTAAGTTTATATGACATCAGTGACCAAAATTAAATCATTTGCTTTTTAAAAACTTTGTTGCAGAGCAATCAGTGGAGAGAATGTAAGAGTGACACTATTTTACCATGTCTTACCTCAGATTTGAGCTTAATATCATGGTGATTTGGAATGCTGGAGTGAATTTTGAAGGCTCTGGCTAGCAGAGAAGTTTATTTGGCTTTGGTTTTTGGTTTGTTCTTTTTTTTTTTTTTTTTTTTTTTTGAGATGGAGTCTCGCTCTATCACCCAGGCTGGAGTGTAGTGGCATGATCTTGGCTCACTGTAACCTCTGCCTCCTGGGGTTCAAGTGATCCTCCTGCCTCAGCCTCCTGAGTAGCTGGGACTACAGGTGTGTGCCACCACACTCGGCTAATTTTTGTATTTTTAGGAGAGACGGGGTTTTGCCATGTTGACCAAGCTGGTCTCGAACTCCTGTCCTCAGATGATCCACCTCCCTCGGTCTCCCAAAGTGTTGGGATTACAGGTGTGAGCCACTGCACCCGGCCTTATTTGGCTTTTTAAGGAATCTGTCCCAAAGTGAACTTCTTACTGTCTCCAAATTATGCAAAAGAATCTAATATTTCTATTTCTCTCCGTAGATTTGAATATAACCTGCCGCTTTGCGGGTGTATTCCACGTGGAGAAAAATGGTCGCTACAGCATCTCTCGGACAGAGGCCGCTGACCTCTGTAAGGCTTTCAATAGCACCTTGCCCACAATGGCCCAGATGGAGAAAGCTCTGAGCATCGGATTTGAGACCTGCAGGTAACATACCAGCACCCGACCACTGGCGAAAGCTGGCGGCCTGGGACCAGGGAGCTGGGCTTAGAACTGGAAGGCCCCTCTCCCACAGCTGAATGGACTATTGCCTAAAGAGTCAACCCCACCTATTAATTTGGCCAAGTCAATTTGGAACCTGTATGACAACTAGAGTTTAAAGTCAGCTAAAGACACCTTTGTGAATCATAGAGCGGGAACCCAGAGGAAGCCATTAGAGCTCTCCTGGCTTTGAAGAAGCTGCAATATCATTGTCAGAACCACAAGGAAACATAAACCAAATAACAGTGTTTAAAATAAATATGTGGCTGGTAGAGTCTTGGCCCTGCAGACTGGGCTCAAAGCCGACTTTTCATGCTACTCTACCTTGCTCTCTCTTCAAAAAAATTTTTTTTGGTTTCTCTTCTATGTTTCTCTGGTTTGAAAAAGTAAATAAAAAGGCATGAAAGCTATTAAGCTATATTATATTAAGTTATATTATTATTGGGAGCCCTGAGAGGGCTCCTACCGGGTATTCTGGAGCTCCATAGAGCCTTCCTCAGACTATGGCTCCAAGCAAGATAATCACAACAGGCAAGGACTTTATTTTTTGAATTTCCAATGGTCTTGTGTTAAGCAGTGCACAAAAAGAGCAAGCCATGATGGCAATCACAGTGAATTGTTTTGGTTCGGTTTGTTTTCATTAGAAGAGGACTCAGTAACCTCTACAACTGCTCTAAGCTTCTACCCCAGCCTGCAGGTGTGCTTTTGCAGTATCTTTAGGTGATACGATTTCCCTTTCTCTGCAACACACACTCACATGCACACAGACTGCTTTTGAAAAGTCAAGCTGCAGAACTCTTGATGGAAACCATGAAGTTTAAGCTAAGTGCTTCTATCCTCCCACACTGATTATAGTCATGCACCCACATTATGAGTGATGGCTGAGACTCTTGCTGAAAGGGAAAAGGAAAATCTTTTGCCTAAAATTGCCCTGTCTGATATGGTAGCCACTAGCCACATGTGATGACTTACACTTCAATAAATTAAAATACTAAAATTAAAACTTTGGTTCTTCACTAACACTAACGACATTTTAAGGGCTCGGTTAGCCACCAATGGCCAGTGGCTACTGTACTGGATGACCCAAGTTAGAGAACATTTCCATCATTGTAGAAAGTTCTATTGAGCAGCACCGCTCTAAAACAAAGAGCAGATGTACATAGACATCTGTATGTGTTCAGAGCTAGGTCTTAGGGAATATGAAAGGAGCAGAGAGAGGGAGAAAGCTCTGGTGGCTACTGAACTTATACTGTAGGATGCAATAAAGAAAGGCCAGTTAGCAAATCCATTGTTCTATTCCCAAGGCTAATTGTTTCATTATGGCCCTGACTAGGCCACTGGCCTAAGAAAGTGAATTTAGTAAACTGAACTTCGATTGTGAAATACAAACAAGGCATAGTTGCAAAATATAGAAATGCTCCCATATGCTAAGGACCAGGGGAGTTCTTACAACTGCCACTGGCCAGTCATCAAACACTTAGATGCTGGGAGCCCTACTGCCCACCTTGCCAAACCCTCACTTAATTCTCAAACTGCACTGTTGATTAATATTATCACCTCATTTTATGGATGAAGCAACTGAGGCTTAGAGAAGTTACACACACAGTCTGTCCAAAGAGGAGTTGGGATTCTGGTTCTGCTTAGCCTGAGCCCAGGACAGGATTTTAATGACCAAGCCCTCCTCAGGGTCTTAAAAGGGGAGGAAAGTATGCTGTTTGGATTTGCTAAATATTCTTTCCTCCTTGTGAACAGTAACTTACTCATGCCACATACACACATATAAACTTCAATATCCCCAATTTACAGTTAGCATGTCACATAAAACTGGCAGGCAACATGAGGTGGCAAAAAATCAGTAATAGCTTACAAAGAGAATGCAATAGAATCTAGAATGTCAGTGTTATCCATACTTGATGACATGATGTGATGGGGGTGAGTTGACAGGTAGGTTCACCAAGCAGTATTATTTAGAAAAAGAAAAACTGTGCCAAAGAAATCTATCATTTCACCCATAACTGGTATTAAGTATTGCAAAACTCATTTCCATAATTTCACTCCAGTAGCTATGAATCAGCTTTCTGCCATAGGACAGATGGCAGAGTCTCATGGGTTAGGATAAAACCTTAGCAACTACTCTCTTTTGTCTACCCCACCCTGATTGGTAGCAACTCTTAGATATATGAAAACTTATTACCATTTAATTGTGCCTGTATCCCCTGCCAAGCTAAAGAGGCTTTGGGGAAACCAGTTTGTCTGTTTAGATGAGAAATTAGTCATGAGAGCTACAATTGCCACATAGATAGGAGTTCTGCGTGCTTGGGAACTGCAGACTCACAGACATTTCCACGGGTCTTGCAGGGTGATGCACTCCATGCTGTTGCCCCTGGCAGGAAAGATGAAAAGCAACGATGTGCATTTTAGCCAGAATTGAATTTTGAAAAACCTGCTGGATTTAGCTTCCTCCTCTCTGCCCTCCTGCTGCACCACAGCTTCTCTTGCACATGGAATTTTCTCAGCCCACATCTCATTTTTTTGAGGCATTTTATATTCAGAAAAATATTGTGTTTTTAGCACAATTAAAAAGTAAGCAACTTTTTAGCCACCAGGATGCTGCTAGAAGAGGCTGGGCTGTGTATGTTGTATCTGAAAGGGCCTCCAGCTGTAACACACTCTCACAGATACCTTGGCGGGGAGAGAGGGGCTATGCGTTTCTCTGGCTGTGCTGCTTCTGGAAAGTTCCTGAGCTACATGAGCCGTTGCTATCTGCTTACTTAATTGCTATGACTGCTATTGTAATAATGGTTAATTTATTCCCACTGGCAATAGAATTATGCCTGCAATGCTCAGGAGGCCGTGTGCTGTGCTGTGTACTTGGCATATGAACAAGGCTTCGTGTTTAGGATTATGGAGTATGGAGTAAGGGGACTCGCAGGAAAAGTTGTGGCTGAGAAAGAAGCAGGGGAATGGGACATGAGACAGGTCTGAAATATGTGCACTGAAATGAAGAAGCACCCCTTCCTATCTATGGAAGTTGGCCATTTTGTGTATTTTCTGGAAAACATGAAAGTAATCCAGAGCCAGGATGAATCTCACATCAAACCTTCTCTCTTCTGTGACTCATGCTTCCTCCTGTTTGTTCAGATAGACTCAACACTGATGAACACAAATTTTATTTGAAACTAATTATTCCTTTCATGATTTTTTTTAAAGCTCTTTATAGGTCTCTAAATAAAATCACTTTGTTTCTATTAGTCTTGTTGATCTCTTTCCCTCTCTATGCTGTTATTTTTGGATTTCACATAACTCAGTTGTTGAAACCTCCGATATCCCTAGAGGTGAATTGAGTGAAGAGTTGCACAGCATTAAATGTCATTCAATGGAATATTGTGAAATTCCCATCTTAACCTTTTAGGTCAATATCCTCTTGTTTTTCTCTTACAGGTACGGGTTCATAGAAGGGCACGTGGTGATTCCCCGGATTCAGCCCAACTCCATCTGCGCAGCAAACAACACAGGGGTGTACATCCTCACATCCAACACCTCCCAGTATGACACATACTGCTTCAATGCCTCAGGTTGGTTCTCAGGGGGATGTCTGTTGGCATGAGAGGCTTTGGGAGCCTGGTCTTTGGAGCTCAGCTCAAGTGGGGATTCTCGTAGCCTCCATTTACATAACAAATGCTCACTCAATATCTGTACAGCAGTCAACATTCCTGTCTCCACGGAGCTTACATGCTAAACTGGGGAGGCAAACAATAAGCAAATAAATATTAAATACCCTTCAGGGGTGTCCAGTCTTTTGACTTCCCTGGGCCACATTGGGAGAAGAATTGTCTTGGGCCCCACATAAATTACACTAAAACTAACAGTAGCTGATAAGCTAAAAAACAAACAAAAATCACACACACAAAAACCTCATAATGTTTTAAGAAAGTTTACAGATTTGTGTTGGACCACATTCAAAGTCATCCTGGAGCACCCGTGGCCTGTGAGCCGCCGGTTGGACAAGCTTGCCATGTATGAAGTCAGAAAGTGATACAAGTGCTGTAAAAAAGAGAGCAGAGTACAAGGCTAACGAGTGTCAGGGATGCTTTTATTTTCTGAGAAGGTGGTCAGGAAAAGTGCCCCCTGGCCTGTTGTGAGAATATCAGTGCTCAGAGGGGAGAATGCCAAGGAATAACGCCAGAGAGCTAAGCAAGGGCCTGCTAACAGGGGGTGATTCATTCTCAGTGTGATGGGAAGTCATTATAGGTTTTGAATAAGGGAGTGACATGAATCTAATGATAGCTTTGGGGTGTAAGTCAAATGTCTTAGCTGAGAGGTATTTATTATATGAGAGGGCTGGAAAAAATTCTTGGAGAGTATATGGTATGCCTTTGACCTTCTTAAATATCCCTTACCCAACAGTTGAGAAAACCAGAGAAGAAGAAACCTAAGTTAAGATGTAGATGCTAGGACACAGGCCAGCCTTTCTCTATGTCTTTGTGACTTTCTCCCTACCATTAACCTAGAAAATCAGGCTTATGAGCCTTATTCAAGTCCTAGCAAAATTAAATAATTCTATGCATCATGAATTTTCAGAATTTTTTGAGAAGAATCAAAATTATAAATGTCAAATATCTGGATGCCACCTGTCAAAAGTCTTACCTCTTAAACTGGGTCTTCTGTTCCCATGGAAGGTTTGAAGTTGTGTGAAGGGAAAGATGAAGCCTTGAGGTAAACTTGGTACATCTTGCTGGAGTGTCAGTTTTCCTCAAAGATGGGAAGGAGATGTTAAATTAGCTGGAAAGGGACTTAAGAAATTAACAGCCTGAGACAAACACATATAAATATATATATAAAATCAAGATATCACAGATATATATACACCATATACATCACATATACCATATATATATACCATATATATTTATGGTAGTAAAACATAAAAATCTGCATGGATTTTTAAGCTATAAAAAGGACATCAACTTAATTATGAGATCTACCTACTAATAAAAAAATTAAAACAAAAATTAAAATTAATTGTGAGATTACATCAGTGGCTTTAATCTACACCACCCACCCTTTGTTGTGTGAACAGTAGGTATCAGAGTGGAAATTCAGAGAAGAAATCTAGAGTTTAGGACAAAGTATCAGGGCTGGCTAGTTGAAATGGGGTGTGTGAAGCCAGTAGATTTTGACAAAAATTTACAGGTCATTAAACCTATGGAGAGACACACAAAACAGGAACAGAAAACTGTATAATGTTTACTCCTCCCTGTTATATGAGTGAAGAACACAAATGGAGTTTGACCAAAGGGAAGGGAGTCCAATTAACGCTAAATAGTACACGACTCATACATACTAAGTTCCCATACCCATGTCTAGCATGTCACTCTAATGTTATTTTAATGAGAAAACCACATATAAAAAAGCAAGAAATAGACATAGAGCAACATGTGGTCTAGCTGGCTCCATCTCGGTGCAACAGGTCGGGGGGAGACATCGGGAAAAGCTTGTGCTTTAGATGAAGAGGTTGGCTCAGTGGGAAAGGGCTGGCAGAAGTTGTACACTCCTGAGTCTCTGGGCACTGCTTACTGCATCTCCCATTGAGTCTTGCTGAATGAATGTATGCAATAAATTATGTAGTTGCATACCCACATTATCTTACCTGTTTTACAAGTTGGTTTCACTTGCCAAAAGGAACCTCAACTCAAATAGGTAGAAGCTCACACTGTTTTATTGCCTGGCATCGAAGCCATCGAGGCAGGCTGCTACTGAGACTTGTTTCTATCCTTAATTTTGTTCATGAGGTTGGGCCCATCCCTGGAGTTGGGAGCAAGAGCATTGATTGATTTTCTTCTCCTTGGAGGGTTAGTTCAGTTGAAAAGTTTGAGAAGTACAGGGGGTATGTTCCTTACTAAAATAGATGAATTAAATAATAAAGCTAGAAGTAATATTTTTCCTTTTGTCTATTTTCCAAATTGACTCAATATTGATAGCTACTTTTGTAAGTTTTATTTAAGTTTAAAGGGAATATTTATTGATCACCTGTATGTGCTCAGTACTGCACTAGGCAAAGATGGGGTAAGAAAGAACTGGAGGCTACATTTCTTGTCTCAAAGGAGTTAACAATCTTGTTGAAGCAATGAGACAAAAAATAAAAAAATAAAGAAACTGGAGAAAAGGATAAATGTGTTTAAGGATAAATAAATTCTAAATATCTTGAATTAGAGTCAGATGATAGGGGTATTAAGTGAGCTAAAGATTTTTGATAAACTGCCGTATGCAAAGGATTTCATTGCAAGGATTCCTGAATCTAATTTAGCCTGAAAGCTGCTAGCAGGTGGTGCTGTCCCAGTGCTGTGATCCCCCCATAAAACAGCTATAGGGACAAAAGTCAGCTTGATCTTAGTAGATAGCTTCCATAAGCTTAAGTTTTAGCAATACTTTTAGAAAACATGGCCCGTGGCTAACAAATGAAAATAAGGCAGAACTTGAAAAGACCTTTGTGATTTTTTTTCTCCTCATTCTCAGTGGTTGAGGACCAATGTGAGCCTGGTGACTTCTGTGTGAACACAGAACTGACTTGAATTGATTCATTTAAGCTTGCTTTCAGTCAAGTGCCTCATTTTATTTTGAAGGTAGAATTAAAGGGAAGATTCTACATTATTTATTTATTCATTTCCTCCTTTATTCAACAACTATTTGAGAATATTTCTGAGATAACTAAAATGTATCCAGCATTGAAGAGGGTGCTTTTCTATCTGGAGATTAGTGGCTAGACTGAATAATTAATATTTCTCTTGGTTATTTTGGTGTGTTGAAGCCAAGGTTTATGAGAATGCCCACCTCAGAGAATTTCTAACAAGTCCTCAGATTCAGGAATACCTCACCAGGTCTAGCTTTCCAAGCAGTACAGAGCTCATTAAATGGAAAGAAAGGCTATCTAATGAGGCCCTGGAATCCGACATGAGAGCACGAGTGTGTTAATTGCACATTTGGGTCACCATCCACTAAGTGTATTTGCCAGATTTGATGTTCTTTATAAAAGTTAAGGTGAATTGGAGCATGAAGGGGGTCCATGTGAACGAATGCTCTAAAAATTTATAAAACTGTCTTAGGGTTTTTGACATCATGCTCCATTCTATTACAACTTGCTGCCTGGAAATTCCCAGTGTACTGTTACTTGCAGTTATATTTGAAGTTGGGGGAGATTGTTGCATCCCTGGCGTTAAGAGGGCATAATCCAAAGCCTGGTTCCAGGTATGCGCAACATACAAATATCAGAAATATCTCATAGGTTGGGTCAGTTTCTGCTGATATTTCCATGAGAAACAAGATAGATACTCCACCAAATCTCCCAGGTTGGTTATATGCCCTTATTTTCAAGTGCAATAATTTTGGAAAATATTTTTGAAAACTGTAAAAAGCTAAATTAATATTAATTATTACGGTCCCCCATGACCTTGTGAATTTCTCACAAGCAGGGACAGAAGCATGCTCATCTTCTTTTCTCCTTTTATATGGTCTGGCATATAAGTGTTGAGTAGATGCTCAAAAATAATAAATGAAGAGTTATAGATGTAACTTCCTTTAATTATTTCTTATGGCGTTATCATTTAGGGATAATCTAAATGCTTGACCTGTACATATTTGGAGACCCATTTGGGGGGGTTAACATCTTAGGTGTGTTTACTGGAAGAATAGACCCTTGGGAAATTATATTGGTACTTTTTTCTTTTTTCATCCATTTAACACATTTTTATTGCATGTTTATCTGTCCCCATCACGCACAAATGTTCTGGCCAAGACAGATAAAGTTATTACTCATCTGTGGAGCTTATATATTTCTAGGGAGGGAGGCAGGTAGCAGGAAGCAGTGATTGAGAGATGTGCCACGAGCAGCCATCAAGTAAGATGAACAAGATAAGTTTATATAGTGGTAAACATGAAGAAGAAATGAGAGCAAGATGCTATGTGATGGTGACAGGTGTGGGGGAGTGATGAAGCAGCTTAGATTGGAGGGTAAGGAATGGCCTCGCCAAGGAGGTGATATTTCTTTTTTAAAAAATCTGAGAAATCTTTTAGAACAGGCTTTGCAAGAATGGCTTTTCCTAAAACTTTCTGTTTTTTTCCAATCGAATGTATAAAACTGACAGTTAGTTTCACTATGAGGCCAAAGAAATGGGCAGGTTAAGGTTATCCTCCTTTATCTGTGGGAAAAGATGCTCGCATGTACTAGGAAGCAAACAAAACCTGTTTTGTTCAACTTGTGTTTCTATTCACTTTTATGCGCATGCAAAAATTATAGTAGGACACTTAAAATACTTGTGATAGCAGTCTGTCTGCCTGCCTCTCTTCCTCCCTCCCTCTCTCCATCCATCTATCCATCCGTCTCTACCCATCCATCTCCTTCTTCCTCTTTGCCAGGAGCAATTCTGGGAGAAACTAACCTAACAAATAAATTTCCATTTTACATTTACGTATGCACACACACAGTACAAAAACTGTAATGCACAAATGGACTTAATCTTTCTACAGCAGCAAAACCAGTCTAAAGCTCTCTGAGGCTTTAGAGCTCAATTCAAGGTCTAGTCACAGAATAAAGCACTTTGGCATGAATGGAAGGTTGCTTTAGCTACTCTGCAGTCTGCTTTTAAGACACAAGGAATTAAATGCAAGGTGGAAGTTTCAGGGCCTGTTGTCAGGGGGCTTGAGACAGTGCTGCTCAGAGGGCTACCAGTAACATCTGTGGATGATCAGTCAGGTCCAAGATTCAGGCAGAAATCTTTATTCCTAAAGAAAGGGATGAAAGAGCAGAGGATAAATGGAGAACAAGAGGAAAAAAACCCAGAAATACCAATGATGAGATATGCCAAAACAGTAACCTTGAAAAATATTGTGGGCACCTAGGCCAAAGGTGGTCAACCTCAGAAGTAACATGCTGAGAAGTTGTCTATACAGAGTAAGCACTTCAAAAGATCAGCTAAATTAATAAATACATTACGACATTAATGAAAGACTAGAGATTCATTTGGTTTTTAATATTTCAACTGAGTAAATTCTTTGTTATGATTATGTTATTTTAACCTGCAGATTGTCAGGCTGATCATGTTGATAAACATTTGATTCTGTGTCTGTCATGTTTTCTCATCATTTCTGTAGATTGCCCAGATTGTAAATGATTTTCTCATGATAGTTCATACTTTACTTTTAAATTTTTTACAATGTTCCTGCATTACTTTTATAATCACAAATTTAAAAAATCCTCCCTAATTTGTTCGCATTAGAGAAGGAGCCATGTCTATCTCATTTACGATTGTACCCCCAGGCTTCCCCAGTGCCTGATATAGAATGTATATTTATTAATGAATGAATTCACGGGGGTGGGGAAATTTCTGGAAATTTCATAAGTTCCAGAAATTTATGAAATCAAGTAAAAATGGAAAACGCATCACAGAAGACAGAGAAATTCCTAGCCAACTTACGGAGTTTTGGAAAAAGAAAATTATTTGGGACAAGTTAAAATAAAACTCCATCCTAACTGACTAATAAAAATGAGGATAGATTTTACTCATATTTTTAAAGGGTTCTCATCCTTTTTTTTTTTCCTACCCCATAGCTCCACCTAAAGAAGATTGTACATCAGTCACAGACCTGCCCAATGCCTTTGATGGACCAATTACCATAAGTATGTCTCTCTTCTAATCTTAATTAAATTTTCCTATTTTGGGGAAGGGGCTCAGGTGGGTTCTCTATGGTATATTTGAATAGAACATTAGGCCAGGTGTGGTGGCTTACTTCTGTAATCCCAGCACTTTGGGAGGCTGAGGTGGTTGGATCACTTGAGGTCAGAAGTTTGAGACCAGCCTGACCAATATGGCGAAACCTTATCTCTACTAAAAATACAAAAAATTTGCTGGGTGTAGTGACAGGCACCTGTAATCCCAGCTACTCGGGAGGCTGAGGCAGGAGAGTGGCTTGAACCCAGGAGGCAGAGGTTGTAATGAGCTGAGATCGCGCCACTGCACTCCAGCCTGGGCAATAGAGTGAGACTCCATTTCCAAAAAAAAAAGAATATTAGTCATTTCCCTAAGACTGAGGACAGTTGGCTTTAATTCAGTGTCCCTTCCCTTTTTTCTGCAATGACTTGAAACTGCTCTCTGGTTTACACTCATGCATCGTTCCTCAAACTTCAGTCATTTGAAAACCACTTTCACATTTTTTTGGTATCTCTATATATACAATGCTAACATTTACTTGATTTTTTTATTTAATTGACCCATTGTTTTCTACTTAAAATGCACTTATTTTTAAAAAGAAATTGCACATGGAAAACCAACATCACATCATAAATAGAAGGCAACCTTAATAACATATTAAAAAGTAAGAAAAATTAAATAATGTTCTTAATTTGTAGCTTCTAAAAACTCTAGGTCTGAGTCATGTTCTCTCTTAGAAAGGGGAATTAATAAGTGTCAGGCGTAGGGGCATTTTGGCCCCAATTAGCAATTTCATGTTTGATGTAACTGAAGTATTGAAAGATAATCATGAAGGATATAAACTTCCTGATACGAGTTTTGACATTATTTATACCCCATCCATCTTAAATCATCCTGATATTTGATTATCCACAGATGTATATATTCATGCACTTTTTAAAAATAGACATGGGGGTCTCACTATGTTGTCCAGGCTGGTCTTGAACTCCTGGGCTCAAGCAATCCTCCCTCCTCAACCTCCCAAGTGCCAGGGTTACGGGCATGAGCCACCATGCCTGACCTATTCCAGCATTGTAGAAATCAGAAAATCTGAACCAGAACTTTCAAATAGGCTAGTCTGCTAACCCTGATCTTACTGCCTCCCAGCCTCATTTAATGGGAAACAGTACAGTGTTGAGGAGGTCTGATTTCTGCTTCCTCACAGCTGGACACCGACAGTGTGCATGGGCATGATGTTGCAGTGGCAGATGGATGAGAATCTTTGTAGACCATACAAACCCAGCCGCACATTGTTGTGTAAGGAATTGTCCCTGACCTGTGCCTTGCAATAGGAAGGGGAGGCTTCACACCATAATGGCTATGACATGAGATGTGCTGTCTCGGTCAGGCCTGGTTTGAAATCCCAGTTCCTCACCATGTGTGAGATTTGAGAGGAGAGACATAGTTTTTCTGATCCTCAGTTTTCTCATATGTATAATGGAACAACCTATGAGAATTTTCAGGAAATTTGTAAAAGACACTATGTCTAATGTATGCCCAGCCCATAGTAGATGTTTAATAAATGCCCTGTTTCTTTGATGCCCACAGTTCTCTTTTGAAGTCCAGACCTGTAAGAGTTTGGTCAACAATATTTCCTTGTCAAATCCTCACCTGCAGAGATTACCAGGGTGATTGACACCTTGATTTTTTTTTCATTTATGTATTATTAATAGTTCCACTTGAGGCTTGGCACAGTGGCTTACTCCTGTAATCCCAGGCCGAGGCAGACAGATTACCTGAGGTCAAGAGTTCAAGACCAGCCTGACCAACATGGTGAAACCCCATGTCAACTAAAAATACAAAAATTAGCTGGGTGTGGTGGCGTGCACTTGTAGTCCCAGCTACTTGAGAGGCTGAGGCAGGAGAGCTGCCTGAACCCGGGAGGCAGAGGTTGCAGCACGCCAAGATTGTACCACTGTACCCCAGCCTGGGCAACAGAGTGAGATTCCATCTCAAGAAATAAAAAAGTTCCATTTGAGCAAGCTAAATAGGTGTCCAAAAAGAACCTTTAGTCCCATCAATGCAATACAGCAGAAAATAATTTCATCTCACTTGCATAGTGAGTGGCCCAGACTTGAGAGCAGCAAATACTTTTAGGGAGGAATAATGAATGAATCCATTCAGGCTTTTTCTTCTCCAGTTCATTCTAGTCATTTGCTTGTTGAAACCACAGATGTTGATCTTCGTGTATATCTGTGCTTGTTAATTTCCAGGTTGAATTTCACAGAGAACTGCAAAGGCTCTATCTGTATTTAGACCTGCTGATTTCCTAGCCAGAAGTGGGTGTTTGCACAAGCAGACAAAATTTGCCTCTTAAAAAAGAAAATCTAAATCTTCATCAATTTTCAGATGTATCTTCCCTGCTGAGGCTATTAGTCTGCTACTTCAAATCCTTTCTGGAGGAATATATAGAATTAATAGCAACACATTTTATATGTACTTCAGAAGGGAGAGTAGGGAACCAAGTGGGAGGATGATTACTTATTGAGCACCCACTGTATTTTGAATACTGTGCTGAGCACTTTACTTACAATGTATCACTTAATCCCCATTTTACAAATGAGGAAACTGAAGCTCAGAGCTGCCTTGTCCAGAGCTCTATGAAGCTGGGATTCAAACATGGGGATGGGACTCCCCAGTACTTCCTTGTTTCCTTCCTCATCCCCAGGGTGTGTAGGGGGATGGGAGGCTGCACTTTCTAAGTGCATCTGCCACTCTGTCCCATCACTGGATAGACAGGTGTTTTTCATTGCAAAGGAAAATAGCTTTGAAGTCACTATGTTAAATGCTAATCCACTAACTCAAAATATGAGCTGTGAAGTTCTGTAAGAACCTTTTCTCTCTCCCAGCTATTGTTAACCCCGATGGCACTCGCTATATCAAGAGAGGAGAATACAGAACGAATCCTGAAGACATCTACCCCAGCAACCCTACTGACGATGATGTGAGCAGCGGATCCTCCAGTGAAAGGAGCAGCACTTCAGGAGGTTACATCTTTCACACCTTTTCTACTACACATTCCATCCCAGATGAAGACGGTCCCTGGATCACCGACAGCACAGACAGAACCCCTGCTACCAGTAAGGAAAATAAATCACCGTGCTTCCCAATAGCAATTCCTTGGCAAAATGTCTCTGACCTTCCTGAGCATTGCACACTCACATGCTGATTTTCTCATCTCTAGACAGCTGGAAGCTGGTGATGCCATTCGGGGAGGTGGGCTCTTGTGGTTGTCAGTGAACTGTATGCACTGACTACTACTGCCTACCTTTTTTTCGTCATCTATAACTGTGTTTCTTATCTTGGCATAAGAAGTGCCATATAGGAAGTTTTATTTTGGGGAGAGCCGTCCTTATTCTCTTATCCCCAGGGATACAGTGACAATTCAAGCCTGGTATGAAAACCATTTTCATGTTTCCTTCTTGTTCTTATCCACCTATGAATAAGATTGTTTTCATAAAGTCGGGATCATAGAGTTTGCGTACCACTCCACTATCACCTTTCTAAAAACCCGTTTATGCCTGAGGTTGCAATTTTTTGAATTTTTGCAATCACAACTTGGTGATGACCTTGAGCAGTAGGATATAAATATCTCCCACATGCTTAGCGTTCCAATAATGGAACTGTAAGCATACATGGGCCAACTGTGGCCTTTTGTGTTTTAACTTGATTTACACTCAAACTATTGATAGTGTAATATTCAGTGATTTTCATCAACCATGATTTACTCAAGAATTCCTTCATTTTTGGTCCAAGGAAGCATATCTGGATGAGTTTTCTGGTGAAATCAAATCAGCGTAAGAGCTCTATATTCCAGCCTGTTGGGGAATGTTCTCAATACTTACTTGGTGTGTGGGGGTAATTCGTTACTTAGAGCTGCAAGAGCGGAAGTATGTAAACATTGCGTTCGATTTCTTTGGAGTTTGCCCCTCACGCTTCAGCTCCACTGGAAAGTGTTTACATATCTCTTGTCTCTTCTGTTTCCCTCTTCGCTTTTCTTCTGCAGTTTGTTTTGAAATGGACTCCCAGATGGGCCATGTTCCTCCAGTGGAGGATTAATCAAACTCAAATAGGGCATCTGCGTCTGTAGCAGTTTTCCTAGTATGGTGTGGATTTTCTCTTTTCCTGGCTATTGCTCCTGAGGGGTGAAACTTGGGCCCCAAAGAGTGTGGCAGAAAGGCACTAGCTTGTGAATACTCAAGACAGGGCCCTTCTCTATTCTTCGTCACCCAGAAGCCAGGGAAACCCCCACAGCACTGTGATTTCATTTATAAGGTCACTTGTGCAATAGTGTTTTAAATTTCTGTCAGTCTCTGGCTGAGGGCATGATGCAAATAGGCTTGGCGTTCCCATCACTCCCTGCACATTCTTTGAAGCCTTTTAAAAACAGCTTTTTCAAGCTGTCCATGCTTTCTTGGGTTATTGGCCCTCTTGAGTTTGCATCAGCTTATTGTTGGTAGTCCCGTGAGCAGCCCTTCTTGAGAGAGGCTTCTGCAAACCAAGCAGGCAGTGCTGCTAGCCACTCACTGCTTCTTGGGTTCCTGTCTTTTTAAAGTAACCATGTCAAAGGTGCTTATCATTATGGCATGCAATTTTGTCAGATGCTGGCAAACACAATAATTAGTGGTCTCAGCAGGAAGCAGAATAGGTCTACCCTAAAGTACCACTTCCCACCAAAGAAGAAAATCCTGATAAAACATAACTTGTGGGGACCATACATAGCTAACATTCAAGCCACTAATAGCCTATACAAAATAGTATTTCATGTGTGTTTTAAAAAAGGCAATTAGCACGTTTTATTTACCCCCATAGAATATCTCTTAAGAACTGTGTCCTCCCTTCCTAAGTTAATCAGCAAATGTATTTTGAGAACCTACTATGTACCAGGCCTATTCGAATGCTTGCGATCCAAGGATAAACATGGGTAGGAAGTAACACTGAAGAGAAGCAAAGATTACTGAGATATTTATTCATTGAATCAATATTTGAGGTCTTCTGTATGCCAGACACGGCTCTAGGATGCTAGGAATTCAGAGTTGGACTTACCTTCATGGAGACTATATACTATTAGTTTAGAAATCAGGGAAAAGGAGTGTTTATGAGACTTAACTAAAATATAGTTCAGGATTTGGGCTGAGAAATGAATTATGCCTTTCTCCTCCCAGATAAATTAGTTAAGTTTCCTTCAGCAGCTAAAAAAGAAAGAGACTAATGAGTCTACCAGATGAGTCCAAGGCTAACCTGAGAGTGACTGAAGTACTGTAGTACCCAATGGGACCAGTAGCAGCTCCAAGTGGATCACTTCATGCCAAGAAAGGTACCAAAGCAAACAACCTGGTGGAAACTTGAACGTAGCATAATGGTATGACAGGAAAACTCAACACCAATAGGCTTCTGAATAGAATCGTATTTCTAAAGTCCAGTGAGGAGATTTGCAAAACCTTATCACTGTTGAACTGAGAGCTGGGACAGAGTGAGAGGGAGTGATTGCAAAACCTCCCTCATGCATTGCAGGAGTGCAGGGGTCAAGAGGAGTGCTGGCTAAGAGCATAGAAGAAGGCTGTCTTTGGCTCGGCTGGCTCATTCCTTCCTGAAAGGCCTGTAGTGGGTGGCAATAGGGACAGCTAGTAAGAATAACCATCTGGGTAGCTTTAGGCTTCCAGCAGGCTGTTTACCTTGAGTGTCATCAGTCTCTTCCTATTGGTGACCTGGAGCTCTCTGGGATCAAGAAACCTAAACTAATTCAGGAAACTGACTCTTGCCTTGGAACACTGTATTTCCTTGTCTTCTGGGTGTCAAAGGAAAACTTTCTTTCTTTTTTTTTTTTTTTCAGATCTGGTATGGCCTATTTAGGTGGGGAAAATTAGAAATTCTGCTAGCTAGGCAGTAGCTTTTTCTATTTTTCCCCCTCATACCACTCCTTTCAGGAAAACAAAAATAACACCTATTTCTGTCTTGTTCTTGTAGGTTTGTTTCCTCTGGTCCTATTTTTTCCTGGTGTACTATTGGATGAGGGTGGTGGGAACTATGCATCTTTAATAAAGTTTCTGAGGTGAGAGTGTGGTGTCTGTGGATTTTCCAGGGGATGCTCAGGTTTGTCTGGAGGCTTCATGGGTAAAATTGGCTCCTATTTCTCTACTCTCTGTTCTGAACTAATGTGTCCTTTACAGCAGGGGTGTCCAGTCTTTTGGCTTCCCTGGGCCACATTGGAAGAAGAAGAATTGTCCTGGGCCAAACATAAAATGCACTAACACTAACCATAGCTGATGGGATAACACACACACAAAAATCTCATAATGTTTTAAGAAAGTTTATGAATTTTTGTTGGGCCACATTCGAAGTCATCCTGGATCGCATGTGGCCCGCAGGGTATGGGTTGGACAAGCCTGATTTAGAGGACAGAACATACTGTGCCAGTGGGGCACAAATGCCTGTTGGCATTTGATATAGGTAGAGTCAAAGTTTTTAAGCTAGGGTTCATGGACCTTCAGTAGGTTCAATGATAGACCATAAGGCATTCTAGAACCATCTGAAACAATATGCAAAATTTTGAGTGTGTGTATATGTAGCATCTCTTTTTCGAGAAAGGAGGTCATAACAGATTTTCAAAGGGATATATAATTTAAAGTGGTTTTTAAAAATCTCAACTGGCTTAAATTAGATATTTATCCTGATGGTTTTTGCCATTCCACTTCAACAAGGAAACATGCTGGACTCAAGTCAAACTTGAGAGTCAAATGAGAGATTTTAAATTGCAAAATGTTACTGATGATATTTTCTCTAATCTGAGAAAAATGTGGAATTTCTCTAACTTTGGCCACTCTGGTTTTTGGTAGAAATACATATTGAATTAGAATAAAAAGTAACAGAAATTATAGATGGATACCTGAGGAAGCTTTATCTGATTTCTATACTTTGAACACATTTTCTTTGCAAAGTTCCTGCTCAAGTATGAAGTTTGACCTGAGACTGATGCATGTGGGTGGAGCTTTGAAATGCCAGTTGTCATCACAAGCTACTTGGGTACAATGTTAGACAGATGTGAAAAATACACGCTAGCAACTCAAAGATAATCCAAAGATAAATGAATGAAAGCAATCGTTTGAAATTCTGCTTCGAAAACCTCCAGTTCATGGCTCAGTCGCCCAATCAAGAAAATAGAAAATTTCTTTCCTTCGCAGGTTATTAAGTTGCTGCTTGATTTTGCTTTGATCATGAATTCAGGAAGTTCAGTTTGAAGAATGAGTAGCATGAAATTTATACCCATGCGGAATTTGCATATCTGATGTTGTCCTCAGATTGTGGGAGATGTTAGGAGTCTGGAAAGATAAAACAAGGCCTAGATTTTTCTTTTCTAATTATCATTCAATAATAGATACAGACATCATATACAGACAGAACTGAAAGTAAAGATTTACAGAGGGAATATCACTAAGTGATATTTTCATAATTGATCCAGTTACTTCAACTGTGCACTCAAACAGCCACGCAACAGCACAGAAGCAAAATAACTGGATTTGGTTTTGGTTTGGTAATTCACAGCCTAAGACTCAGGATCTCACAACAACAGCAATGACAGGTAAACTGCTTCGTCTTTTGTTTATCAGCTCTCCTGAATGTCAGATCTTTTAGTGTTAGGGGAGAGGACATCCATCATCACGCCAAATCTCCTTCACCATTCTTAGTGAGAATAGGGTCTTGTACCACTTGGTATATCAGAAAGGCCTGTGGATCTGGGGATATGACTGATATTCTTAAATGTCCTGTATGTTTTCCTTTTGGTAATGTGTATGTAGAATCAGAATGATTTTCCATAAGAGGAAAGAAAAACTATGAATGAATACTTCTGAATGAATGAATCAAATTATGAAAAACTACAAATGAATGAATTGACTGTGTGATTCAGTGAGAAAATGTCCTTTAGAAAGAAGTCTGCCGGAAAGTGCAGGCTTCTCCTTTCTGCTGTTCTGATTCTCACAGCCAATAATAAGAGAAGGAAATGCAGATTTCTCTCATCAAAGTGTAGGCCCTGAACCCTTCTTTGAACACTTAAAATCTCAATTGTAAAATGTAGGAAATGACCTATTGCTCCATATCAGAATCTGGGCTTCTAACTAGCTCCCTGGGTGTGTGGCTCTTAACTCTATATACCTGCAAAGTGTATTGATAAAGGAGCTTTGGGGAAGAATGATTCAAAGCCTGTAAAAATGGGAGATTGCAAGGACACCTTCATTTATTAACTTTCATTGATGGAGGTAATGGCCATACTACAAAATAACTAGACATTCTTTCTGCAGAGGGGAGTAATAAACATGGAAAAATGATTCTTCACATTTGTTTGCCTTGTATGACATTGGCTAAATTATATTCTTTACTTCTATAAATAATCATGAGGAAAATAGTGCTCATGTTATGTTATTGTTGCCGTATCACAATGTCTAAGATCATGCAGGGGTGGGGAGGGGGGGATAGAGAAATTGCAGAATAAAGAAAATGCTATTTTTAAATGTTGACAATGTTTGTCTTCATAGGACAAAGAATGTGAAGGAGAAGGTCTTTTTGGCAGTTATTTCATCTTAGGTCATTTTTGGGCTTTCTTGATAGCTGAAAAAAAAATCTAACTCACCTTACTTTTGTGTTTGAGGATGATGATTTCAGCCTCTCTGCTTGTACTCATTCTCAGTTTTTTGTCTACTGTTAGTTCATATTCTTCTGATACACATTTTTGTGCATTATTGGTTGCAGAAATGGCGGTCTTTGGAGATTTTTTAATCAAGACTCTTGCTTTTGGTCTTATTAGCAAGATCATTGGGGTCACTTCATCTCTGTCTGTCTTTCTTGATTGATTATCCTATTTTCAAAGAATGAGACTCAAAATGTCCTATTCCGCTTTGCAAAATATAGTTTGACATAAGAAATTACCTTGGGTAAGGTTGTGAGAGGATTTGGAATCTAAATGGAGAAAAGTGGAGAGGCATATTTTTCAATCTTCTACTTCTATGTCATTTTCCCTGTGTGTTGGATTGTTAAGATTCTGTATCTATTGCTGGCAGAAATATCATATTCTAAATTCTTGGAGAATGATATTGGTTGCCCAAGATTGTATAGAAGATTAAGGAGCTAGGACTCTGAAAAGCTGAGTTTTAGAATCATAAACTCTCAGATTTGGAAAGGATGTTAAATGGTCTGGTTCAATCAACACTTCTAATAATTTAATCTCTTACACAGCTTTCCTGCCAAGTGATCTTCCTGACTATGGGAAACTTTATGAAGAAGTTCATTGTTGGATAGTTCAGATTATTGTTTTTTCCAATCCAACCTTTGGAAGAATATTCATCTCCCTGAACTTTTCACCACAGATCCTAATTTGGCCTCCTGGATCCAGAGACAAAAAATTTAATCCTTCTTTTACATTATATAGACTTTCAAAATTTGAAGATGGCTCTCATGTGTTCCTGGAGCCCTCAGTCTTGCTAATTAGGCTTCTGACTTCAGATAGGTCAGAAGCTCTGTCCAGCACAATTTTTAAATCTTTAAGATAAGGAGCATGAACCAGATGACATTTAAGATCCTTCCCTCTCTGACATTCTATAAACTTCAGTTTGAGCCTCTGAAAAAAATGGAACTTTTTTGCTTTTTCCCATTCTTTTCACCATCTATATCAAATATAGATGATTCTCTTGAATAGTAAAAGAGTAAAAGCATATTCAATGCTATTTCTTAGGAACTGTTAATTAATCTTTCAACAATCAATTCAATCATGATTACAACAGCTTTGATGAGCACTAGTGCTACAGCAACTGAGACAGCAACCAAGAGGCAAGAAACCCAGGATTGGTTTTCATGGTTGTTTCTACCATCAGAGTCCAAGAATCATCTTCACACAACAACACAAATGGCTGGTAATGAGTTATTATTGTCTCATAGCATATGTTTTCTTGACAGCCTTGAATAATTTTGACCTCTAGGATGTTATTAAAGCCTGAAGTTCCTTCTATTCTCACAAATGTTCATTATGACTTTAGAAGGATCATGAACTCTGGTATCTATTTGTTTGCTTGTATGGCACCAATAAGCAGATTTCTTCTTTCTAATATATGGATTAGTATAGCCCAGGAGAAGGTTAATATAGAGACTACAAAACGGGAATAAGCTTTTTTTAATGACGTAGCAAAATTGTGACTCTGAAAGATTATTCATGTATATTCTAAAATTACCACAGTCATAAAAAGTCTTGGACTTTCATGAGGAAATAGCATAGCTAGATCTGAAAAAATATAGAAAATCTTCATCAATGGAACTATTCTTAGAGTAGACACTAATCATAAGAAAAGACAAATGCTCATTCCCTAAGATAGCCTGAATCTCATTTAAAATGTAGAAAACCCTGTTTTGGTAAAAAGACATTGTCTACAGTAACCACTGAGAAGATGATGAAGTTTTTCATCTCCTTTTTTTATTCAAAAAGAAAAAGAATTTCTCAATATCTCAACCACAGTTCACTTTAGTTAACCCCTTTGATTGCCTAATAATGCCAAAAATGATTTCTCTGTTAATTGGCTCCACGTTTTTGCTCTATGCTGAAGTAGTGTTGGGAACAGCAGTGTAGCTTCCATCTCTGTTTGAAGACAAGAAATGAATTAGCAAATTGTGAACACAATGAAATGACTGGCATAGGTGTAGATTCCAACATTTTTCTGAAGGTGTCTTGACAAAAAAAAAAAAAAAAAAAAAAGGCACGTATGAAACCTTTCCATTCTGTTCTTGACAGCTTGGCTTTAATGGCATATGCTTAATGAGTTAATAATAAACACATCTGAAAGTGTGGGGGAGTTTTCATTGGCCTTTAAAGACCTATTTTAGCTTTCTTAAAGAGAATATTCAGTTTTAAAGATCATAGCCACTTGTTTTGAGATTTATGTATTAGCTTCGGAGACCAGAACATAAGAATTTGGGGTATGCAAGTCAACTCCCTCACTTTCTTTTAAAAATCCGGGAAATCCGTTATACCTTCTGTGCCTGATTTTCTTCCTTTGCAAGTGGGTTGCCTGGCATCCAGCTCAGCCACTAATGCAAGTCACCACAACAGGTACGTCTTCAAATACCATCTCAGCAGGCTGGGAGCCAAATGAAGAAAATGAAGATGAAAGAGACAGACACCTCAGTTTTTCTGGATCAGGCATTGATGATGATGAAGATTTTATCTCCAGCACCAGTAAGAATAATCAATTACAGTACAGCCATTTATGCAAGGCTTATTGATTAATCTGAGTGACACCTAATTGTATCTCTCTTGAGAAGTAGTTAATGTGAAAAATAGGTGAACCTGTGATCATACCTTAGTTATATCTTGATGAGATTATGGAAGAAGAAATAGAATGTTTTGAGAAGTAGGGAAAATATCTCATAAAATTTCTAATGTCTCAGGTTCTTCCTGTTTTATTTATCAATGAGGTCTACTGCTACAGATTGTCTTTGAATGATCAGGCTTTGTCAGAGGATGACATTAAAACAGTCCAAAAAATATTCATTGTGTACTTACTGTGCTAGGTGCTGGAAACACAAAGATGAAAAAAGCCAGAGCCTTTGCCTTTCAGAATCTCATGGTCTGTTGGAGCAATAGACTTGAAGAATGTGATTAGGAGGGTATTAACTAAAATTTGTAGGCCGGGTGCAGTGGCTCACGCCTGTAATACTAGCACTCTGGGAGGCCGAGGCAGGCAGATCATGAGGTCAGGAGATCGAGACCATCCTGGCTAACACAGTGAAACCCTGTCTCTACTAAGAAATACAAAAAATTAGCCTGGCGTGGTGGCAGGTGCCTGTAGTCCCAGCTACTTGGGAGGCTGAGGCAGGAGAATGGCGTGAACCAGGGAGGAGATAGCGCCACTGCATTCCAGCACTCTAGCCTGGGCAACAGAGCAAGACTCTGTCTCAAAAAAAAAAAAAAAAAAAAGTTGTAGAAGATCCTAAATTGAAGGCCCTTAAGGCTTAAATGATGGGAGCTAGAACTTAAGAATTATCTTAATCAAAACCCGACTAAGGTCAAAGGAACAAATCCAGAGTTTTAACAAATGAGCTGGACACCAAAGACCTTGAAGAGAAGGGCAAATGTCAGGTTAGCTTTAACAAGACATTACCATTTATTAAAAGCAAATAATGAAATGACTATTGGTACATAATAGTATCCAAATTTTTGACAATTATAAAACTTTTTGAAAACAAAGAGATGGAAATTGAGCTTTAAAGATGTCCTTAAAAAGTTAAAAACATGCAAAGGTTGGTTTAATAGTCTGCCATATTACTGAGTTTTCCACACATACCTGTAATGACTTAAGATTTTGCTGAATAGAGCTGAGAATCCTGAACCTGACTCCATCACAGTTCTGCTTTTCCTTGGAAAAAAGGCTTTTGGGGTGCTATGTGAGCTCCCCCAATTCACTGAAGTTCTATCAATTCCATTAAAACCTGACAATTTAATCCTCAAACGGACAGCACACAGAGAAGACAGGGTCCAGAAAAAAAAAAATAGCTTAGGCCTTGAAGGCATCTGAATATATAACATTGATATAACAAATACTCAAAAGGAACTAGAATTTTCTATCTAAACTTTTAAGTGATTTTTTTAGACCCAGCACCCCTCCAGAGCTTAATCTATGGAATAAGAAAATTCTTGGCTGGGCGCGGTGGCTCAAGCCTGTAATCCCAGCACTTTGGGAGGCCGAGACGGGCGGATCACGAGGTCAGGAGATCGAGACCATCCTGGCTAACACGGTGAAACCCCGTCTCTACTAAAAAATACAAAAAAACTAGCCGGGCGAGGTGGCGGGCGCCTGTAGTCCCAGCTACTCGGGAGGCTGAGGCAGGAGAATGGCGTGAACCCGAAAGGCGGAGCTTGCAGTGAGCTGAGATCCGGCCACTGCACTCCAGTTTGGGTGACAGAGCGAGACTCCGTCTCAAAAAAAAAAAGAAAAAGAAAATTCTTTTTGGTAACTTCAGAACAAAAACCAAATAATCAAAAACACTGGAGTTTTACATTACACTGTCTCCTGTGTTCAGGACCTGGCCCAGCTTTGCAGGTGGGCCCATTAGTAAAGACGTGGTCTTGACACTGAAGAAATTAAATTCCCTTGGGGAGTAACCCAAAGATATCTACCTGCAATGAATTGTATGGTCAGGCTTCAGGGAAAATCTTCCCATGGTGTTTTTTGTTGTTGCTGTTGTTGTTTTTAATTTTTAAAATCTCTATGGCATATTTTCCAATTTCAGTTTACTTTTCTGCTTAGCACCTATGGCCATAATTCAACATGATGCCCTCTTTCTTCTGGAGGGGTGCGATAACTGCTTGATAATAAGCACCTTTTCATGCTTGTTGAGAATGGTTAATGATTCTAAACTCGATTTTCATAACTTGTAAAATAGAGCTGACAGTATTATAGTTCTGAAAACAGTTTTGTGTTATTTGGGTATCAAAATAAAATTTGAAACAATTAGGATGGATTTGCAAATAACCTTTCCACAAAACACATTGATTCAGATTTTGTCATGATCCTTCTGTTAGGTGCATCTCCTATTCCAGCCCTAACAGATTGGGTGACAATATCAGGGTGCTGGTGGATGTACGCTTCTTTCTTTCCAGTGTGCTTCTATGATGGTGGCTGGTTACCTGTGGTGTCTTATTTTCTTTCATTGGCTATGAATGGCTTGCTCATGACATATTTTGTATTTGATGAGAATACTATAGTGTTTGATAAATATTCAGAAATGTACAGCTAAAACGTATGGCTATTCTAGGTAGATAATATTTTTCGGAATCATTTATAGGAAAGCTCTGGCTGCTCAGACATTTATTTCCCCACCGAAATTATTAACAACATAAAGTGATTATCATGGTATAACTTTCAGTTATCTGCCTCTTCATCCTGAGGATCTACAAATAGCACACAGTGACTAAGTCCCTAGGCTTTCAAGGGCAGAGGGATACTACAGACTGCATGGATGGGCAAAATGGCGCCTTTGGTTATCCTCGGTGAAGGGCTGATGTTTTCAAAGCTGTCCTTCCTACTGCTGCAGCTTCTTTGACTGTTTTATCTGGAAGGTCTCATGTTCTGAACCCCAAGGTATTCTATGACAGAATGCAAAGGACACTGAGATGCTTACCAATATGGCTGAATTAAGCTGAAGGCACCCTCTGCTTTCCCTCCATTTCCATGCCACCATCTATACAACCTGGTATAGATGATTCATTGCATAGCCTACAGAAACAAGACTATATGCGAGACCAGTGGCGAAGGCTCAAGAAATAACATTTTTCTAATTGCTTCAATCATCGTTATCACAGTTTCAACCACACCACGGGTTTTTGACCACACAGAACAGAACAAGGATTGGACCCAGTGGAACCCAAGCCATTCAAATCCGGAAGTGCTACTTCAGACAACCGCAAGGATGACTGGTAATGGGTTATGCATATTTAATGAAAGGTTTTTTTCCCCTCAAAGCCTATGATGCTGCAAAGGTCAATCATCGGGACACAGTGGGAAATTTAGCTAGTATCTCATCAAGAAATTCTTAGTGGACTTTCATGAGGATACTTAATTCCATTTAGGAGTCATTTATCAATTATACCATGTGGGTATATTTTTATGTTGCTTCATTATAAAAATGAATATGTTTGAAGGGTTTATGGTGCTGCCTTTGACAAACTGATCATAGTGGAATAATAAGGGAACATGAAGAAATTCCAAGCCCATTGATTTTCTCTTGAGACCAATTAGGTAAAGTCACTCAAAATTTTTGAGAGTGGATGCTCAGAGATAATACTTTGGCATAGAATTGTTAAATAGCATGCACTTTAATGGAAGAACAGAATCATTAAAGGTTGATTGATAACAAGTCACAGTGTATTTAACCATCATCACAGCAGATGTAGACAGAAATGGCACCACTGCTCATGAAGGAAACTGGAACCAGGAAGCACATCCTCCCCTCATTCACCATGAGCATCATGAGGAAGAAGAGACCCCACATTCTACAAGCACAAGTAAGCAAGATGGCGGTCGGCAGTTCTGGGTTAGATGAGTTAGTGAAGACATTCCAGCAATAGGGAAGATTTTGTTTAGAAATTGGCCACATCTTCTATTTCCACTTAGTAATTTCTTTTATTCTCAGAGCCTGAAAATCTGCCAAACTTGCACACAAATTTTAAAAATTGGAAGGAAAATGATAACACTTCAGGTTGCCCAAAGACCAAAATGTTTTAAGAAGTAGATCTAGATACAATTTTTGTGTTAAAAGTTCCTAGAGGTTCCATTTGGGTAACTTGTGTGTGTTTATGGAAATGTGTGGCAAAGTGTGTTCTTTTGGTGCTTAGTAGTGAAATCTGGAAAGAAAGCTTGTCAAGTGAATTGATCTTTGGAATCCTTATTTTCTATGAAGATCTTTGAATATAGTTTCTTTTTTGCATTCTGTCCTTGACTGTTCTGTAGAAAGACGTCCCTTGTACTCTTTAGAACAAAGTTGGTAGCTCGTATGGTCTGCATTTGAATTCTACCACTGCTGCTTTTTCTGTTTTTAAGCCCAAGGCAACTTGGGGAAGGCTTTGATGCTCTTACTGTTATTTCTACCATTATGAAAACTTGTCAGTTTTTATAAAACAATTTCAAGTTGCAGCACTGGACTGTGAGGATAGGGGACCCCCTCACTCCCCAAACATAAGAAGTAAGTGCTTTTCTTCTTTTATCTGTCCCACTGAGATATGTCTATCTTATTTGGAATAAGAGTATTTATTTTGGAAAACAGCTTTTTAGCATTTTTAAAATGATGATTTGACTGTCATTCTCACAGCCCTAAATACACCTAATGGGGAAATGTGAGCTATAGCCACTTAAAAACCAAAGGGCTTTGGAAATCTATGGCTTGAGGTGTGTCTTCAGACAACAAAAGAAAAGTTTCAGGTATCAGCTAGGATAGAGGTTAGACATTGTACTGAATATATCCAGCAGACCTTACATTCCATTACAAACCCTGGTAGATCTGATGTATGCATAAGGCTTATGGACTAAGTTAACAAGGAAGTCTAGGAAAAGAAAATACAGAGGAAGCATAAATCTCTTTGGAATAGGATTTCGTTCCAGTCCCTTAGAGCCCTAACAGTATATCTTAGAAATTGTTTTAGACAGTTTGTACTTAAAGATCAGAAAGCTACTTTAGAGACTTGGAAATAATGAGCCTATTGTCAAAAGGTGGTGCTTGGGGGGCATTAGGACTAGAGGGTAGGTGAAAATTCAGACAGAATGTAACTTGACAAAGAGAAGACAGCAACAACTGTAACAATTCTCTTATGAATATTTGCGAAACTCAAAGGGATCTGATTGGTGACCTCTGGTCTTTATCAAATTAACACCACAACTGCTAGAAGAAAGTCAGCCTTCATCTTTTACAGTAGAAATCATATGTTTTGTGAACCCATTCCTATTTAGGCTGAAAACAATAAAGAGTCATGGGTACTTTAAAAACTCATTAAAGTAGTGACAGAAGGAGTATAGAGTCCTTCTATGCAGTCACACACATACACTTCCTTATTTCTTTTATTTAAACTTTGAGTAACATGGCAGTCTATGTTTGGGTCAATGTTCCCTTTTATGTAATTACATTCAGTGGTTTTTCTAACTTCATTATTGGTTGGGAATTAGTGATTTAGTCAGTGGTAGGTAAAACTTAAGATTTTGGCTTTTTTTCCCCTCCCCCTGGATAACCAGTTAACCCAATAATGGCTTGGCCAATGTAAGGGTAAAATGAGGACTGTTTTATTTTTTAAATGGTATTGCTGTCACCAAATCACACATATCATTTTCTAAGATAATGAAATACAACCATTTTACAAGTTGCAAAAAAATACTCTGACTTGGCAAGTTAATAGGCTCTCATTTTCTTGATAAAACAAAATGGTTTTAAGTTGCTATAGTTAAAAATATTGGTGGCTTTCTGACTTTTCCTGAAGGCACCTTGATGGAATTTTATTCTGTTGATTTTGTCCTTTTTAAAATAATGGTTGAAATTTTAAGCCTGTCACACACTATTATTTATATAATGCCTCAAACTGGCTTGGATCGTTTTCGTCAACTGAATTAATTTTGTTAAAAAGTGGTTTTAGCAATTTTAGGCACCATGTGAACATTGCCACATAATGTGTTAGTGAAATAGCATTCAAGCCATCCCAACACCTTTCCTGCTGGGCAAATCCACTGCTGGTGCATTTCCAGTGTGTGCAATTATGGGTTACATGACCACCATTTGAGATGGTCTCCTAATGTGCTGATCTTGTCAGTTGTTATACAGTATTTTCCTTTCATCAGAATGACTGGAGTGAAGAGGTTATTCTTCGAATGGTTTTTTAAGACAGGGTATGTGAAGCCATACACTACAGTAAAATAAAAATAATGATAACTCATAGAACTCTGAGAATTCATCAGCTATGATCTGCTTAGTCCTATGGTTTTGAACAAATCAAAACCTCTTTGGACCACAATGTTCCCATCTGAAAAATTAAATGTTTGGATCATTTTATTTCTGATATCCCTTTCAGAATATCAGTGGCCTGTTTCCTTGCTGCTTTTCTTTTCTACCTTCTGTTCCCATGTGTATCTGCCCTTAAAGTAGAAAGATATGTTGACAGCTATTGGCAAGGAAAATAGACAATTATGTCTCCCAACTGACACTCTTCTCACAGTCCAGGCAATTCCTAGTAGTACAACTGAAGAAACAGCTACCCAGAAGGAACAGTGGTTTGGCAACAGATGGCATGAGGGATATCTCCAAACACCCAGAGAAGACTCCCATTCGACAACAGGGACAGCTGGTAATGGGCGGTTTAACAAGTAAATTTGGATGGCAACTTCCTTTTGGGTTAAATGGTAGACACTGAGGACACTGAACAAAAGGACATTGGAGGAATTGTCACAAGATGTTAGGTTACTTAATAAATTATGCTGCAGTTAACACAGAGCCAAACCTTAAAGGCTCATAACAAGTCACCTGAACAGGAATGGATACAAGCCAGTTACGACTAAGAACAGGAAACACAGAGAACATGTCCTTGAACATGTCTATTTCACACCGAGTTCTGGGCATTATCTAGTGAGATTGTAGCGGAGGCACTGATAAAATATCCCCTTTTGTCGTATAAAGGAATCTACTCTAGAATATGGGTCCAGACTTTACAATGTGATTCTGCGAAGTGTGACTTGTGAGAAAGCATTTTGTCAGAACTCTAGTGTTTGAAGAAATAGAGCCAGACATTATGTGAAAAATGACACCTGTCTGATGTCATTTGGCCTTTTGGCCATGCCTGTTTGGTAATTTGTCCTTGAGTATAAAAAAGCCATCTTCTCTATTCTTGAACTGTGAGATTGTGGAAATTGGAATCAAGTCTTATCATCATCTCTAAGTGATACCAGATAACTTGGCTCTGCAAGCTCCCATGCAGGATTTTTTTGTCTGTGTGACATAAGTATTGAAATGTGTCCTGCCTTATAAAGAATGTGAATTCCATATTCTCACTTGGTATCAGTGAGAAATATTCCCATATTTCTATTTGCAATATAGAAGATAATGCGTCATGTACTTCTGGGGCATGGCAAGTTCTGAATGAATTCCTGGCAGAGCAACGGATGCTGTGACTGTCTATGTGGTGTGGTTGTTGCTAAGAGGATGCTGTTGCAATCTTTTCTACCTATACTTCTTCATTGGTTCAGAATGAAGCGAGGCATGTGCTGCTTTCTTATATTTATGCCATAAATCCCGTTGTCAGGTAGTGCTTCTAACGGATTCCATTCATGCTTTTGAGGTAAATGGCATTGACTTTCATATTGATCGCATGGAAAGCTGTTACCTGATTCCTTCCATGAGATCACTTCCAGCCTAATGTGCATTCGGCTGGAATATGGTTGTCTCAGAATAACATAATGCACTCGGGCTTTTATACTTCTGCCGTTAGGGTACTGTGGCAGTATGGCACAGGTCAAGAACTACTCCTTCATCTTCCTTTGATGTCTGTAACTCATCCTCTCTGCACTGCAGGAGTTGTTAATGCTTTTGTGTCCTGCAGTTCACATACTGATTGCTAAGAAGAAAATGAGCATGAGTGAACCCAAACCCGCTGAAACATTCTGCGTTTGTGCAACTTCCTTGCCCTCTATACAAGGAAGATGGTTTCATTGTCTTGTCTAGAGAATAAAGTCTTTTTAAACAATAAAATCAGTGTATCCCTGACCAAGCGTCCATTAACACTTTGACAATTGCTCCAACTGCATGGTCTCAGCAGCCTCAGCTCTTACCAGCCATCTGATGCAAGGAAGGACAACACCAATCCCAGAGGACAGTTCCTGGACTGATTTCTATGACCCAATCTCACATCCCATGGGACGAGGTCATCAAGAAGGAAGAAGGATGGGTAATAGCCTCTGAGATTTTTATATATTCTGTTTTTTGAAATCCATTGACTGCTGACCATTTTTCTAGAAATATACCCTAGGTTTAGACCAAACTACTTTCCTGAAGGACTTGAGGTTCTTCAAAAATTAGTTTTCTTGGTAGGAGTGATACACATATTCACCTGAATATGAAGTTCCGAGCTGAAAGTAAAGAATTTAGCAGGAGAGTTGGCAAAAGAAAACATTTATTGTCAAAATATATCTGTGTGAGGCAGTAAGTAATAGATGTGAAATGAATGTTGCCAACAATAAATGCTAAAGAAATTCTGAGAACCCCTCCCCGCCCACCACAGCATCACAGAAAGGTGAATTGGATCTGGTTTATGAAAAATAAAAAAACCCTGGATAGTCAGAGAAAGGAAGTGGGTGGTGGGGGGTGGGGGGCAGTTTTCCTAAGAAGGAGACTCATTTAAGGAGAAATGTGAAGGAAGAAAAGCCAAGGAATGAATATGTCAAGTGAGTAGATCCATTTTTCACAAAGGAAGATGTGTTCGAATGGCTAGGCAGGGGCCATTATGTTGAGTGACTGAAGTACCACAGGCAGACCCAGCACACATGAGTTTGCACATGGCAGCTGGAGCTTTGAGGAGCTGGAGCTCTGAGATATGGGGGAAAACCAAGCCAGGCAAAGATCTTCAGAATCAATATTAAGTCTATGTACTGATGAAGAGAAAGAGATTCCATTAAATTAATGAACATGTCAAGGACAATACAATTGGCTTCAACTACACAATGGTATGATAACTCTTGAAGGACTCTTCTTCTAAGAGGGAAGATGAACAAGAGTCTAGAGCCCATCATCGAGTGGGACTTTTTCTGGGAGAATGTCCATTTGTGGTTTTGATTCAGGTTAGCACTTGCTCTTGTTTGAAATCTGGGATAGTAGAGTCACCACATTTTTGTCCTACAAAGATCTTGAATATTTTAGTGTTGAATATTTAGTGTTGAATCTTGAATATTTAGTGGTGAAAGGTTGCAGTGCAGACGTGGGTACCCAGTATTGTGGTGCTTCGCTGGAACTGATTAAATCTCCCCAGAGGCAGTGGTGTGGATAGACTCTGACTGAATTGGAGAGCCAGCAATATAGATGGGGTTTATAAATTGTTTGGTCTCTGTTTCACTCAAGACTTCTTATTTCAGCAGAATAGATCTGTGATAACTATTAAAAACAACATTTACAAGTATTTCAGTGAAATATCTGCACTACTCAACATTGTACAAGTTAAATTTTAAAGACCGCTTATACTTGGGTTTTGGGGAAGAATAATTCAATGACATCCACTACTTCTTATTTCTTGCCCCTGTATACTTTCTGTAACTCCACCTAGGTGGTATTGAATGCTGATTTTGTGTTTGTTTGCATTTTCACTCTGTGAAGAGAAAAAGACTAAAGGGGGGAAGAGAGCTATTTTTAAAAGTCCCTTTGGTTGGTAAGGGGGAGGGGATAAAATGGTACCTGAGCCAGCACACTTTATCTTTTCTCCATGTGTGTCAGATTACATGTTTCTATAAAAAAGGCAATGTTTCTGCTCTCTGCAAGCTTTGGGTGTTCCATCATGCGCTCATGTAGAGTCCTTCCAGACTCAGCAAAAACAAACACGAATCATAGCTTTCATATAACTCGGCCCTTCAACGAAAGTCAGTTACTTGTTGTGGTGCTCTTGACGAAACAATAATCTATCTCAGTTCTGGAGACATAGTCAGTATGTGCTTTCTTTCCTCTTGGCCAGATGTGAATATTTTAAAAAATCAGTTGTAGACCATAAGCCACCTTTGGGTAGTGGGTTTGGGAAATCAAGCATTAACACTAACATTGATTCCTTCAGACATGGACTCCAGTCATAGTACAACGCTTCAGCCTACTGCAGATCCAAACACAGGTTTGGTGGAAGACTTGGACAGGACAGGACCTCTTTCAATGACAACGAGTAAGAATAACGATGCTCAGCCTCTTTATTGACTTGTATTCCTGCTTCATCTCTTACACCCTATTGGCGAAGATGCAGAACTTTGGTGATGGAATGGTGCTATGAGCCTCACCTCAGCCCAGAGTGTGAAACTGTCTTCATTGTCTATATTTCTTGTGGAGGTCTCTCAAGCTGATTTTCCCTTCATTTCTTGGTGCCTTCCAGATTCAATGACTTTGTGTTTTTAAAAAAGTAGAACTCTGTTGAACTCCATTTTCATTCTCTAAGTAGTTATGTCAGTGAAACACAAGCCCACTTCCAGGATGTCTCTATATTTTAACTGACCATTTCCTTTCAATATCCATTTTTCCTCCAGCCAGTGCAGAAGAGGGGTAGGATTGCTTGTATGATTGTAAAAAGACATTTTGGGGGCCAGATAATCCTAGAGATCGCATCAGTTCTTAGAGGAAAGGCAAGGCATGTTA
Organism: Piliocolobus tephrosceles; assembly: GCF_002776525.5. Classification (NCBI taxonomy): domain Eukaryota; kingdom Metazoa; phylum Chordata; class Mammalia; order Primates; family Cercopithecidae; genus Piliocolobus; species Piliocolobus tephrosceles. The sequence continues at coordinate 29,193,504 of NC_045446.1, read as the reverse complement.
TTGACAATCAACAAAGGTGATGGGATCCCTGGAACAACAACTACCAAAAAAAAAAAAAAAAATTGCTAGTATCTCTTTCTATCACTAAGAAATGTTCAACTTCTAGTAGCCTTAATTTCTACTATATGTGCAGGGATGTCCTAGAGATCAGCCTAAAGTCATTCATAATTTCTTTGAAGAATACAAAAGAAATCTAGAATTAAGAAGGTCCCATTTTACTGCTTGCCACACACAATGGGCAGAGTCCTTCATATGAGCCCTTTAGACAAAGGAAAAAAATCAGCAAGCATGTATTGATTGTCAGCAATGTAAATAGCACAGCGTTAAGCATCAAAGGAGATGCAAATAAGCCTATGAATGGCCATTGCCAAAGAAGGACTTATATTTCCATTTTACATCACTGCTGGCTTTTGTTCTGACATTGGGCTTGGGATTTGGTGACTGTCTGTCTCCTGGGTTGTAATATTTGTTTGGTGGTGGGCATGGCTTATGGGCGTGCTTTATGAAGTTTTTGTACCTGCAACTCAGAGGTCAGTACCTTTCTTGAAAGAACACAAAAGAAATAAACTTGAAACAGTTCAAGTGATTTTAGATATGGGCAATGGTTCAACCTCAAATTGGTATATGTCACTGAAGACCCTGTGTTTGCCCAGGCAAGCGTTTCCTTGGTGCAGTGATGAGAATCCCTATACACAGGTGAAATTAAAAAAAAAAAAAAAAAAAAAACTTAATAATGGAGTAAAATGGTAACTTTAATTTGATGACCTTTATAAGGTAGCTAAGTATTTCCTTGTATAAATTTGATCTGTGTTACTCGAGTAGGCTATTCTAGATAGGCTTCTTTTTCTTTTATGGTTACAAGTAGACTACAGGCTATCATAGCGTTCATTTTCCCTACAGTCACATGTCTTGACACACAGTTAGGTGCTCTTGATTACTGATAGGAGCATTGGGATTCAAATATTCTTTTTTCCATGTCTCTGTGTTCTCTGGTTTTCCTGAGTGATTGGGAGCAATGCTACAATTGCGCCAGGACAATCCAGGGTAGGCAAAGTTTTGGCTCATTCTTCACCTTGCCACATTACCTTTGATGATTATACTGAGAAATAAAGGGTTTTTGGAACCAACTAGGGGCAAAATAGAATTCTGTATATTTCTATCAATCAGAGGAGAATGGTGTGCACAAACCTTGGTCTTCCTGTGCACCTATCCATCTGACTCTACTCTAGCCAGATCTTCCCTGCTAGCAGATAACAGGATTTGTACCATAGCTTCAAATTAACACTGGATTCATCCCTCATTGAAACAGAGCAGAGTAATTCTCAGAGCTTCTCTACATCACATGAAGGCTTGGAAGAAGATAAAGACCATCCAACAACTTCTACTCTGACATCAAGCAGTAAGGATTATAAAATCTAGTTGGCTTCAGCTATTGATAAGAATCAATCAATTACGGGTACTTTTGCAGTGTCTTTGGTGGAGGTGCATCGATTAGCTGCTGTTACGCTATTACTTTTAATCAAAAGGTGCGTCTGGTGGTGGTTTTCTGATTTTCCTGTTTTATATACTCTTTGAACATTAAGTGCAAACTACATTTCTTAGTCTTAAAGGTTGGATTTCTTTCACTCTAGGGTTAGTGCTTTGTTTTAAACATAATGGATTGCTTATGTATGATTTATTTTATTTATCTATTTTTGTTAACTTGAGATCTTTCTAACTTTTTTATGTGGGCATTTAAATTTAGTGCTATACATTTTCCTCTTACTACTGCCTTAGCTGTGTCCCAGAGATTTTGGTATGTTGTATCTTTGTTCTTATTAGTTTCAAAGAACTTCTTGATTTCTGCATTAATTTTATCATTTACCTAAAAGTCATTCAGGAGCAGGTTATTCAATTTCCATGTAATTGTATGGTTTTGAGTGAGTTTCTTAGTCTTGATTTCAAATTTGATTGTGCTGTGGTCCAAGAAACTGTTTGTTATTATTTCAGTTCTTTTGCATTATAATTTATAATTGGCATAAATGGCTGATTATATCACTTTATATTCCTCACAATAATATTATTTTGCCTTTTGTCCTCTGGACCTACATGGTGCTGATGACTAAAAAGCAGTCCCTTCTGGAAAAGAAAAGAATAATTAATTTAGTAGCCTCGGGCCCTTGAAACCATGCATTTGCTATCTAATTGCAGGCAGCAAAATTTTATCTTTCAATCCAATGGTATGTTCCCTCCACTTCATCAAAGATGAATCCAATTGAGAAAGAACTCAAGATTATCTATGCCCTCAGCTGACTTCAAGGTCACAGTTTTAGTGACACAGCCTTACCTAATAACCCAAGCAGATGTTGCAACAAATGCCAATTTTGGGTATTAAGATCACCAAAATCTCTTCTGTTGAGTGATGTCCAAGTGGTGTCTATTGCAAAATATTTATTCTGTTCACAGTGTGACAGACTTCACTCTTTTGCTCCCTATTTATGGATAACAAGTGGAAAGCTTTTGCAGCAGTTGTGTGTTCTGGAGACAAGCACATGGTGGGTGGTAATCTTACAAATATGGGTTCATCACTGATTCCACCTCCACACAGATAGGAATGATGTCACAGGTGGAAGAAGAGACCCAAATCATTCTGAAGGCTCAACCACTTTACTGGAAGGTTATACCTCTCATTACCCAGACACAAAGGAAAGCAGGACCTTCATCCCAGTGACCTTAGTTAAGACTGGGTCCTTTGGAGTTACTGAAGTTACTGTTGGAGATTCCAAATCTAATGTCAATCACTCCTTATCAGGTAATTTGGCATTTATTATCTAGTTTGCTTTCTCTATACAGAGAAATAATATACAGTTTCATATTACAGAGGACATTTTCTGTGTAGTCTGGAATTGGACTAGTTTGTGATATAGAAATGTCTTTCATTATTGGTTATCAATTCTAGTGCAAATAAACTTGGGTATATTTTAGATAAAAGAATGCTTCCTTTTGCCAGTGTTTTTTCCATTTGTGTGTGTTTGCATGTGTGTGTGTGTGTGTTTGTGTGTACAACTTGGCTGTTATGATGGAATTGCTTTCTTTGTCTTATCTTGTGATATATGAAGTTGAACCACATGAAACTGATATTTTTGCAGGTCAAAATAGTTGAATTTTAGCAATTCCATTTAATTTGACTAATATATGCTACTTATTTGGTAAAGTTTTATCCTACAGGTGAATAATTTCTATATACTAGTATCTTTGCTCTGAAATTATTATCTGGTTTTGGTGATAGATTGATCAGTTTTACTTTTGGTGTTGGATAAACCTTTTCTAGTTCTGATGCATACTTAAAATGTTCATGATTTAATCTAGTATTAATGAATAGGGACCACTTCTCTGATTGTAATAGTGAAGAGAGGACTGAAGATAATTTATTCAATTAAGTTTGACATGAAGCTAGAGTAAGTCTTTTTTTTCCTCAAATAAGTAGTCATCTCTGCTTCTGCTTTTCTTTGCTTCTCCATTTGTATTAAGAAATTAGCACTGAAGAAAGGGAAACTGGAAAACACCCACTTTAGTGAAGAAATAAGAAACAGATTCTGTCTTCCTAGTACTAGTTTTTCAATTGCTTTGTAACACAGTCACTAAGACATATTCAAGATTAGAGACTTTAGATATATAATTTTGGAGAAGAGATCTTCTCTCCTCCCCCTAAAAAGAAAAATAAGAATATATATATATATATATACATATATTTTGAGATGGAGTTTTGCTCTTGTTGCCCAGGCTGGAGTCCAGTGGTGCGATCTCGGCTCACCACAACCTTCGCCTCCTGAGTTCAAGCAATTCTCCTGCCTCAGCCTCCATGAGAATCCGATATGTAAAACAGATGACAGTTGCGAGGCAGGGACAGAAAATTCAGAATGCCACATGCTAGGCCTCATTTCTCTGGGTGGCCTACCCCAGAGCTTCAAGAAAAACAGTTTAAGAAAATGCTAACTTCAGCAATATTGGCAAGACAAAGCCCCTTACACTCCTTAGTTCTTTATTCAGCATTGTTCTGCTCTCACTTATTAAAATTTCCAAGTACCATTGTCAGTATGCTGTCTCATTGCTCTTGGCAAAAGAAAGCCTGTTGTGCAACCTAATGAATTTAATTTTTTTTTTTTTTTATTTTGAGACAGAGTCTTGCCCTGTCACCCAGGCTGTAGTACAGTGGCGCGATCTCGGCTTACTGCAACCTCTGCCTCCCGGGTTCAAGCAATTCTCTTGCCTCAGCCTCCTGAGTAGCAGGGATTACAGATGTGTGCCACCATGCCTGGCTAATATTTTTATTTTTAGTAGAAATGAGGTTTCACCATGTTAGCCAGGCTGGTCTCGAACTCCTGACCTCAAGTGATCCACCTGCCGCAGCCTCCCAAAGTGCTGGGATTACAGACGTGAGTCACCATGCCCAGCCATGAATTTAAATTTTAAATGACAATTTTAATAGTCACAGTACCCTAGAAGGCTTATAGCCTAATGTTAGTATATCAAATACTTTTTACAAGACTGATATTCACAGACACTGATTCCTTCTAATTTCCACAGTGGTAAGGAGAGATTTTCCATGATTCTCCATGGATTAGACAATTAAGTCACCCAATTCTCATCCTTGGTTTTCTTCAAAAACACTCACCCATATAAATCTCATTTATGTCCATATATTTTTCTCAGTCTTTAGGCTTAATGTTAAGAACTAAAGCATTTGTTGAAGCGAGTGGATCACTTGAGGTCAGGAGTCTGAGACTAGCCAGGCCAACATGGTGAAACCCCATCTCTACTAAAAATACAAAAAATTAGCCAGGCATGGTGGCAGATGCCTGTAGTCTCAGCTACTCGGGAGATTAAGGCATGAGAATCACTTGAACCTAGGAATTGGAGGTTGCAGTGAGCCAAAATCATGCCACCGCACTCCAGCCTGGGAGACAGAACGAGGCTGTTTCCCCCAAAAAAGAACTAAAGCATTTAGAATCATAGTGGCGGCGGTGGTGATGGTGATGGTGATGGTGATAATGATGGTGATGGGATGGCGACGGTAATGGTGATTTTGGTAGTGGGAGTATTGGTGTGGCATTTCAGCAAATGTTGTTTTCATTTGTTTTAACCATCAGCTAAGGAACAAAGCAATCTGTCTCTTCAACATAATTACACAGGTGACTAAGTGTCACCCACTTCCACCTTCTCTAATCAAGGAAATGGTGATGATCAGGTTACTATAGATTCCTTATAAGGTGCCTTTATAATGGATAACTGCAGCCATTTTATGTAAGCATTGTCCTGTGGTCAAAAAAAAAAAAAAAAAGATTCCAGTATACTTTTGAAAAATGGGGGTGGGGGAGGGAGTTTTAATATGCTGCATTCAAGATTTGACCTGTGGATTTAGATTTTAGCAATTAATGAGGTTGACTTAATCTAAAGCTTTCTGGTGATAGATGTTTGAGAAGTTAGGATTATATTAACTTGTCATGTTGAAACCACAGATTTAACTTTAAAAAAATATTATTTTTAACTTATTATAATACCCATATTCCAATACACATTATTCATGTTAGCTATCATCTCACCATTTCCTTTTTTACTTATTTTAATGTTTTTTTGAAAGTAAGTATTTGACTTTTCTCTTTGAATCTTCACATCATTCAATCCCAAGATTCCTTATTGCATACTAATTTCCTGCCACCAAGAAATCTGTTTCATGCCCTAAGCCAGCGTACGCTCATTTGCTGTGATTACATTTCTCATAATCCAATTCATATTGTCCTTATTTAAAATATACCATGTCTAGTCTCAACCTCAGACCTGCAAAGGTATCACAATATTTCTGTTAGCATGTTCCTTACCACAGTTCTTGGATTTCTACCAAAACCAAGTTTCTACAAAACTTCCTGTGGTCATCCTTCTTAGCCTTTGCTGCCCTAGTTTCCTTAATTCTGATTATAGCTCTAGCTCATTTATCAGTGGATTAAGCAATGAACAGTAATTAATATTGTGCACCCATTCAAGGCTGCTTTGCCATCATTTTTTGGAATACCTTAAAAAGACTAAACTTTGCGACAGGCTGTATAAGAATGTATAAGAATGCAAATGTAGGCCGGGCGCGGTGGCTCAAGCCTGTAATCCCAGCACTTGGGGAGGCCGAGACGGG